>NC_044205.1:7314186-7661186 GCF_900880675.1 Sparus aurata
AGCGCACGCTCGACGGATCGACTATTTTGGTCTACGACATGGATGTCAACAAACGGTATGTAGCTGCTTGCACAAACACACTGTTTTAACCACTTTTTTATTCATTGTGAGTCATAAACGCTACAGTGCTGTGTTCTTAGGTGTTTGCTCATGCTGCATACCTTTTTGGGTGAGATTTGGAGCATGTTAAGACGCTTAAAACACAGTGTAAAATTCTGACCCCATGCTGTTAGCTGTCAATGCTATTTCTCCGTTCAAGGAGCGCTGTACGAGGTGGACCAAAAGTGTTCGCGTTTTCGGTACTGGCTAGTCAAGGGTAGCTTGAGCGATAAAGCTGCATGTTGAAATCGACCGAAGTTCTCCTTTAATATATTTAAGAGGATAAAGCTTGACAATCTAAATGTTACTTTGGAGTTGTCATTGCTTAATAAACCAACTCAACGTTTAAAATGTTAAATAAAACGTTAAACATCTTTAAGAATGAACTTAATTCTTCTTCCTGATTTAAAAAATCCAGAATCTACAGGCATGCAAATATTTTTCTGACATTGGCTGTGGGAACAAGAACAAACGTATATCTTTAAATGTCAGTGTTGATCATGAGTATTAATTTCCACAGACTTAGTAACTACTACATGGAGCACTGAGGTGTTTAATATACAAAGCTGAGCACTAAGTGCTGATTTAGAGTACAGAATATGGTTAATGTTCTTATTTGTAGTGGTAGGGGGCACCTACTCCGCTTAAAACTGATTACTGAAGTGAACTCACATGTTTACTGTACAAAGCTGTTTTGCTGTTACTGTTCTAAATGTCATTGTGATGATTGTGCTTAGTCTTATTAAAACTGATAACTACACCGAACACTGAGTTTTTTATTTATATTTTTTTTAGTATATTTTACATTTTTATTTTGTTTTATTTATTTTATTATTAAAGGATATTGTTGTTACATTGTAAGACTTTAAATGATGCTTAAAACTGATTACTATACAAATCACTGCTATGTTCACTGTACAGAGCTAGAAGCACTAACTTCTTGCTAACTCTGTACAGCAAACATGTTAGTGTTCTGTGTGTTAACCACTTGGTAAGAGTACACCCAGCAGATTTAATGTGGCCAAGAAAAGCAAGATGAAAACAAACAGTGTGTAACTGTTCAATATAAATTGAAGTGATCGCCCATATTGAAGTGGGCGACTTTAATTTTTGTTAAGTTTGGGCGGCCCCCCCAGATTAATTGTTGTCACACCCTGTGCCCCCCACCAGAAAATTCTCTGGACCCGCCCCTGCCGGTGTTCAAGCTGAAACAAGTTTAATTTTCTTATTAATCCTTTTATTTTAACTGACAAAAACCAACATTTTTCAGGTGTTGGTGGAGAGAGCCACCAGCATGTGGCCAGTTGGCAGGAGCCCTGGCTTAGCCAACTAACTCAGTGCCACAGGGTGGTGCAGCCCGATGTTTAGTTGTTTCTTAACTAGAGTGGAGAGTTGTGCACACTGTCATGCTATTCTACCATAAGCTATTTGATTTAGCGGCCTGTACTGTAATCTCCAGGTGAATTTAAGTTTCTCTTTTGTGCTTTTACACAGTGTATATCCATGGCTCTTCTTTAGAAAGGTTAAAACTGAACTGTTCTGTCTGTAATGGGCTAATGTTGACATGTGAGCGTGGTCCACTCAAAAACTGGGCAACCACTTCTGTGTTCATAATTAAAAGAGCTGGAAAGTAATTTCCTTTGACTTTAGGGTTAAACGGTCCAAAAAAGAATGCATATGACAGATTTTATTTTTTTAAATGTATTGTGAATGTAAGCAGCACCCCGGTAAAAAGTTTATCAAGTGAGCAATTGTTGCCTCAGGTGGGACCTTCTGCCAACACCACAGAAGTAACCTCGAAGATGAATTGATCGCTCCCTACTGAACTTTATCTGTATTTTGCAGGTTGGTAGTTGGTGAAAATAACCAGTTTCAACCTCTTAAAGTTTAACCATATTTAGGCAGGTGTTATAACATTGGTATTGGTATTTTGAGGCAGCAGAAAGCAACAGTGCCATAGACCAACAAAACGTAAAAGGCGCAGTCTGTTTTCTACTGTTTAAAGGACGCATTATTCAGATAGTAAGGTGGGTTCACACTGTTCATACACTCTGATTTCATGATCTAAGCGATACTTTAGTTCATTTCAAACATTTCCATGAACACAGTCGTGTCACCGTAAGAAAATATTGTGGCTCATTTAATCAAGAAAACGAAATGCTGTAGTTATAAACTCTCTAGAGGAAACGAGTCAGGAGATTTAAATAATCAATTAAGTGTATCAGCTGTTCCTCATGCGATGTTAATGTAGCCATACCCAAATGGTTTCTGCTGCTGGAGGATAGCTGCAGGTAATGTCATTAATATTTTCCTTATTAAGGACATATTTCTCCACTCTCATCCCACCTGTTATTGATCAGGATGATATGTAAAGCTGAAACCTGTTAGCCTTTGCTCAGTCTGTAACATGTCATAAAAAAAATAAATCAACAACCCAAAGCCCAAACAAAGATAGAAAACCAGCAAATACTCAAAACTGAGACAATGGACGTGACACCACTGAAGATATTTAGAACTGTTCTTTGAATCTGAAACAACATTAAGCTCCCACATTGCATTGCCTCTCTTCTTTTTGTCCGTACTGGCATTCTTGTAAACAGAGGAGTCTCTGAAGCCTCCACCTGGAACCCATCCAACAACCCAGCAACATCCTTTTGAAGCGTGCCCAATCAATGATTTGGATAAAAAACATTTCTGCATTAGTGTTCAAGGAGCAGTGAAAGTGAAAACTGTTCTTCCGCAAATAACTGCAATTTCAACGAGGGAGGAAGCTCAGGAGAGGTGAAGAGAGAAAATTTTACTGTAATGGTGATTGAAGCAACAAGCTTTTATGTGAGGACCAGATGCACTCTGGGTCTTTTTTTGGACAGCTGGTGGTTTTATGTGTTTTCTTTTTTTCTTTTCTTTTTTTCTCAAAAACATTTGATAACCATGCAATGATGAGCTTCAGAGCCCCATTTGCAGTCACAAAGCACAATCTATCTATACACTCAAGCCTATAAAAATGGATTTTTCTCCAGCCCCACAGTACATCTTGAAAGCTTTCTCTTTCTACTGATTTTTATCATTTTTTCACGGGCCAGAATTCTGCAATTACCAGCTGTAATGAAGAGTTTTGAAGAAGATCCCTCTCTTACTCATGCAGTTGGGACTGCAGTGATAGAGCCTGTCACCACGGCCTCAGTACTCTGCACAAATGGTGACTCCAAGCTCAAGTTGGTAGGGTATCATACGACTTTTAATACACATGATGCCTCCTCGCAAGGGTTAGTTCAGGCACATTTACTGTTCTTTGGTGCTCAGTGGTAATATCACTTTACTGGCTTGTGCTTCATGCTTTTAGCCCATAAAGACATGAGAGTGGGGTGAAGATGTTAATGTCATCTGTCACCTTTATAGAGGAGGGTCCGGGCTGCCTTCAATAAAGAGCTTTCAGCGTGATACCCATATCTCATGCTGATTAACTGTCTCCAGATCAATAAAATAAAGTTGTAGGAACGCAGCAGTATAACACAGATCAGTCTGTGTACTCACTTACCTGGGACCCTTTTTATGGGATTGGCATCACTATATAACAAATGTAATAAAAAAAGAGGATGCACATGCAGCTCTGATTTTTTTAGGCTCTGTTTGTTGATGGTATGTATCTTCACTGCAGCTATACAGCTACATTAAAGACAAATGTGATGGGTTTTTTTTCCTTTCTTTTTTTTTGACCATGTCACTTATAAGGGCTATGTCTATGGTTCTTCTAGTCAGATCCAATAACCATTGTAATTGCACTAGAGTTGTGCACAATTGTTGTGATCACTTTATTCTGACTAGTTTTTCATTAGTTATTGTGCTTTTACGCAACATAAATAGGGAATTTGGGTTGCATTGAGGCTATCAAAAAATAATAAATGATTATCAGGGATAATTATTAATTATGATGAATAATAAGATCAAATTCGCATCAGATGACCTTTGGGCATCACCCTTGAAGAAGAGAAAAGATACAATTCACCAAATCAGTCTCATAGAGGTACTAATCTGTCAGTTTGTTACTCTGATTATTAACTTAATAACTGCAACCAAAATTATTACAACAGCTAGTAATGGTCAAAGGATTTAGGAGTCTTTGACAGAGTAAAGATTTGCAACATTCACTCTTGTACAATATTAAATAGACAGGTTTAGTCTTTTATGTAACACAAAATCTAACTAACATGTACTATATACACAGGTGTGGGTGTGTGTCTGGAAGAACAAGAGCAAAATAGTGACTAGGGTTCATGGCCGCATGATATGGGCGAAGAAACACTACAAATAAAATGTCTTATCAAAAGGGACTACAGCATGGCCGATGAGGATTGGACTCCAGTCCAAGATGGTGGATCACCACTTGTTTCTTTGATAGGAGAGAAACAAAGAGACAGTGGTGGTGCTCACACCATGTGCTCACTGATATCACATGTAAGTGTGATATGGTCCAGGCGTGTGTGTGTGTGTGTGTGTGTGTGTGTGTTGGGTTAGCCAGGCTAAAGATGGTTTGCTGCGTGCAAAGAGACCTACCCAGACAGACCCTGAGTCTGTGTAAAGCATATGTCAACTAATCAACTTTGCAATGTTGCAGAGCAAACTACCAATAACCCGTTTTGGCTGTAGAACGAGACATACTGGTGTCAGGCGCAACACAGTAAATCAGAGTGTTGTTGAGGTATTGCAAAATGTTCAATGTCAAATAAAGAGCCAAATTCATGTTCCGATTTTGTAGCCTTGCAAGAAAAAAAAAAGAAAACAGTATTATGAAATACATGACTGTGGAGAAAGATTTGGACGTGGATATGGGAATCAATTTTTTTTGTGCCAGTCACAAGAGTTTAACAGGCAGGCGGCATAACAGCGATCAGATCTGGCAGCTACAAACTGGTAGTTTGAAACCGCTGGTGCGCCAGCTTTTCCTAGTTGCCAATAAACGAAATTGTGGGTTTACTCTTATGCAGAACACAACTCTTTAAGCTGTTTATTAAACTACAAGGAATACATAATACGGAGCACGTTCCCACTGGTGTTTCAACACTGATGCACTTTGACAGTCTCCAACCATGATGAAACAGTGCAGGCCTCTCTCTGGAGTTATTGCTGGGACCCTGTGATTATAGCTTCATCACCAGCAGATAATGCTCTCAATTTGAAAAGCCTCAACTAAAGTAAATATCAGTGAGGAGAGCGTCCGACAGGCCTGATATGGGGAAAAAAGAGAATATTATATTCCCTTAGTTTGTAGATTCTCACTGCACGGAGGGCTGATCTGTGTGTGTGTGTGGTCATGAGTGTGTACTGGCACGCTCAACAGGAGGGATGGACTGACTCAGCCTCATTAGCATGGATACAAATAGGTTCTTTACTCCCGATGTCTCATTGTAGAGACATTTGGGAGAGAAGGAGAGGCTCTAATGAAGCGCTGTCCATCACAGTGAAGTGAGGTTGTAGGGAGAGAAGGAAAGTGAAGGAGGAGATGCAAGAAAATGTCAAGAATGAAGCAAGACAAGGCGAGGGCAAACATTTTTGTTTCATGAATGACACGGTGCCCTCGTGAGAATGAGAAATTGTCATGGGGAACTGTCCTCATCCAAAAGCACGTCTCTCTGCGACAGTTCTGCAAATGACACATTACGTCCAATTCCATCTGTGCCTGGAAAGTACGGATAAGGGTAAGGAAAAGTTGTGGTTAGACACAATCACCACAACCTCTTTTTCCCTGCATTTGCATTGTATCAATATATATTTTGAAGCAGGGAAATGCTCTTGGTCAGTTTAGTCATTTAAAAATGCATGTTGGAGCATGTTGGCCCATTTATTAGAAGAAGTCGGTTAAAAAAATACTGAACACAGCGATGATCTACAAGTTTTAAACAAACTTAACTTTAACTTTCTCCAAACTGTCATGTGTAAAAGTCAGTTTGCAGACTTTAACTTTGCCCAACTAAACTTCCTCCAGTTAACCATTGCAGTGATCCTTTGTATAATTTTGTTTGCACCATCATAGTAATTTCAATGCACATTTTCCACATGCTATCATAATTGAAAGACATGATGATCAAAAGTATGAAAATAGGACCTGAGGTCATAAAAGCTGGAACTGTCCTTTAACCAGGGTGGTTTAAAGGAAGGATAACTGGACTATAAATTAATTCAATTGTAGGCTATTAACTGACCACTTGGGGGCAGTGCAAAAAGCTTTAAAAGTGTTAAATAGACCTGCATTTCTATCATACTTCCAGTCCACTGACCGCTCTTGTCACATTCACCCATTCACACATACATTCATACACTGACGGCAGAGGCTGCCATGCAAGGGGCCAACTGCTCATCAGGAGCAATTTTGAGTTCAGTATCTTGCTCAAGGACACTTCAACGTCCAACACTGATTTATTTTATTTTATTTTTTTAGCAATTGTGAGAGAAATTCTCAAATGGCCCTTCTTATTTTGATACATTGTGCTTACATATGAAACTTAACAATAGATACAACATCATTAGTAAGGTAAGGTCAAATCTTATTGTTTGTGCTTTCAACATGAGTTCATCTAGAGGAAATATTGTGTCGTAGCTTTGTGTTTGACCAACTCTCAATTGCCATCTGCACTAGACAAACGACTGGTTTTCAGTTGCCGCGACACAACCTCAGCATTTATCTGGAATCATGCTTTCAGTTTTCTGATGAAAACTCCTGTATTAACTCTCCTTTTAGGTCAATATTGCTCTCTACCAACTGAGAGCAACATGCTGCTTAGCTCGTTGGTTGGGTGCTGACCAGGTGGTCAACAGTGGTTTTATCAGATCCCTGACAAAAGCAGCCTGATGCTGCTGGAAACAAGGTTTATGATCGCTGAACCAAACAGTAAAGTTGAGGGCCATAAAACTAAGGAAATGCTCTGTACAGCTGAGGCAACTTCAGAGCCAGTGTGTTCATCACTACAAGTAACACCTTGAACAGCACTTGTGATCATTTGACCCAAATTCAATAAAGGAAAACCGATAAGAGCAGCTCCCACCTCAACCTCATCAAAACATTTCAGCCTCAAAAAAATAAGCCAAAATTTGGTAATCCTCTCCTCGAGATGAAGTCAAGGCAAGGAGAAAAGGGAAAAGTGGGACAAAATGAAAGAGGAGGGAAGCAGTAAGGAAACAGTGAGACAGGGTGACATGTAGGAGAGAGAGAAATATCCTGGGCCGCTCTGTAACTGCTGGCAATAGACTCAGCTACCATTAGCCGTCACTTCTTCAGACAAGTGCAGTAGCGTCGTTCATTTGCCGTGACTCATTGAAAAGGATTATAACACTGCACTGTGACATCAGAGGACACATGTTAGCTTTGATTAATCATCACTTTCACTCACTTCCTCTTACTTCCCACCACTGCCTCATCTCTCTGCAAACAAAGACTGTTATTCCTAAACTAAAAGAATTGAAGAGACTCTCTAAAATCACTTTCCAAGTGTGTGGTTCAACTGTGCCTTTGACTGAGATTAAGAGACTAAGAGATTGTTTAAAGTTAGAACAGATGCTGATATTTCCAGGCTGAAGATGCTGAGAAACAATATTTTGTGCTGATCTTCAGCTTTCTATTTGACTATGTCTGTCAGGCGGGGGGATTAGGGAAGACTATGGATAAGGGAAGGGGGACCCAAATGCAGTTAAGCACGGGAGGCAAGGATACGGGGAAACAAAAGGCGAGCTTTATTTCAAAGCTGAACACAAAAATAGCAGCAGACAAAACAGGGGCAAAAACTGCAAGGCAAAGTAGCAACTAAAAGGCAAGACAATGTACAAAGAAAAAGGCAAAGTTCAAATCAAACATGGAAAAATACAAAACTCAAATCCAAAAACACATACCGTGGGGGAACAAGGAACAGACAGGAGCAGGCACATGAACTGGCGCATGGACAAAGACGGACGCTGACAAGAACAATGACCAGACAAGGAGTGAAGAGAACACAGAGACTAAATACACAGACACTGATGACAAGACGAGGAACAGGTGAGGTGGACCAACAGGTGAGGTAACGAAGGGGAGGAGCACATGAGAACATGAAGGGAACAAAGCAATAGACAGAGGGAGCCAGAGGGAACATAGGAAAATACACAGGAGAACTTAAAGGACACATGAGGGCATGGAAAAACAAGACACAAGACAAGATACAAAGACATAAAACCAGAGTCATGACAATGTCCAAACCAGAAAATCCGTAAAGCGCTGGGGTTGGCACGCTCTGTGAGGCAGCATTCAGATTGCGGGACACCATAACTCTTTTGAAATATCTTAGTGTGTTGACTCTGAGGTCAAACCACAGATAACCCTAATGCACTCAATAATTTTACCATAAGTTGAATCATTAAAGGCCAAGATAGACAACACTTGCTGATGGATTTCCAATTTTTAATTACAGGCCAACATTACCCCCAGTATGTTAGAAGCCAGTGTATCTGTCACCACAAATGTCACCAGATAAGTGTTTGTCAGACTAAATACAGAGACAATATGATGAGTTCAATATAATTTTAATAGACTGAAAAACAAACTTACTGTCTAACTTTTGGCTCACTTACAGCGGTCTAACATTTCTTGGAATCTTCTTTATTTATATCTGTGGCTGCTGTGCATTGAGAAAGTATAAATACAGTAAAAATGAAATGTGCTGGGGCTGTGCTGACTCTCTTTGGGATTAATTCAGTGTCTAACCAGACTATTGGCTAAAAAGCAAAACTCCTTCTCCTTCCTATCTTACTAGCAAAATGGCAGAAATGGTTGTTTGTCAAAATGCAAGGACATATGACTGTTGTTGTGAAGAGGATGTGATGGATGGTGAAAGTGTGTGACTTTTACACAGTAGAGTTCTTTTTCTTTTGTTTCCTGACTCTTACCTTGTTCTATCCCTAAACATAACTGATTAACCAAGCTTAACCAAGGCTGTTGTGAGAAAACAGTTGATAATTGTATAATGGTCATACATATTATGGATGGCACTGACAAAATCATCCGGATACTGTGTAATTTCAAGAGGCAAACAAACAGTTTGTTGTTAAGTTAAGATAAATTGCTGTGTGTAACAGGCTCAATCCAAACCAACATTGATGAGCAATGATCAAGTCAATTTGTTGTGTTTTGAATGGTTAAATATCCAGGGTCCCAGGGTTCAGTGCAGGTTGCAAGTTGGACTCACCCAGGAATGAAGTGCACTTGCAGGTGTATATCTTGGCCAACCAACAGCTTCCCTCGAAACCAGCTGACAAATAGAGTTTGTTGGTTTTACCATGAAGAGCCTTAAACCTAAAATACAGATACGTATGTTAAGTGTTGTAATTATTTCTTGTCTTTGGTCACAAACCAAAGAATTTGCCCAAAACACAAACTTAACCTGATGTTGGCACAATCAAAATAAACACAGTTCAACTTAACATGAAAATGACTTCCCAGACAACATTTCATGGAGACCTATGTGGTCGATGTTAAGATATTTCAGTTAGATAAGAGTTCAAACTTGTATCGACAGTTAGTGCTAGACAGAAAGTGGGAGGGAGTCAAAGCCAGTAGGTTTCATCCTCTGGGGGCCATTAATGTCTGAATAAACTTTCAGAACAGTCCAGTGAATAGTTTTCAGGATATTTGGACCAAAGTGTTGACCTGATGGACTGACCCATATATCAGAGCCCAAACTTTGTTTTGTCACAGTGAAAGTATTGTTTTGGTGATTAAACACATATTGAAGCAGAATATTTTGTTAAGTAAAACATGTTATTGATTTTGGGAGTGACGTCACAAGTGTGCAGATATGCATTAGCCTACCTAAATCTGTCTGTGGGGAAATATTATTCTTCAGCAGGTATTTTAGTTATAACAACCACAAGCTAGCTACACACGTGTTTATATGTGCAGTATTTATTCAGTTTGGAGAATCCAATGATCTCTGGAGCATTCAAGGCTGACTCAGCAGGAGATAGATGTAGATATGATGATTGCTTAAACAAAAGTTGCTCTAAGATGCAAGAAACAAACAAGAAAACAGCTCTCGCACTATGATAGTTTGTCGGTACCACTGCAGACGCTGTCAATAGGGGACAGGAAGGTCATGAAGCTGTAGAAGACATCAGATCGAGAGTCGGACATCAGCAGCAGCATCGGCAAGATATTTTCATATCTTATATGTGAATTGAATATTTATTTGGACCAGACCAGAGGTGATTGTGGAGAGATAAACCAACACTGTTCTGGTGAGTCTGATTTCGTTTATGTTGAGTTTGAATAGTTTGAAAGTGTAATGATAAGTTAACAGGGCAGTTACACTTATCTTGGCATGATAAAAGAGAGAAACTTGACTTCAAACTGGGAAAAGTTGTATTTTTCTGTTTGGAAAGTAAAATAGATTGAAGAGTATTTCGATACTTGACATAATGTAAGTTGGTTTTGTTAATTCATTGCAATCAAAGCGAAGAGGGCCTGTACAACGTACAGGATCAGCCAGGGATGGCTGGTTAGCATGTTAACTTCCAGAGAAATCTCTGCAACACCCCTGATGTAACATCAACTCTGTTGTTTCTTCATACTGTTAATTATGTTTGTTCATTATTTCAGATCAGAACCATCAGCTAGCAGTCGTAGTGTATTTCAGCAGACTGTGGTCTGTGGGCATGAACAGAGAGGCTTCAGCAGCAGAGCACGTGGTGGGGGGCCTCCTCTCAACAGCAGATAACACTTGGTAATAAAGCCTTCTGCAGGAGGTCATGAACACTGCTGCTCCATGATTGTTTCCTGAGCTGCAGGGCAACAATCAATCCACTCCCACCTCCTCTCACACTTTCCTTTTACCTTATTTATATCTCTCACTCCCCCTCAACCGCTATCTGCTACCTTTTTATTTATCTCACCTTTTTCTTCTGGCACACGTTTTCCTTGTTATGCTCTTGAGACAATCCTGCACTTCGTTTTTTTCTTTTAATGTTAGACTCCTGATGAATTTTCCTCCTGTTAATTGCAGTGGAAGCTTGAGCTTTACTTGTTCCAAATCAACAAGGAAATCGCGTTACAGAAGTCTGCCGTTTAGATCATTCGAGTGGAACTCTCCTGGTGTTCATAAATCTGGATACAAGATAAAGGTTCTTGCCATCACTCTTTTTGTTCTTTCTGCAGTGCGACTGTATACCTCTTCCATATTTTTCACTTTTCTCTCCTCCGTTCCTCGGTCCATATCGACTAATCAACTATCTCTGCATGTTTCAATACTCCTCCCCTGCATGTTTCACATGTTTTCCCCTCCTCTTTCTCTGAAAATCCCTACACAGTTTTAAAAGTGTTGGCTGGAGTGATGAGCCTCAGTTTGCTTTATGAGCATTAAATCATAAAAAGGGCAACACGCTGCACAGTCACGTGCTCTGTTTTACACAGCCCAGTGCCGACACTCCATCTTCAAAATCAGTCGTCTGGGCAAAATCAGGGTAATAATCTGTCTTTAAATCATGCAGCGCATTCCTGGCTGTAGCTGAGACCTTAATGCATATTTGACAAAGCATAATTCACGGTACCCTGTAATAATATTTTACTACTTAACATTTCAGGTCCAAGTTTCCAGCTCTCATCAGCTCTGCGCTCTTGAACAATAAGACTTAGATACATCACGATTTCATCCCATAAGATAGATGGTTTTAGGGTCTTTCTGTGGGTTTATATCTGTGATTTTACTCCACAACTAGACCAAAATGAGCTTACAGTGATTCATCAGCTTTTGGCATGGGCACGCGCATGAAGGGAGGCATTGCTCTGCATGTTTAAGAGTGTGCAAAAGTGGTACAGTTGACTGTTGATCAAGAATGATCACAACTATGTTGTAATTAGTGAATCACCTGAAACTAAGAACTGTTGTGTTTTTGCTACCTTAGAAAAAAACCCTTGCAAATCTACAGAGGGAGTGGGTCTTCTTCTATTGTGTTTCTACAGTAGCCCAGAATGGAGGAACTAAAGACTGGCTATCTGGATATCATTGGGGGAGGTCGCGTTCAGACACAAATTCAGAATGGCGGCTATGATTTTAGGGAGCCAAGTATGGAGTGATGACAGACTGTCCTCCCCTCTGTCAGTGGGGTCAACCAGGTTGAAGGAATGGACCTCCGTGGCTCCTTCTTCTTTTGAAGAAAGTGTTCGTCCTGCTGCAGGCGCTGAGGAACAGCTGGGCTGTACAGCGATGCATTACCTTGGAATGTGTCGAGCAGCCTTCAGTGACGTCAAGGTGATTTTACCTTGGTTGCGGCAGCTTTCGCCCACTGGAGAGCTGCAGTGTGAATTTGCAATTTGCACCTAGGGACAATTTATTGGACCGTTTGAGCATTGGCACAGTTCCTTTGTTCTGAGGCTTTGCTGGTTTGAGAGGGCCCTGTATTTAGGCTTCTGGTTTTACCTACATGTATTGTTTGTAATATGTGGATGAGGTCCCAACAGTGACAACTTGATTGTTGGCTAGCTTTCAATGATACTTCAGTGAAATCTGTTTAAAGAAAAGTAACACAAAAGAGAAAAAAACAAAAACAGGACTGAAAGAATCTGCACTGTGGATATAGAGCTCTTGTCGTCAGCAAAGTCTGCAGGACAGACTTTATGTCTGGCATGGTGAAAAATTGTGCCTGTCAGCATGCTCAGTTATGAGGGGATAATTGCCTCTTTGACTCACAGAGAGGCATACTTGCCATTAAAAGGAAAGCATACAGTCAACGGGTCACAAACATGCTCAGTTGGTATGACAAAAAGAGAATATGCAGTAGATCTGTTGTTCAAATACAAGTAAAGCAATACATTCATACGTGGCCCATGCTAATGACTCAATAAGGCAGCTATATGGTCTGGAGAGTCCAAAACATGCCTAACTCGGTCTCTTACCTAACCTGAGTGACCACCAGCTCCCTATATCCAATGTTTACAACGTTCAAACCAGCGTGTGTGTGTGTGTGCGCATGTCTCGTTTTGGCATCAGGTCATGTTTTTGCTTTTTCAAATTTTTCAGTTCTGTTTCCTGTTTTATTTTGGTGTCTAATGCTTCTCTTGTCACAGATCCTTTTCCTGGCCGTGCATGTTTCCCGTTTTTTGTAATTGTCTGAACCTCACTTGTTTGTTTCACCTGTCTGCCATTATCCCCACTTCCGTTGTGTATTTATTGTTCCCTTGCTGACTGTTTTTCCTGTGTACTGAACCTGCCCTCAGTAAAGACTGCTTTTTGGAAACTTGAACTGTCTGAGTTGTGTGTTTGGATCTACTACAGGTGTTTCAGAAACTTTTTCATTCCAGAGCTGGCTGGCTCTAAGCAGCAGCTATGCTGTCCCATACAGGTTTAGACTTAGACTCTACGGCAAGTTTGAAAGTAAGAAAAAAATTTTGTACAGTAATTTAAAACTGTTCGCATTCTTCAATAACCTAATTCTATTTCAAATGCTGCTAAAATGTTTGGCGCTTTATGTTGTGCATAATTTACATTGTATATTATTCTTATTTTAGTGCAAGTTATCTTCATATAGGTTTATATCCGTTACTTAAATGTGTACCTGAATAAAATAATGAAAATGAAAATAATACTTATCATGTCTAACCAATCCAAATCTAACTAATTAGCACTTCTGGTGTCGCCTACCCACAGGAGAAACTTTTAATAAAGTAACTGACTAATGTGCACATCCAAGTTGTGATCATTTTGATCAATATTTATTTGTTACCTGCGTCAGAAACGTGACATCAGGTCCTTTAATGAGGTAGAGGGTGTGAGACGTAACATAACTGTCATGACTGTAGATTCATGCCCTTTTGTTATGTTCAGATTTTGGTTTTGTGTCTTGTATTCTCCTGCATTTGATTTCCATGACTTTTGTCTTGTGTCTCATGTTTTGTTTTTCCATGCCTCATGTGTCCTTTAAGTTCCCCTGTGTATTTCCCTTGTTGAATTTCCATGCCCCCCTTGTGTCTCTGGTCCTTTAAGTGTCTTAGGTTTTTTCCTCAGTCTCCCTCTGTCTGTAGTTTTGATTCCCTCCATGTTTCTCTTCTGTGCTCCTCCCCTGCTCATTACCACACCTGGCCTCCTCCCTCCTCTCTCTCCTCACCTGTTCCTTGTCTGATCATTAGTGTCTATGTTTTAAGTCTCTGCTTTCCTTCTTGTCTTTGTCCGGTCATTGTATGCATCTGTCATGTTCATGTTCATTTTCATGTTCATGTTCATGTTCATGTTCATGCTCTTGCTCCTGCTCATGTCTGCGTCTTGTCCTGTCCTCCCAGAGCTCCTTTTGTCTCCAGTCTTCCTTGTGTTTTTGGACTTTGAGTTTTGCATTTGGCATTTTTTGATATGAACTTTGCTTTTTGGTTGTACTTTGTCTTGCTGCTTTCTTCGCTACTCCGTTTTTTGGGTCTTTGGACCTCTTTGGTTTCATGCTCCTTGATTTGTGCATTCAGCTTTGAGTTAATAAAGCTCGCTTTTCGTTTCCCCATATCCTTGCGCCTCATGTCCCATGAATAACTGCATTTGGGTCCACCTCCTATCCCTTCTTAGTTTTCCCCTTAAACCCCAAACCTGACAATAACAATGCCTTGAGAAAAATAAAAGTCTTCCCAGCAAGTTAAAAGTTTGCTTAACACTACCTCTCCCTGTTGGCTGAGGCTGCCCAGCAGAAGTTATTAGACCTTGCAGCAGCTCAGAAGCCTTCCCTCACGAAAAGTGATTTGGAAAGGATCAACAACAAGCCCTGCGTTTCTAATGTGCATGTTGAGATCTGATCACAGTGTGGGCAGCATTGAGATAGTGAGACCACTTAATAATACCAGGTTTTCAACAAAGGTTGAATTGACATTATCCAGATAATGTATCTAGATCACATAATAATACATAGTGGAAAATACAAAGTAGTTTCAAAATAAGGCCTTAACATCAGAATACATTCACTGTGATGCACATGCAGTGTTGAGTTAGTGTCGAGTGTTTTTTACTTCATGCATCTTACTCAAAGAATGCAGAGAGAACACTGGATTGGTTTTGGAAGAAGTTGTAACTTGGTAAACATTTAAGATGTAAGGCCTCTGATAATCATACAGAGGTTGTGTTTACCAGTTCAGTAGGGTTTTAAAAATATCCTTTTTTGTAGTATTGTACTGTGAGGTGATGGGATGTTGAGCTTGTTGAACATGTCAAAGACACAGTGTTCGTGCCATCAGTATGCATATCCCCTGCCTCTTACTCTGCCTCAAGGTGTAATGTTTTCAAATGCATCACACTGTGTTTCAAGGTCTCACTCCATAATTTATGACCCCCCACCCTCCAGCACTGACTCAGCAGGTGTCTCAATATGTTGCATATAGCTTGGCCCACTGTGAATAAACACAGGGAAATGAACTGTATGCCTTCTACTGTTTTCATTTCATTTGTCTCATGCTGCTCTCTGGTGCACCATTATCAAACAGCCCTCTCCCTTGTTGAATACTTCTGAAATGCCTGCATACCTCTGAATGACATACAGGGCTACGGAAATGCGAAATGTGTACGTGTGCCTCTGATGTGTTTGTATTTATCTATGCCTGTGTGATTATCTTCCAATTTCTAGAAGAGTGCCTCTCCCAAAAACCTGCCAGATTAACTACTGTTGTAAATGGTAAATGGACTTTCATGTATATGGAGTGCTTTGTAACATTCACCACACAAGTATCCACTGCCATACCTCGAGACTACACAGCAGCTTCACTCCTCAGACTGTGAGACTCCCAAACTCATTGTCCACACTGAATTGTATGAAGTAGTTTTTTTTTTTTTTTTTTCTGGAATGTGTCATAAAGGGACTCAAACCCTGGTATTATACAATGATGAATCAATGACCTTGAATTCGGGTGACTTTTAAAGACTTCAAATAAAATAATAAGAACACTGCAACAGCAATAATTCACCCCTCCATCTGGCATGAACTTGTGTGAATCTCTGGCATAAACTAATATTCATCAGTTATTATTCATTCATGTTTTGGAGACATGACATACAGAGGGTTACAACTCCGGAAACTCACGGCATTAAAAACACATTCTTTGAGGCAATAATCACATGGTAAACATGGTTGAACTGAAACTCCGTTGCCAGGAATGTTGGGTGCATATATTTGATTGGCCAACACAGCGCTTTGCTGGATGAAGCTGCATTGCTTTGCAGCCAAACTTGAGCCAGGCTCATCTTTTTTAGCCGGACGGGCTGACTTGTTTTTCCAGAGCCCTCTATGTCGGCACCACTGCTGTGCCATCATCAGAGCAGCACAGGGGACTGCTTCAATGTGGACATTAGAGATTGGTGTGACCAGTAGCGGCTGGTGAAATTCTTCTGAGCAAACCAGCCTCATGAAAAAGACGGGGAAGTTCTTCTTCCTCTGTCTTGCGCTTGTTGTTTTATTGCATGTCCGGCTGGTGAGGTCCGAGCTCTTTCACTCCAGCCTTTTCCTGCAGTGTTCTCCTCTCAAATAACTGAAATATCTTTGTTCATTTTGGATCTCACTCTACTCACTCTATCATACAAGGCTACTCCAACTCTCCACAAACATCTGCACTTATGTCAATGCACTTTCGGTCTTTTTAGTATGGCCTTGGGATGGGGAACGTCAGGGCCGAGCACCTGTGTTACAGCGAGTCAACTGTGCATATAAAGCTTATAAAGAGGAGCTATGGCCAAAGATTTCTGCGCCCAAGGCTGGAAAGACATCACCTTTCAGTAAGTTTACACAATGTAAAACATCTGCAATCTACATTTTAATTGCAGATCATATGTGACTCATTAACTGTATAATATTTAGGTTGCTCATTTAAAAATATAAAGGGCTCTATTTTAACGATCTGAAACGCAAGTATCAAACGCAAAATGCAAGTAGCTTTGTGGGCGGATCTCAGGCGCTGTTGCTATTATGCCGGTGGGATAAATGACTCTTGCGCCCGGCGCAAATCTAAAATGGGTTGGTCTGAAGTAGCTACATTAGTCATAGGTGTGGTTTGGTCGTAACGTGCAATAAACCAATCAGAGCATCATCTCACATTCCCTTTAAAAGCAGGCGCGCTTGTTCCATGGCGGATTGCTATTATAATAGCGAATTTACCGGGCGCACGCCAGGAGCGGTTCACAGCCGAGGAGACCGACGCTCTCGTAAGGCCCGTAAAAGACCGAGAAGTGGCCTTGTATGGGGATGGGAGAAACCCACCCAAATTAGCCATGGTTAAACAGGCGTGGGAGGAAATTGCCACAATTGTTTCTGCAGCTGGCATCCCCAGGACATCGCAACAGTGCCGCAAGCACTACAACGAGGTGAGAAGACGGGGGAAGTCCAAGCTTGCTGAAAACAATCAGACACGGCGTATGGCTGGAGGTGGATCTGCCTCTACTCAGGACCTGACGCCAGCAGAGGACAGCGCTGCGTCCACCCTCACCGCTGAAAGCATTGAGGGATTTGGGGGCTTGGAAATCGGCACCGAACCCAATACAGCTGTCCAACCCCAAGGTACACTTACAATTCAAGTTCACATACATAGAGATTTCTCATGAAAATCGTTTTAATCATTATTGTCATGAAATAAATGTATCACAGCCATACAATAAATCAAAACAATGTAACGCAGCTTCGCAGGAAGAAGACCCTGGCCTCGGTAACAGTACGCACGGGCCAACTTTGGAGGGAGCAGCGTAAACACCAAGGCGCAGCAGAGGATCCAGACCGACTACACGCAGTGGCAGCATTGTCAGACCGGAGGACCACCCGTTCCTGCAGCTCCAGCAAACCAGGTTTGACATGCTGGAGCGGGAGCTGTCCGGGATGAGGCGAGGTATTAATGCCCGTCTTGACCGTGTGGCGATGTTGCTACGGCCTCTCAGGGGCATCGCCTCAAGCCTGGAGAGGATTGCTGCAGCCATGGAGCGTGGGCTTCCAAACGCACCACCTGCACCTGTTCTTCCTCCTCCCCCGACTCCATCTCTGTCCACCCGCTCCACAAGGAGCACACCGCGCATTGCCACTCCCGGACCCTCACGGCTATGGCGGGCGCAAGATTATTTTGCTTACCTCACTATAGATGATGCAGCTCTTCTGTCAAATAAGCTCTCCTCTCCCGTGCTGCTGCTGGGGTATTTGGGTTAAATGGCATCGGCGCATGCAGTTTAACATCACGTCTCCTGAAGTCCTGTAATATTTCCTCATTTCTGTCATCAACACATCCTGGATTCATGGAAATGTTGTGTAAAACACAACATGCCACAAAGAATGCTGCGACTTTTTGAGGACTGTACTTTTAAGTGCCTCCTGACTTATCCAAACACCTGAAGCGCATTTTCAGTATGCCGAATGCTCGTTCAATTACACTGCGTGTTTCTGTGTGTTTTCGATTATATGGCATTTCACGCACTGTTGCTGGCATAATAAATGGTGTCATCAGCCATGTCTTTAACGGATAGCCGTTGTCCCCTAACAGCCACCCATCCAAGGGGGGATTCCCCTCGAAGATGCCAGGTTTGAGTCGTGGCTTGAGCCAGGGTAATTCGCAAAGACATGGGTGATTTACAAGTAGCATTGCAAATTTCCTGTATACTGATCGAATGGGTTCCCTTGCGGTTGATATATATCAGTGCGTTTTCTGATGGGGCACGTAGCAGTGCTGGAACGACCCAGACGCATAGAAATACAGCGCCGCTGTAACTTTCACTGCAACGGGGAGGGCATAGGGACAGGGTGCATCAGTCCCCAGCTCATCTGCCAGGAGATGGCAGACATCTGTCACAGCCTGACGGGTCAGGCGTAGCTTACGCTTACATTCCTCCCCACTGAGGAACAGATAGGTCTGTCTGGGCCGGTAGACCCTCTCCCTCCCGCGTCTAAGTCTTTGTCCTAAGACGTATTCCATCTCACTGTGCAATAGAAAAAAATATGAGCAAGCGCAACTTAACTGGTAAATTGAAGAGTAAGGTTTTTAATGAACTTACATGATGGTAAAGGTGATTTCGCAGTCTTCAGAGTTTTGTTTCCTGGTTTTTGACGGACAACCCACTTTGTCAGGGGTCCTTATATACCTATGTGTCTTGTTACTATTGGTCAAACAGGTTAGTTTGATCCGTCATTACTACAATTAGCCTGAATATTTAGGGTAACTGTATGCTAGATTTATGCCTATTTTTCACATCTTCATGGACACCGCAATGATTTCCCTCGTGCGGTAATATTTTTCCTTGTAATTATGTATGGTTTGCAAAAATGGGAACTGCTTCCTTGTAGATGAGATAAGCAATGTGTATGCATGTTAAGCACACGCTACATTGGCCAAGCATGTGCCCTTAAAATACTGCATCTGAATAAGCGCCACTGACTTTAGACTAGGTTTTTCCTGGTCTGTTGCGGAAGTGTTTTCTGAAACAGCAAAATAGCACCAGTGAACGCTTGCGCCAGAACACGCCTCTTCTTTTCGCTGAACCGCCCCCGGAGGGCAAAGTCATTCCCTAATTTAAGGAAAAGGCAAAATAGGAATTACACAAGCGCCAGTGTACAAAGTCACTTGCGCTGAGTGCAAGATAGAGCCCAAAGTCTTATTCAATATAGGCCTATATGATTCTTCTTCATGTGGAACAGGCGGGGTGCGCCCTAACACTGCCTATCGACGAACCGCCACTGGGTGTGACAGTCAAATCCAGGAAGTCCAGTTTGAGGTTGCCAGATGACATAAAATTTTACAGCAAACGTAACCAGGTTCAGTTTGAGCTGGAAAGGAGTATGTGAGTATGTGACTGATTCACCTAGCACCTAAATTTGCCTTGATATTTCACAATAAAAGGCATCTCTTCTTGGGTGAGGGGGGTTTCAATTTTAGATGAATAATGCCTCAGAGTGCTTTACCACCCTGACTACTCTGATAATGTCTTTTTTTATCTTCAAAGGGTCGTTTCCAGAAAAAAAGAGTTGGAAAATGGGGTTGTCTTATTAGACTCATACACATCACAGTAGGAGATAGTTGATCTAATCTTTTTATTGCTTTAATGCTGTGTATATTTGCAGACTAACATAGTTTGGAAGTCTAGAGTGAGTGTACATAATCTACAAACATGACTTTGCTAATTGGATTAGAGCATTAGCACGGCTGAAACTGTTGAGATGATGAGTTTCATGTGTTTGATATACTTGTTAAATTCCGTGTATGAACTGAGCCGAGCCAGAGCGAGGGAGATAACTCCTTTATGTAAGATCAAATAAGCACTGATTTGGAGGGCAAAAAGTTCTGCATCAATAAACCCCCATATTTGATGGGCTTAATTTATTTCAAAGAGACATTAAAATAGATTCAGAATATCTTACCTTTGTTCTGACACAAAAAACAGTTCAAACATGCTCTCAGTCTTCTTTCAGGCAATCTGGGCATGATCTTCGTTCTGAAATTAGGCTGTTTTTATTCCTGGAGAAGTGCTTTAACTCACAAATGAGTCTTGATGAGTAGGAGATGCATTAAATTTTGATCTTTATAGCTGTATTATTTAATGCAGGCAGGGCGCTTTTCTTGCAGTGAATCACACTCCTTTGATGTTTTACCTTTCAATATCCCAGAGGGAGAAAGCTGTTTATTTCAAGGTATTTTCATAAGAATGTGGTGCAAGAAATTTGTTTCATCATCACACTGGCAGCTTTGACCACTTAAGAACATAAACTGCACACTGTTCACTCTCAGTGAGTTTTGAAGATTTTTACAACAAAATATTTTTTCTGAAAACTAACGCATGGGCACCAAACACAGAACTTTAAAGCGTAGTGACCCAATAAGATTGGTACTACTGAATACTGATTCATATTAAATCATTTGGTGCTGAATATTGGTACTTGAGATTGCATCTTTAGTAAGGTTATAGAGGGTAAAGACGTCACCCCCTCAACAAGTGACAGTGAGTCAGGACAATTTACCGCAATATTTGTAGTAGTGCATTCTGTAGAAGTTTTAATGAGAAAAGAAAAGATCTTCATTAACTTGATGAACAACCTCTTTGTTTTTATGAATGAATAAACCGAATATACAAACTGACCTAAAAGGACAACACAATAATAGATTTTTTTTAGCCAACAGCACATTCAACAGACGTGAAAGTAATATGTCTGGGGAATTTATGATTTAACAACAGCGGGACAAACTATTACAGTGTAAAAGCTGATAGATTGCTGTTAGATTACTGTGAGACCAGTCGTCAGATGTGTATGGTCCAAGAGCAAACTCTGTTTCTGCCACACTGAAAATATTGTTTTTGTCTTTAAAAACGTATTCAAGCTGAATTTTTCATCAACAGGGACTAGATATCATCATTGCTTCACCAACAATTGCTCTAATATGCCTTCCACATTTGCTGAAATACAAAAAAATGAGCAAATTGTTCTGTTTTTGTTTTGTTTTTTTTGTGTAGGATTGCTGCTGACTTGTGTATTCCAAACGGTTCTAATATTTGCAGAACACTTAAAGTTAAAAAATCAATATATATATAAAAAAAAAAGATCAATGTAATAATTTCCAAAATCCACAACATGTTTTTACCAAATAAGCCTTTCAAGAATAACATTTTTACTGTAGCAAAAAACTTTTGCTCTGGGATTTCAACACGCACCTGACGGCGTGGTCTTGCAGTAATCTAACAGCGTGAGAAATTTAATTGATATGCATACATACATTTATATATTTACTACAATAACAAGGAAACGTCTCTAAAACCTAAAATAATTTGTCCTGGTAGCACGGCAGACACCGTTAACGCAGTCAGCCACTCAGACAAGTGCTGCACACACAGTTTTTCCTGTAGCATGATATTGATGACCTCATGATACGGTGGCCTAATAATCATTAAATATGCTCTGTGTGGGAATCACATTCTCTCAAACACAGACAAGTACTGTATGCCTATGTTACAGTAAGAAGTATGCATGTAATGCTTCAGCTTCCATCATTACTGCTCCTTCTAGTGGATAGATAACCCATTGCAACTGGTTTCCACATGGCACATTATTGAAGGAAAGTCACTTGGAGCCATTTCAAAGAAGCTGCAGGTCCCAAGATCAACTGTACAAACAACTATATGTAAGTATAAAGTGCATGGCTCAGTTGTGTCACTGCTACTATCGGGAAGAAAACACCAACTATCACCTGTTGCTGAGAGAAAACTGGCCAGGATGGTCAAGAGTCAACCTAAAACCACCACAAAGCAAGTCTGCAATGCTGGAAGACAGCTGTCGGTGTCCACAGTCAAGTGTGTTTTACATCAACATGAGCTGAGAGGCTGCCGTGTTGAAAGAAGCTCTTTCTCCAGACACAGCACCTTTAAGATCGACTGAAGTTTGCTGCTGATCACATGGACAAAGAAAAACCTTCTGGAGGAAAACTCTGTGGTCACAATGAGCAGAACAATGTGTGGAGGAGAGAAGGTGAGGCCTTTAACACACAGAACACCATCCCTACTGTCAAGCAGTAGTAGTATGATAGTATGATGCTGTGGGGTTGTTTTGCTGCCAGTGGATCTGCTGCTCTAAAGAAAGTAAATGGAGTAATGCAGAAGGAGGAATATCTCCAAATCATTCAGGAAAACATTAAATCATCACCCAGAAGATTGGGTCTTGGGTGCAGTTGGGTGTTCTAGCATGACAATGGTCCCAAACATACATCAAACGTGGTGAAAGGAATGGATCAATCAGACTAGAACTGAGGTTTTGTCCTGAATTGAACCACACTGAGAACATGTGGTCTGTAATGACAAATCTCATCAGCTGGGGCAGTGTCTCTGCAGCCTGAAACTCACCTTTATTTATTGACAGTTCATATGAAATGAATGTTAAACAATTACATTAGTTTGCTTACATGATATACAGTACAGTCAGGACTAGGTTTTCCATATCCAGTGGACATCAGGCTATGGATGTCATTGGCTGGGTTGAAAAAATAAACATTGCCATTGAACAAAATGAAGGCAGTTATTACATTTCCTAAAAAAACACTTTTAGCGATTCAACTTTTGAATGAACATATTTTGTAGCAGACAATGTTAAACATGTAATATATATGCAAAGTTAACCTGCCAGATGCTTGTTGCTTTGTGCACATGTTATAAGCATTGGTACAATCAAACTTGGAGTGAAAATGGACACATTTGGTACTGAAATGATTCAACTTTTTTAAATGAGGCTTACAACATAGTCCATGCTGATGTTTAGTACCTATTTTGTTTGCTTTTCAAACTACCTGCAGGCACTGATTTCAAGAACTCCTCTCAGGAATTGAATACATTAAAAGTTTAATCGGAGGAGCAGAAAAGAGTAAAGAGCCTCAAGTCAAAGGTTAACCCAGAACATGCGTTAGTTGCTTTTTGAAGGAATTCCATTTTTCATAGAATTTGCCGCTTCAGTGGCAGCATTTCATTTCCCAGAGTCAGCACTGGATGTTTGAGCATCCACAGAGAAAGAATATATTCTAGCTCGAGTTGCCGTTATGAGCACAGAATGTGAGCTGGAAGTAGAGCAGCTCAAGAGGGAAAACTCTTGGACTAACACTGCCAGGTTCAAACCAGCTGATTTATCCCCTCTCCTGAAGGGAGAAATCAAATGGTACCACGGTGTGTTTGTGGCACAAGGAGGGGGAGACACATTGTGCATGGGCGTGCATGCCGCCAAGATATAGTTGATGTTGCCTGTATCAGAAGCTCCCAGAGTGGAGTCCAGGATTTCCAGGGGCTCTTAGACTCTTGAATTTGTTAAGTTGTTTACAAGTGTGTGTGGAGAGTGAAAACACAGTCCTTACTTTTTTTTCTCATTTCAAATTTATTTCCAATCAGATTCAGCAGCCCAGTCTGTCCTCAGGCTCCAGACCTTGTAGATTTATTTCACAAAGGTCTGTTGGAAATTTTGTTCAAGGGATTTTGTTATTTTGGCTTTAGTTCACATATTGCTTTTGGTTATTTGCCACATTATAACAATATATGTTGGACATTATCACTACTGGTCAGGGTCTAAAGGTTTTCTGCACTCCTACCCAAAAAGGATCACATGCTTTTTAAAAATCACCATTAATTTAGACTTTCTGCCCAGGGGATAAAGCTTACTTAGAACTCCTTATCACCTGACGCTCAGTTGAGATTGATTTTTTTTTTTTTTTTTTTTTTAGTGACATGTTTTGAAATGGATCACCATACAACATTGTACAAATATAAATTGTACCCATAGGCTGAAATCCTTCGACTCTGACAATCTCCTTCTTATAGTACAAAGTGAAAAAAAATATTTTTCCAAAACTTTGGTTTCTGACCATAAACCTGACAATGTAAACATTCCAAGCAGTACTTTGTGTTGAGAGCTAATAAGTAAATGGAAGCATGCTAACACGTTAAACTAATATGGTGAGTGTGGTCAACATTTTATCTATGTGAGCTTTTGCAGTTTATTTTTAATGTTTGTGTCCTGATGTTAGCATTATGCTAAAAAGTACTTCTGTTTCTAAGTACTACTTCACAGAGTTTGCAACATACTTGATATACTCTGAGTCAACTGTTGATGAGCCAAAGTGTTGGAGAATGGCTGTTTTTTGAATAATTAACTGTGCCCTAAATCTGTTGCTAAAATGGAGCAATGACAAATTTGAAAATCCTAAATAGACATCAAAATGTTATTTGCTAGGATTTCATTTTTGGTGTCTGTTTTCCGTGGGCATACCGCAGCCCTGATTTTATTTAACTTTTTCATTTTAGTTATGAGCAGCCTGTCTATTTACTTAACCCGCTGCACTGTAGTGTTATCAACAATACTCTCAAGAGAAAAACAAAGTCATCTTTGATCAACCTTATTTATTCTATTTTCATACACCTACTGTACATTTGTTTCACTTTTCTTCGGTGAACACACTATGTACGCAAAATCCCCTGACAGTAAGATAATTAAGGCCTGTTCTCAATTTAAAAAAAACAGTCTGTTGTTCCTCAGATGTTGAACTTAAAGGTCAGGTGTGTTGGATTAAAGAGAATCTGGTTTCGAAAGGGATATAATACACAGAAACTATGTTTTCAATACCGTATAATAACCAGTAATCGTTCTGTTAAAACATACAATCAGTATACATGTTTGTTTTACATGTATGACATTAAGCATTAATTCTGCTTTGAATTTACCTCATACTTGCTCATATTCAATGTTTGATCCTGCTAGAACTAATCACATTCACTTTCTCAAAATAATTTCTGGTGTGACATAGCTTGTCATGTAAATAACTGCTGTCTTGTATTTATATATTTTATTTTACTTCTATTTAAAACATCTTTTAAAACAAGGGTTGGTAAGTAATTGCTTAAGTGTGTCTTTTTGTTACATATGTAGAAAATCTTTTTCTTATTTAGGCGATATTTGCTTGATTACAATTCTTTTTCTGCTCTTGCTCTTCTTCTTACCTTTTTATGAAATTGTCTATTTTTACTATAATTATTGTTTATTGTAATATTACTGTCCTTTGGCTGCTGGGACACACGACTATCCCCTTCATATGGGACTTTCTGATTCTGATTCAAACTCTTTCGTAAAAGTGTCCATTGTAAGTCCGAAGAATTATTTCATGAGTACTATTAATTCTCTCTCGTTGACAAAGCGTCTTATAAAACTTGTCCTCTGGGGACCATCATTTATCCACACTGAATTTCAAGACCATATTGACAGTGGACGCCTACATTAATTTTCTCTGACTGAATCGTTGGATGGAGATAGCCACACTAAATGGTCATTTTAAAAATACTGACCCATCAGAATTGAGGGCCGGCTCCGCTCCATCACAGCTCTGCCACGGCAAAAAGCTGATAGGTTTCACTCTAGTCTATGTGCTAACTTTCACCGAGTCCGCTGCTCTGCGTATCTGGGCTCGTCCCTGCTCCGGCAGTCCGGAGCCCTCCAGAGCAGATACACAGGAATTCAGCCAAATTCAGCACAGATCAGACAGGAAGTCACACACCGAAACAAGAACAGAACATCCAGTTAGTTTTCAAAAATAAAACCCTCCGTCAGCACAACAATCTCAAAAAAAGAGACAAATACAAGCACTTCATCTAATCCTTTGGTCGGAACCCTTCTTGCTGTTGTGTTTATAACACATACCTATAACTGCGGTCGCAAGTGATTATGTAATTATCACAGGAACTTCTCTGTCTCGCAACTCCAGCTGTCTGGCAGTGCTGCGCCGTGCCGGATTCAAAACGCAGCCGGTGGGTATGGGCGGACGACAGCTGGAATGCAACGCACATACATCCAGTGGAATCTTTGGGTGACTCACAGATTGATTCACACATTTACACTAGAAATTAAAAACTAATACAGAAGGTATTATGAAATAGAAACAGTATTTTCAGCTAGATCAGCTGCTTCAACTTGAAAATACTGGCAGCAGCCAACTCCCACGTAGGTGGAGCTATTTATAACTCTGTGCAAATGTAACCCTTGAGGGGCAAATTAGTGTCAGTTGCTAATGATAGCGTGGAGATGTGGTGCTCTGCAGGAACGTGTGCGGGTACTTCTAGTGGGAGGCCAGTGGCAGATATTAATCAATAACACATTAATAGTATGGCGTTGTGTGGGGGTTGTGCACACCATCCATCACTGTGACTTGGCTTTTCTCCGGCGCGGTCTTATCTCCCCCGCAGACTGGCGGGGAGACTGAAAACCTTCAAAGGAAAATGTGTGCGAGCGTACGAGTGTGTGCGCGTGTGTTCGAGGTTGCACCTGGAGCGACAGGAGAAAACGACAAGCGGGTAGATAGAGTTAATTCCTTGGAGGGTCTGAATTGATGCTGACTGCAGGAAATGAAATGTGTGTGAAACTCATACTCTGGTGAGGAGCTAGCTCAGGGCCGTCAGCAGACAGATGCATGCGGACACACACGCAGACAGACGCATGCGGACACACACGCAGACACACGCACACGCACACATGCACACACACACACTTCACGTTTAGGTACAGACACATTCTTCAGACAGACCTCACACATAAAGATATCTTCAAACTTGTAGTCCTGTTCTTCCTATCTCACTGAAGGCACACTGAGATGAAACATTCTCCCCAAAAGCTTTCATCATGGAGGTATGTGTGTGTGCGTGTGTGCGTGTGTGTGTGTGTGTGTGAGGAATAAAGGGTGCTCTCTATTAAAAACCCAGAAAAGGTCCTCTCTGGCACCCTGTTAGTGGAGTTGGATGGCCGATCCTCCCGGCAGCTTCAGAGACGGTTTGTGATCTCTGGAGAATCCCCTTTCTCCCGGCACCGCCTTAATGATATGGGTCGGCTCTAGTGTGGGTACTTTGGTTTGGAGGACTCTACTCAGCAACACACACAGGTCTGCACTGTGGATGTCAATAATATTTTTGCTGCACCTGCTTTATCTAACACTTGCTTTTACCCACTCAGTCATTATTTTATCATTACTGACGATGTATTAGTCATCCCATTGTGTTAGTATTATGTAAAAGTACCAATAGTCATCAACAATATTCTTGCAATATCGATATCGAAGAAGGGCCTATTTGGCCAAAAACATTGTGATATTTGATTTTGTCCCCTAACAAGGATTACGTTCTGATTCTGATGCTCTTTTCATGTTTATAATCATGTTTCTCATGTTTTAATAGACTTCCATGCAGTGTGTTTGAAGGGATGGTTCTGATCAGATGGGGGCAAGACTTGAAAAGAACACAAAATAAAAAAAAATAAAGTCTTGATACAAGGTCTCAAAGATCACCGTGTGACATCTAAAGCGACCACTATGATCATGCACCGTTTGAACTTCTGTTTAGAACGTACTCAATTTGAAGCTGGGTTAGCTGCTTCCATTCTTGATGCTAAGCTAATTTCCCTGTCTTAACATGTGCTATGTCCTGTTGACCACCTCTAAATGCTTGTACCAAGATGCATTTTAAACTACACTTTTTGTAGGGTGTACAAATTTGAAGCATTACCTGAGGACCCTGTCTAGATAGATTCCTCTCTATACTTAAGTGAAACTGTACTATGATGGAGCATTTAACTAAGAAAGCTAAGCAGAGAAGAGCAGCCTGACGAACCCAGCTAATTTCCATTTAAATATAAGTTATATGAATTTGGGCAGCCAAAATGGCAGCAAGTAAAGAAAAATAAGGACAGATACCACAACTGTTGTACTTGGGTTCAGCATTTTAGAACTAATTGATGGTATGGCCTGGAAATGATATCACAATATTTTTTAGGCCATATCGCAATTGGACCAGCACGGACTGTTCACACTTCTACCCTCAGGTACAGAACTGTTAAATCCAAGAACACCAGACTAAATAACTCTTTCTTTCCCACTGCCATCAGACTCCAGCAAAATGTTTACATTTTGCAAACACATCATTTCAAAAGACTTTATAATTGTTAGGACTGGGGGACAAAATCAAATATCACAATGTTTTTGGCCAAATGGGCCCTTCTTTGATATCGATATTGCAAGAATATTGTTGATGACTATTGGTACTTTTTCATAATACTAACACAATGGGATGACTGATACATAGTCAGTAATGATGAAATAATGACTGAGTGGGTAAAAGCAAGTGTTAGAACAGCCATTACATCACTTTACTGTCATGCAGCCTTTAAAACTAAAAATAGACAAAAATTTGTCATATCACAATATAATGCTATAGTATATCATATACTTTTTTTTATTATTAAGCTTCTTTTGGCATTTTTATCGATATTGGACAGTAACAATGCACAAAGATAGTTCTGATACATTCCATTGTAACTGAATCAAAGAAAGATCTCTGACACAGAAAAGTGCAATGGTGCAGTCAAACCAGAACACACACAAGGATACAAATCACAGTTTCATCATTTCCTCCATGACTTTGTGCAGTGTGTCTGGAGTGAAACTTTGTAGTTCCCATTTAAGTCATAGGGGTCTTTGCGAGCATTCAGAACTAGCCTTCTCCTCCCATCTCTTTTAAAGTATCTTAATCTGTTAAATCAGCTGCCTAGTGGCTTCTGAAGCTCAGAAACTTGCCCTACAAACAGGTTTATAATTTGTTTAGCCTCCACAACACCCCAGGTAGCTACTGCAGCAAGATAGAACACAGCAGTGTGGGCACAGCATCATGTTAAGATTGTAGAAACCAGCAAGGGCAAGCTAAATTTTTTAAGTAACCGTCTGGAAAAGTCCCACCTGCTGGGTGGAAAGAAGTTACTCCTCTGAAACACATGCATGCCCTGCAACAGCAGCAGTGAGAGTATTTGATTTTTTGATTGCTGTAGAAAAAAGATTTTCTATATACTTTCTATCTTTCTATATACATAACAAAAATGCTTAAACAATAACTTACCCTGTTTTTTTAATGTTTTAAATGAAAAAAAAATAAAATAAATAAAGCTATAAATACAAGACGGCCATTATTTGTCACACTAGAAATATATTTGAAAAAGTAATGGTGATTGCATGTTGATTGTAGTTCTAGCAGGATCTGTGGGAGAATGCACCCCCCCATGCTAACGGAAAGTCAGGTGAAGTTGCGCAGACCACAAAACATTTCTGGGAATGTGGATTGCTATGGCCGGGCGTAGTTAGGAGTAGGTTTAAGTTCTTTTGGTGTAGCCGACTTAGAATCCATTCTAAAGACTGGTTTTATCTCAGACAGGCTTAGCACTTACGACCAGTCAGTTGGTGTAATGGTCTCCTTGAGCTTAACAGTAAAACAGCTTTCTAGCAAACAACTGAAGTTGATGGGGGCTTGTCCAAAAAAAAAAAAAAAATATATAAAATAACTCCATACAACTTGTCCTACATAATCTCAGTCTTTGGCTGCCTCGTGATCCCAAACTGAATTTGAAAAGATGTTTTTACACCCTAAACAACCGGTCAAGCTTGTGCACCCACTTCAGATGAGCTGTGTGCTAACATCCCCATTAAGCCATCAATCAATCAATCAATCAATCAATCAATCAATCAATCCAAAATGTTTGGGAATTATAGTTGTTCAAAGTGTTATATGTGTTTCAGCTTTAAGCAAACATCATGTATTGTTTTTATTGACAAATATTAACCTTAATGCATTAATAATATAAAACGAAGTACTTGTTTGCAGTTGTAGGTATCTTGCCAACACGGGGGTGTTGGTTCACAGGAGATTATTGTAGGTGCAGGAGTAAGACTTCACTTGTCCATTGCATTCGGGTCTCCTAACACATGCATGTATACCTTCATGTGGATCAAAGGCAAACGAAACACTTGAGTCTGGAAGCGGGGAAGGACATCAGCTCCCTGTTGTTGCAGGAACTGTTTGCTTGATGAGATGCATGACATCATGACAATGATGCAGCCTCAGCGTTGCTTTACCAAACAATGTGCTTTTGTTGGTGTGGTACAAAAAGAAGCTATGTAAAGAGGGTTGGTAATGTTAGTATGTTAGTGATTGATTGCAAAGAGACAGACATGTATGCATTTGTAATGAGCACACACAATATTGTTCTGTGTTGTTGACTGTTTCTTATGTTAAAGCTTTTCTGTTAAGAAACATATGAAGGCAGCATTCCTCAGTTGATCCCTTTCTTAATTCCTTGGCTCACTGATGAAACAAACATGGTAGACATGTAGTAGAAACGAACATATTCCTATTATTATGGCCTAGTGTGTAGTATGTATGATACAAATTTAAATAAAAACTTGCGCATTACAGGGTCTTTTAATATCACTTAAAGCAGAGGGGCTGAATAAGTGAAGCTAATGTGGAAGTACCAAAAACAGCAGTTCCACAAATGGTCGATTGAGACTGGCTCTAAAAGTGAGTCAACCCCCATAACAGACCATGTTAAAACTTTACAGCAGAAATAAACATGTTAACAGCCTGGTGCAAAAAGAAAACAAAAAACCGTTTAAGTGCAGTAGCTAATTTTCATGCTCATGGTGAATTTTCATATAACTCACTCATTTAAATTTGATCTAGGCTGGAAGTAATGCATAATTAGGCGTGTGGCCCAAAAAAGAGATGGGAATATTAAAAGGCGCTGCTGGAGTGCTTCTTTGTTCAGAGACTAAACTAAACAGACACACATGCTTGTTGTCGCTCGCTATCTTGCAGCTAACATACAATAAGATTTTCAGTGTGTTTGGAACCGGCAGTCAAACTCATGCAAGTACCTTGAATAACAGTTTGGCCACACCAGATGCTTGTTTAGCGCTTGGCGGCTGTGTTGTTGCTGCAGCCCTATCTGTTTATATGGAGTATGACTTTGATAATTATCAATAAATATGATGACGAGATTTTCTCTTATGCCTCGATGAAAAAGCAAGAAAGTGGGACCTTCCCCTGTTGTATCCTGCTATCAAACTTACATCAAATCAAATCAACCTTTATTTATATGGCGCTTTTCATACAATAAAGTATCTCAAAGTGCCTTACAGAAATGTACAAACAGCAGAAAAAGAGAAACATCAAATAAAATCAAGAGAAGAAAATTAAAAGAACCCAACCCTCCCACCCCCACAGTCATGCACAGAAACATACACAAATACATACACACTCATACTCACACATACGCACACAGACACACAGACACACACACTCACACCCACACATACACTAGCTGTCACTACAGAGACATGGCTGGGCAGCGAGACCTGAGGCGCAGAGGAAGCTACCTTTGGGGGGCCAACCACACTGGGAGAGATCCCAGTCCAAGGCCGCAGGGAGCGCCGCCACAGAGACCGCCCCAACCCGGGCAGACAGGAGGCCCCGCACCAAGGTGCAGAGCCCTCTAGTCACCCGGGCCGAAACTGTCCACGGGACAGCACCCCCCGCGGCCAGACCAGAGACAACTCCCAGTCTGGCAGGCCCCCATGAGGAAACACTGGAGATTAAAAACGGATAGACTAAAACAGTAAAATAAGGCAAAAAAGCAAAGAAGCTAAAAACATGAGGAACTAAAAACATGAGTCACACGAGACAAAAGTTGCTAATATTTCTGTGTGAACACAAATAGCTTGTTAACCATAGCTAACTCAGTACCTTCCAGCTCTGTGAGCTTTAACTAACTAGGCTTGCTTCAGCTCCACCTCTTATTACTGATTAACCAGGAGTTAGGTGGAATCAAGTACTGACAAGATGGTGACAGCCAGTACCACCTATTTTGAGCGTCACTTTGGCTCTTCAGAAACCTGTGGGTGACTTCATGGTGGCTCTGTCTGCTATTTTATACTGTCAATGTATAACTATTGTTACAGCCAATGCAGAGACAGTGTTAGCAACATAGCTATTGCTAGTAGGTTGGCTACTGTCCAAATTAAAAAACACTTGGTTGTATTAATAAGTGAGCAGGTTTGTACTGATCTAGTAGACAAAATGCCAGTCATGAAGCGTCTCAAGTCCCGGTGGTAAGAGAAATCACATATCAACAAGGAAACAGACTTTGACACAACACTGGAGCCCTCTCCATCCAGTAAAGGTGTTTCATAAACCTTAAGTTTTTTGGGAAAAATCTAGCCTGAGAGCAGAAACCATCCAATTTACTCAGTTACTTTTAAAATCATGTACTGAGTACAATGTAAATTAATATTTAAGCCTCTCAACTGCATTTCTGTAGCCAGTAAGACTATCTGATCATTAACAGGACAAACAGACAAAGAACATAAAACAGTTTAGCAGGTGCAGGTCTGAAGAGGTGCCATGACCAGTTGGGAGTCATTTAGATCGAAATTAAGATTTGGAGAAACAGAACCCCCTTAGATTGAAGGCCTGCTACTGAAAATGCATTAAACATCAAGGGTTGAAAAGTAAATACATCTCTAAGTAGTGTTTGAGAAGACTTTGTACTATCACTAAAATGTTGTTTCAATGTCAGGGAATTGGAATTGGGTATTATTTCAGTAATGTAACTATGATTAATTACAGATTTTCAGTACTCTTTCCAGCACTGCAAATAAGGAATAACTAAAGAAAATACTCCCTTTAAATTCTCCTCACGGGTTCATCAGCCCAACTCCTGCCGAGTTCTCTGACTGACATCTCACTTGCAGAGATCTTTTATCACCTCTACATAAAAAGACAAAACTGCTTCAGTATGTTGAAGTGAAGGTTCTCAGGCATCCAGGCCATTGAAAATGTTAGTGCTATACAAAGCACAAGGATAAACTGCCTCAATAGTAATGGGCAATAAGAAGATGCTGATATTGTCCTGTTATCACTCTGATACGAGATACTTTTACTATATGCTACAAGGATATATTCAACACTGGTGTATTTAAGTGGTTTAAGAACACACATTTAATTATTAACATTAGTATTACATACAGTAACCCATCTTTACTGACTGTCTATGTGTGCATGTGCATGAGTGTATGTCATTGATGTTATTAAACTGAGTGTTCACTGATGACATGTCAAAGTTTGACGTTGAATTTCACACTCCTAGGCTCACTTTTTTCTAGGTAAATGAGCAAAATGGAAAAATGGTGATTGCTCTTCTACTGTGAGATTGTCTTGGTCCTCGTCTTCACAGCCAGCGAACATGCCTGGAGGCTACATGAGTCATCTCAGGACTGTTACGTCTTAGACTACCTGTTATGTCTCAGCACCAGCTGTGGTTGGTCAATAAAAATCAGTAATTACACGTCGATAGAGCTGGAGGTCTGAAGTAGGGTTGATCCAATCCACTCAAACAATGGCAGTCACTCCCATTTGCACATCTGGATACACTAAATCCAAGCGACAAAAGGCTGTGATAACAGTAATTGCAATTCCAAACACAATTATAGCCCTCATTTATCTCATTTCCCTCTGAGTTGTTTGTGCTCATTATGTTCTTGGGCTTGGAGAGTAGCAGGGAGCAGATGTAAATTGAAAGCAGGAGTCTAGCTATATGGTTGCTGTTGTCAACGCAGATTCATGTTGATGGTTTCCCACCTGTGCAAGACTCCCCGAGGGTCAGACACTAACAAGACTTCACATCACAGTCACCCATCTGAAGCACGAACCCATAATGTGGGATAGAAATATTTTAGTTGCCTATAAATAGGCTGCAGTAATAGATGGGAGGTGTGGGAAAATGGGGGTGAACGGACAAGGAGAAAAGGACAAAATGTCTAAACAAAAAAATATTCTGTATCTGCTCAGCGTTCCAAATAAGACAGATCATCTGCCGTGACTGGATTTATCCTGGATCCTATCGATGTGATAATTGGAGGCTGCAGCAGATGATAATAATAACTGTGATAATAAAGTTCCTTCATAAATTAAATTAAACCAATGAGACTCATGTTCCTTGCCTTCAGATTTAATTGGCAAATTTGAATGTCATTGGGAGAAGTGGCTCGAATGTGTGACACCATTTAGGTCTGAGTAGATCAGATTAGCGCTGCCTTTGCTCTCCATTGTGCTACCAATTGTCCCAAAGTTTAAATGTATAAGTCAACAATATTTACCTCTGGACACTCCACAGTCCATTTTCTGCCACCGGTCCTGCTCTTGGTCACAGTGATGGTCAGCAGAGTAAAGTACCCCATTTGCCTGTCTAGTTAATTCCTCCATCTCTTCTTTAGTGGTACCAAGACATTCCTAGCTCAGATGATATATAGAGGGTCTGCCACGATGCACAAACAGCTGGAGTATTGGTATATAGTCAAGGGCCTACTTTTGTGACTTGATTTAATATGTATTCTTCACAATATCAGATATGAGATATCAGTACGGTCTTATATTCTTCTTAACTACACACACATTGTATACATATATATACCTTGACCCCTACAACTGTGGTACAGTATCAGCTGCCGCACCATGAATAAGAGAACCCTGGCTGAGTTCAGCCCCAGTTTGTGCCAGAGGTCTTACTGGACCATCTGAACCATAAGACCTGACACCTGACCCAGCAACTGTACAGGTTCACATTCAGGTTTAGGTCCGATTCTATTACTACTGGTCTCGTTTTGAATTTTTGGGTCCCTGGAGATGTCAGGTTTGTGCCTTTCTTGATGGCAATAGCACTAGCAAGTCTGAAGAGGGCTGGCAGAAAAAAACTATGTCCTGCTTAAGTAAGATCTATTCCTCTTCAGTGGCATGAAACACAGCACATGGACCCACAGATAACAGTGCTGTGCTGATATTTTGTGCCAAAGAGTTATGCTAAGCGCAGTAAACAGCAGGGATGTAGCTATGTGCTAGCTCTTCCACACAGACAAACACAACCTGATCGTCCCTCACAGTAAAACTAAGAGAAGAGCTACAACACAGTAACCCATGCAGTGACTCTCTCTCCCGTGACCGACTGGCTGAAACCATATGTCCATATGTCTGGACATGCAGCCAGAGCCCTTGCAGACTTCAGTCGTACATATCGTGATGTGTGATGTCATCACGGTAAATCTGTGGGCTTGGTAGATACACTACACAGATACAATAACAACATGAATTTCCATTACCTCTATGACTTATATGTACACATCTCTGTCAAGTAATTGCTTCAGACATTAAAAAAAGCAAATTTTTGTTTTGTTTTTGTTGGTCTGCATTTGGATATACTAGTACATTGCATCCGTACTGCAGTCAATTCTGGGTTATTAAATCAGTGTAGTCTGTTTCCCAAGCGGACTCTCTGGAAGCCTTTAGGACTGAATGAATTTTGGGTTTGGACCGGCCTCAGCACTCACAGTCCAGACATTTGGATTCAGCCTCTGAGTCACTGGCTGACTGCAGCATGTCACCAACTTCAACTATTTCACATCTGTTGATTTTTGTTAGGCAAAAAATAAGTTTACAGGTGTAATACCATCAACAAGGACTGATAGATGATGTGTGTTTCACCTTGGCTTCAATACCTGCATCAAGTGTAGGTTAACTGTACTGTGTCCAACCCTTACCAAGGACCACCAAGACTTACTTCCACGAATATAAACACACACATTCTCTGCTGATACTGGAAAGCAAAAGCCCTGGAATCCCTTGCAACCCCAAGCATTTGCCAAAAAGGGAAGGCGTCAGCGTAACTGAAATTGCCCAAAAAAAGCAATCATCCTCCTCACGGATATAGTGGAAGGGCTCAGTGCGTTGCTAGTCAGGTGATGGCAAAAGGACAACCAGAGCTTTTGACAAGCACCATCACTCAAAATATTCTTGCTGGCTTCCCTGGAACCTACACCAGAGGAGAGGGAGGAAAGAATTAAGTGGTGAGCAGAAGGGAGCGTTGTCACGTGCCATCACAGCACTGAAGGGCAGAGGTGGTCATGGTCTGACCGGGAGCCCACACAAGAAATGTTTCTTATACGTCCAGTGCTCCAGCTTTGACATGTTACAGATGGAACTGGTCAGCTCTCCAGGTAAGTGTCATCTGTCACATCAGCACATGGTGGACGCAATGAACCACAGCTCAGGCTCTGCCCCTTCCTCTAAAAATACATCAGTCCTGGGCTGGTCACTGTGGTCGGGAGCTAACCTTGCCTCCACAGGCTGAACCAGCAGCGCTCAAAGAAAAATCTGTTCTGTTTATTTTTGACTTTCTATTCTGTTTTATTATTTTATTGAGGGAATGTTTTTGTTTTTATTATACAAGTGGGACTAAGACATTTGGAGTTTAAAGGATTGAGGTTTTGGTTTGCTTTTTTTATCTTTAATTCAGCGCTTAATGAATTGTTGGCTTCTGCTGATGGTTGTTGCACATCACACACACCCCTTACAGTTATTTAAATTGCACAACCTTTCAAACACAGTCTGTCTCTTGTTTTTTTTCTATTGGTGCGGAGGTAAAACATTTCTTTTTGGTGGGTTCGTGACATTTTTCTTTCCATTTTGAAACTGACATTGTACACACTTAACCTAACAAAATTTAAATTGTAAGAATACAAGATTCAAAACTGCCAGACCATCACGCTGTTTTTTCCTAAAAACGAATTGGAAGATTTCTTAATGGATTTCAATTTACATGATTTAGAAGTTTCCATGGTGAGTTGTTTGAATATAATTGAATGCTTTCTTTATGGGCGATATTTTTAATCAGAATGTCCAACGAAATAAACGTCGTATTGGGAGGCAAATTACAAAACTTTCTTTTTTTAAGCACCATTATGTAAATGTTTTACCTCACAATAACAGCTTCAGACTCATGTTGGTGGTACAGCACCTTGTAACAGGGTGATGGTGTCTCTGTAACTTGTGCCTGCTCTATGTGATTTCAGTGAGAGGGGAGGATCACAGCATCACATACATGTTTACTGCAACATACAGAACATGTCAGAACATCGTCTGGGTTCTTAGCCGGCTGCTTTCAGTAGTTGTTAGTAGACCTTTCGGCCCCATTTCCAAATCCCCCCTATTGCAGCCGTCCACATACAGAGAGGAGACGAGTCGACAGGGAGTGAAGGGACAGTCAAGGAGAGAGAGAGAAAGAGAGAGCGTGCAAACAGTAATGTTAATCAGATGTTACTACCCACCTCTCCCTGCTGATTCACTCTGAACAATTTTAGTTCTGTTAACTGCCTCCAGGCGTTGTCCAACATGCTCCAGGTACTGAGGATTTTTGATGCATTCCCTGACTGTTTTCGCTCCCCCTGACCTGCCAAGACAGCACCGTCTGTGTTCCGGGACCTTTGGATTTACAAATTAAACATTGCGTTTCATTGGCAGTTAGCACCTACGTTACTCGTGACAAATTGTCACAAAACCTGGGATTTGTATTTTTTCCACGGTAGTGTTGCGCTCACACTGTGGGGGGCGCCAAGTCCCACAAAGTGCCAATTTTGACATAAATAATTTAAATTAAGGAAGCGCCTCCTTACACAGACAAAACATTGTTTTGAGGAAATTCATATTTTTTTTTTCTTTTTGTCTTCAGGCTGGAGTTGGTCCTTTTTTTTTCTTCTACTTTGCATTACTCTCATCATTAGATTCTGCAAATAAACCACATGAAGTTATTACTTCTAGTTTCATATGCCCAAAGGTTACGAGTATAGAATCAGCTGGGTCTTGATTTGAGTGAACTCACACAGAAGGATTCATACATGTATTTTCATGATTTATATATACATTACACTCTCCATCATTTTTTCTCCACAAAGGGAAAACACGTGGCTTTGTATCCATATGTGCCAAATAGAGAACATCAGGCAAATTTCAAAAATGAAACAGCAAGCTTTAATACACTGATGATTCTTACAAATGAAACCTATAACCAGAATGATTATAATAAAGAGGTGAATGTATGTAATCAAACTAGACTGCATAGAAGAACTGGATTCAGTTCAAGTCGAAACCGTGACTCAGCAGCAGTTTTCAGATCCGCTAGATTAAATAAAACAGTTATTGAGTAGGTTGTATAGTCGGAAAATTGTGTTTTTATTACTGCATATTCTGTATGATTGCTTCATGGCCATCTTTCTATTAAAGCACATTCTTTATGTTTGATGTCAATGTAGGCATCTGTAGCCATGCGTCTCACGGGTTCCTGCTGTGCCCTGCCGAAGGACTGCACAAATATCTGCAGGAGTTCACCAGAATAAAGGTGTCACATGCTGACCCTGCTTCATTCTCTAAAAACCCTGCAGTGTTCATCGCACTTATCTGGATAATAATGGACAAAAATTCCTTTGAGGTCACGTGCATCAAACAGTACCCACGTCCAACCAGAAGCATTCATGAAGCTCTGCTAAGACCTCTGCCGGCTGCTCAATGACAGTGGAGGCTGAATGCATCTTTTCGCACAATGCTGCAGGGATGTGCTTGTGTGTACATGTGTCAACGGCCCTCTGAGATATTCTGACCACAGAGCTGAGTGTGTGTTGTGCTGAACCCGATCCACGAAACAGAAAGTGCTGCTGTCACCGCTGTCAGGATGGATGTGGGAAGTTATTAATATTCTGGAGGGCCCTTCTACTCTCCACTGTTTCAAACACACAGGTTGCTTCGCTCCGTTATGCGTAAACTTTTTCTGTTCTTTTCTTCAGGTAAATTCAGCTGCATGGTGATTACAGTACATGTATTAGGCACAAGAGTAACGTGAAACACTGCTGCTATACTGTGTTAACAGAGTGGAAAGCAGAACCCCACCTTAAAGTCATTGTTATGACATGCATTGAGCTGTAGTGATACAGACCATATTCCTACAAAATAATAATCAAATAAACTACTACAAAGTGAGTGAGACCTAATAATTTCATTTTAACTAATTAATTAACTCCCACGTTTTTTCTTTATATCCAGATTTTATTTTTGTTTTTACATTTTTGTCCTCTATCATAAAGTTTGACAGAGGCATTGTGGCTGGTGATTTTAATAATATCATGAGGTCTTTCAATTTGAGTCAACACGTGTTTGGTTTCTCACACGTTTAGGGGTCATCGGGGTCATGGTTTGAAGTAGTGATGTCACAACAATACAGTGACATTGATATTTTGGTCCCGAAAACTTGTTTGATGCCGGGACAGTATTAATATTGCACCTGGACCAATGTGAAATCAAAAAAGACAGGGAAATCTCACCTTCTAGTATAGCATAATACATGATACGTAACTCAAAAGGCAGATGCATTAATAATTTACTCTTAAATACCACAGTCCAGCAAGTCAACTTGATACCGATTTTCATAAAAAAGGGACTGAGGGGCTGATTTTCAGTTGCTGTCAGGCTCTTTTCTCTGTTAATGCTGTTGGAGGACTGTTCAGAGGTATGGCTGTGAAAAGGTCAGCAGGGGCACGGCTCTCTGAAAAACAAAGAGCAAACGTTCATGTGACTGCAGAGAGGACTGTCCAAGTTCATTTCTCAGGTAACAGATGGTTGAGCCTAATTTGTGGGTAGCCAAAGCAGATGTTGTGAAAGAATGCGTGCTTATCAAATCGGGGCAGTGAAGAGAAACAAAGACGTGTTAATGGAGGTTTGCTTTCAAAACTGCTTACACGGATACACGTATTGTGTTGTACAGTAAATAACAGCACAACAACACATCCAATGAGATAGCCGTTTGAACAGGTCAACCGTGTTATATAACACTTTCACCATGCAGACTATGTTTACATGGACAGAATATTCAGTTTAATTCATTCCTCTGTTATAAGTTACTGTTTACATGGCTACTGATAATGAACATTGCACTAATCTTCCATCTTACATGCAGCTGTGGATACGCCAGTTAACCTCTCGGAACATGTTAGTGCTAATCCGAATAGAAACTAGCTATTTTTTTAATGCTCGTTTTAAAGACAAGGATCATCATACACTGAAGAGTTCCTATTACCATCGGTTTGAAGAGTGCCTCTGAAAAATCTCTGTTTGGAGGGCAATGTTAACTGACCCCTTTATCCTACCCTTTTATCCCAATAAGAAACAGGACACCCTACCACTAGGCGTGGACATGCATACCAGAGAGGTGAGGACAAGTGGTAGGGGCGAGGGGTATGTTGGGATCGGGCCTTTATACCTGATTGGAAAGGTAATAGACTGTCTGTTCTCAAACAGTTTCCTTCCTCAGATGTTTGAAAATACATTCTGACTGAGGGACAAATAGTCATCTCTCAGCCACAACCATACCAACATACCGTGCCATAATTAATGCAAACACACTGGACATTAATTATGCATTAGTCAGATGAAAGATTTTTTGGGGGGCCTCCATTTGCACCCTGCTCTAGTACAAACATGAACTGACTCATGCTTTGCACACACCCTTATCACATACGCACTCATACACTGTACGGTACATATTCTCTTTCGGCTCCTTTTTTTGATAAAAAGCACAGAGTGAGTGAAAAAATAAAAGCCCGGCTTGTATAAAGAAACGACTGCAGGGCAATATTTGATCAAGTCAGACAGCTCCCTGCCTTGCTAATATTCAAAGGATTCTCTTGCCGCAGAAATGTGAATATGTAATGTATTCCCAAGTAACAAAACAAATACAACAGGGGATACACAACAGCAGCTGAGAGGCAGAGCGGCACAGGCAGCCGCCACATGCAAGCACAATATATAATACACCTTTGATATTTGCATCATGGTTTCTTTGCAGTGTTATGAATAAGAAGGATTGTATCAGGTGTTATCACGTTGTTCAGACAGAGGACAACGCAGCCCCCTCCATCTCTCTAGCTGTGGCGTGAACTCACATTGTCATGCGGTAATCTCTATCGCAGAAAGCCAGAAATGATTTCAAGTAACAGTCTGTAATAGTTTTGATGTAAACAAGTGAGGCTGTTCATTCTATTTGCTGTGTCCTTTCTTGGAAAACTGTATGAGCACAGAAACACGCCGCACACAAAGTAGAGTTCTGAAGCTGATGAGAATGTCATCAGTTTTAGCACTAGACAACTAATTAAAATTTCAACCTGAAGATGGTGCTAGATTCATTAAAATGAAAAGGATGATAAAGATATGATAAAGGAGCACTACATTTTTTTTTTACAAATGTTATCCTATGGGGAACATGGATGTCTGTACCAAATTGATTGGGAATCCATCTGACGGACAAGACCTTTCGATTCGATTTCGAGACAATACCGTCTCTCTCATGGTGGCACTAGAGGAAAAATTGAACTTGGAAGCCAACAGGATTCATCCTCTGGAGACCATGATATATGTGATTTCACACAGTTGTCTGTTGCCACTCCCTCCCTCGTGTTTCCAAGTGGTGTTATTGTCAGTGTCGCTCTTGCAAAGACAACTGGATCATTTCAATTTTCCTCAGAGACATGAGTTTATTCAGTCATTTAGTCTACATTAGAAATGGATCACCAGTAAACCTTCCTTTTTCAAGCTGACTGTGTGCCCGGGGGCAGCCAAAATTGTATAGTGATGGCAAGGTTTATAAGGCACCAAAGTAAGCGCTGATGGTTTAATTATTCTATATCCATTACATTACATAATCAACATTTACATTATGATGATACGCTGAAGTTTTTAACTTTTGCAGCTTTAATGAGTCATGAGCCGCAGTGGTTGATATCTCAACATGGCAAAGTCATTGACAACTGCATGTCACAAATAAATCATAGAATCATATCTAATAAAACCAATCAATGAATACATATGTGAAACACATTTTACATACATCCATTACTTTTATTATATCATTAATTTATCTTTATCTTGTTGTCCCAAAGAGTTGTGTTAAAAAATGGTCCTTTACCCACTGCAGTTATGCACAATTTATATTTCATGTTTGTTTTGTTCACTGAAAAGCAAAATGTCATACAGTTAAAGAAGGGACAGGGAGTCATGAATACACATTTGTGTCCCCTAACACATCACTATTACAAGCCTTTCAGTTGAATTCTTTCATTTTGTTCCCTCATTTCCATATAGATCCATATTTCCCATTTTTAGACGCAGTTATTCAAAAGCAGAAGGACCTTTGTATGACTTCACCAGTGCTACCTGCTCTGACAGCTAATGAATCCCAAAAAAGGTCACCGGTTTGTAAGATTATAAAAGAACAGAAATCTTCAGAAAGGAAAACACTCACCCCGGGAATTCAAATTTCTTGGGCGTGGATGACGCTTAGGCAAACCACTCATCCTGAACATCAGGTGCAAGCACGTTTCAGACATCAGCACTCCTGATGGTCCAGTATTATATTAAACCAAACAATTTGCGTGATTAGATGGTAAGTAATAAAGTATGTTGTAATTGTATTTGATGAACTGGCCCTTTAAAAACAATGATTGAATATATCAACACACACACACACAGAAAAAGCAACAAATGCATTAAAAATCCAGGTAATTTAACCCTAACCCTATTATTACTCCACCATACTCCTATTTGTTGATTGTTTGTTCTCATAAAATGCATCACTTCTGGTGCGCCAGTGCAGGAAAGTTATGACAGACTCCAGATTATAAACTGGTGCACTGTGAACGATAGAGGGATTTATTTTTTATTGACATGCTAAATCAGCATTGTGTCAACGATCCACAAGTGGCCCTAATGACTCTGAAACTCAGAGTTCACAGGTGACCTAAACGACTCTGTAAGGACACTCCCACACAGAGGGTAAAAGCCTGCAACTCCCCTCCAGTTAGTGAGAACTGAAGAAGCCTCTCTGATGACAGGTTAAACATCTTCAAGAAACTGAAACAAGTCCAGTTGCCTACGATAGACCATGTACAGGCTACACACACTGGATGTGTATGCAGTGCTGCATGCTGTACCTCTTGCTTTTCATTTTGGCATCCATGTTAACAGGTTAGACCATTCACGTTGGAAGATGAGTCACACTTCTAACCTACGTGTCAAGCCTCATCTAGAGATTCAGAGTGTTGAATATTTCTGCGCACCTTTCTCAGCAAAAATCGTCCTGAAAACGACTTGTAGACATCATACTGGACATCATACCAGTGTTTCACTCTAATTTAATGTGTGTATGTGTAGAATATGTCACATACATAAAGAGAATACACACAACAGTTGCGGTGCAGTTTCTCTTCTGTGCACTCTCTTTCACTTTTTTTTTTAATCTTCCTTACTCCCTCGTGTTCCCCCTCATGCTTTCTCGCTCTTTCAGTGTGCTGAAGGAACATTGTGTCATTCTCTTTTTCCATTGATAATTATCAAAGTCAAGGCAGCAGCAGCTCGGTAACGCAGCACACAGGCATCCAGTGTGTCCAGCCTTTCAGAATTACTACAGGTATGTCATGTAACGCTTAACAATATGCACTACCGACCAAAGCGAAGCGTTTATTGTTGTCTTTTTAAGAACCCATTCAAACTCTATTAACCATATTAATATAAGCTCTGTGTGTGTTTCATATAGGTGAGCCTAGAAGTTCTTTGTTCAGTCTCTGTGGGACTGAAATGATCCGTATTTCATAGGCCTAATGATGAAGCCTCCAAGCACACTGTAATTTACATTCTTGAATCACAAATGTCCATGCATTCCTTATTCTGTGGACTTAAATACAAAGGCATAGAAAAAGAGTCTTGTCATGTCTTTCTAGGATACGGTCTACTAACTAAGGGGCCGTCCAGATGGGCGAAAACGATCTTTTTTTTCTCCGTCTTCCTCGGCATCGTTTCAAGAATATTTGCGTCCACACGGATCCACTGAAAACGACCGAAAACGCTGTAGTTCATATTCCAGGCCTATAGGTGGCGATTGACACTCACCAAAAGAACGGAGAAGAAGACATGAAGCATGCGCATTAAGCTTGCGCGCTGTAAAAAGACAGTAGACGGAGAAACCGAACACAACAAGAAGAAGATGAAAATAACTAGTGCAAGAAAACCAGAATTGTTTGTGTGGACCGGTAATGAGGTCGAACTGCTGCTGCGACACGCACTCAACTACAAGGCGAGTAAATTGCAAGTAAGGCTCAATATCTTCTGCGGCACGAACACGAGCATGTAATCTGCAATTGTTGTTGTTGTTGTTGTTTTTATGAGACGTCGCGGGGTGGGGCGGTGGCGTCATCGTTTTGGAAAGTATGCGATTTGCCGTCCACATGAGAAGGGGAGGGTTGCGTTTTCGGATTTCTCCACCCTGAGACCCGTTTTCAAAAAAGTGCGTTTTCAGGCGCTGTGTTTTCAGGATCTGTATGGACGGTCGGCCGAAACGATGCAATACATGTGCGTTTTTGCAAAAGAGTGTTGTCGTCTGGACGGGGCCTAAGCCTACAATTCCAAAAAATGTATTCCTGTCTCATAACATATCACCCTTTTATCCTTTGTCTGCCTGCTCATTCCTATGTCCAATGCCATTCATTTATTTAAAAAAGATCTAGGCTATTTGGGCTGCTTGTTGAAAGTAACTGAATAGCAGTGCAATAAGTAATGTATTACCCTACGCAGGCAGTCGTATTGTAATGTAATATGTGATGCCCAACAATGATTATTACATATCCCAATTACCTAATACTTCTAAAGGCTTTACAGTACTGCCAGTGTGTCACTTGTTGTGACACTTTGTTACTTACCATAGCTCCTATGAGCACAGGAAGTATGACTCTTCATTTTCTTTAATGAATAAAGGGCTTTCCTGTTACATTTTATTTTAGTCAATAATTCAAGAACTTTTCGTCAAAATTTTTGTTTGCACATTAATTAATAAAAAAAAATCCCCTTTGTTCACACAGTGTTTGAGGCATTCTAGGACCACTGGCTGCCTTAGCAACACTAAAATCAGTAACTATCTAGTCCCCCACAGGAATTCGCAATCGCGGAAATTACCGCAGATTTCGCTGCCGTCCGCGGATTCAAAAACCTTCCGCGGAATACCCCATTTTGCATGTAGTTTTCATCCCAGCCGCTAGATGTCACTGTCAGATAGACTGGGCTCTAGACTCAAGTACACTACCCACTGCATCCGGTGGACACGGGAAACGTTTACAAAAGAAAAAACTGTTTATAATTTGGACTTGATTGCACATTTTATTTCAGCATTTCATTGCTGTAACTGAATGTTTACATTTACTGTCTGCAGGATGCAGTAGGCACTTTCTGTTCCTAAACCTTCACCCATAGTTTGGTGAAAGGTTTTGCACTTTTTAATGTTGCAAATAAATCTGCCCAACAGGGACAAAGAAAATGTTGATGTTGATCATTTTAAAACCAGTAATAGTAGGTTCCACAATTTTTTACAGTGTTCTGGTATTGCAATTAATTTCATAAGAGAATATTTAATTCATTATGACATTTAAAAAAGTATGTTTTTTTAATGTTTGCGTAATTTTAACTTTCAGGCCGCGGTATCAAGAATTGCTCTCCGCGGAATCAAAATTGCTCTCCGCGGAATTTAAACTTTTTCTCTGCAGATTCCTGGGGGGACTAACTATCAACATGGTGACAACATGGGTATCCCAGTTTGGTACATTACAAATAGCTACATTCTGAAAACACAGCCCAATTTACGGTATGTTTGCGCCCTCGATCTTCGCCCAGGCTATTTTCTTCAAGGTGATGCTGAAGAGCCCATGACAATCATCACACCTTTCAGGCAGCTGCTAAGAGACAGAACACAGGAGCATTTCGACAGACACCATGCCTGGGCTCATTCTGTGATTGAGCTGGGCCTGTTGGGTTGATGGAAACAAGGTGGAGGGCATTGTTTGTTCTAAGGTCAATCTTGCTTGCGCCTTCCTGCACAATATACAGTATGTGTCGTGGCCGTGGAGGAGGAAGTTCTGCCAGAACACCCTGCTCCTCCAATATGTAAGACTACATAATGGAAAGACTGTCCAGCTCAGCTGCCAGCCATGCTGAGAGACCACTGTTTTGCAGGCAAGTGAACAGCATGATTTTTTTTTCTGTGTTTTCTATATCTTAATTTTACACCATTCACTGTGTTATGGTGGATAAATCAAAAAAGGAAAAGCTTTGTTTTCATTCCATGGGATTTTGTAATGTGTTATGTGGTAAAAAAAAAAAAGGGTTCCTTTTAATCTTCTGAAAAAAAAAAAGCAACAATGGTCAAAACAAGGCTGAACACAATTAACAGGGACATACTACGTTTCTTTCTTAAACACAAAATGAAGTCAATCATTTCTTTCTACCATTTTGACAAATACAAGGATTTGTCGAGCACTTGTTGTATATTTTCTCTCCTTGCTTCCTGGTCCCCCAGCTCCCTTTGCATATGTTGTTCAGTTCACTCCTTGAGGAAATCCGGGGTTTAATTGCGTCCTCTTCTCTTACCTGATGCTTGGTTGGACGTGGCTTGATTAGATGAGGCTGCTGCAGAAGGTGACACCTGTGGCTCTGGTGGAGCTCTGGCAGACTGTTCAGCTGTGGCAGGGTCAGCACTGCAGCGTCCTTGATCGGGGGGACTTTCCTCACAGCCTGAGGTTTAAGCCCTCATATGGGCTATGACGTCTCTTGGCTGGATACCGTCTGTTTCTCATGACACTGTGCATGGCTGGAGAGACTTTTTCTGCCTGCACTCGGTGGTTTCCGCCCTCTGTTCGCATGCCCATTTCTGGAAGATAGAGAATCTATTGAGAGAACACATTGAAAACACGATCATTTTAGAGAGGCCTTGCATTGTCACCAACCCAAGGCACACCTGTGCTGTTTAATTGGCTTCCTGATATGCCACACCTGTCAGGTGGATGGATTATGCTGGCATGCTCACCAATGTGAATTTTTTTTACATATTTGTGCTAAAAATTGAAAGAAAGCGAAATTCTTCGCTGTGCACAGAAAAAGTCTTGGATCTTTTATTTCAACTTGTAGAAGATGGAAGTGAAAACAAACATGAGTTTAAGTTTTTATTTAAAAAACACATTCGGTGTTAAAACTACATAACGTGTAAAGCCAGCATTATCAAATAGTAATGAGATGTAAAGGTATGGAAAGAAATTGAGTCATTTCCAGTACAGCAGTCTAACTATTATCTGTTAGATCGTTTCTTTGTTCATTAACAGTAGCAGATGGCACCTTGCTGACATCAGAGGATTTTTTTTAAAAACTTGAATAACTGTAAATGTTACCAGCTGCGGGGCTGACATCACCTGTTGCCCAGCTACATCTCAGCTGCCTCTATGGTCCCTGACAAGGAGGGATAGTCGCTCATTTTGGTCGTATGGAGCACCATCACTCGCGTCCCTCTTTCAGCCTGCTTATTGAGGAAGGCCGACATGCGCCGCCCCCCTTTGGCCTTTCAGTGATTGGCTGAGAGCAGGTGGAAGGCTTGGACTCCCCCTCGCTATCATTGCCAGGCAGCGGGGACAGTTGCGAAGGATCCTCACAATACAGAGAATGAGACTTCAGCAGAAGTCAGACCCTGGTTTTCCTGGTGGAAGAATGAATGGCCAGCCTTTCCCCAAGTGCCTCGTGCATGCCATTTAGCCGCCGCCAAGTAGCTGCTGTTGTCTCACCGCTGTCTGTGACTATGCCAGTGGGGGATTCTTTAGCTCCTATTAAGACAAAGGATAACAGAATGCTGCTGAGCTAGCTGTTGGGGCAGGATGCACAGTGACCAACAATGATTGCTTTTGCTTTGCCATAACCACTTTTAGCACATTCTGAACCACATGCTTACTCTAAGCCTGATTTGGCTATATTTCTCTTCCTAGTATAGAGATGATTCTAGAGATGGGCCTGTCCACCTTTCTTTCTGGTCCGATTCCGATACACAACTGCTGATACAGATTCCGAACCAGGGCTCTTTATATTTTAATATTATCATTATTATTGTTGGTATTGTGTTTAAGGTTACATCATGAGGCTGAAATAAAGCACACATTAGAAAAGCAAAAAATAGCAAATGCATTGAGTTTATATATACCCCAGAGGAATTTATTTGTTAGAATTTCAAAGCTGTAGAGAAATCAATATCTACTTTATCCAAATAACCTTCAATCAAGTGCGTGGCTTCTACATCTTCTAACTGTGATGACACTCAGTTGTGCAGTTCAGCTGGCAGTAAAACCACTTGCTAAATGTACCAGTTGGTGTCAGGGGTTTCAGCCGCCAGTTATTTTTGGGTGTACTGATTAAATCATGTATATTTGATTAAAAGTCATGGTAACCTGGTGCTGAGTTCTTTCAGGACCCCGTTCTTATGGAGGGGGGTGTGACAGCTCCCTGCTTGATTTTCAGCCATCCAACATCCTTCACACTACATTTCACACTCATGCACTCAAGCACTTCCTTGGTTTAACTGACAAAACAGAACTTGTTTAAGCTTAACCTTTGTGTTACCTTCGTGTTGCAAAAATATGTTGTTTTGTCAAATAGATCATTTGTTTGCCATCAGCTCCCTTGTTTTTGTCACACTTCAGAGCCGGGTCGTGACACACACGCACGCACGCACGCGCGTACGTACACACACACACACACACACACACACACACACACACACACACACACAGGCAGGAGAGCGTTCCCTCTCACAGTTCATCACACAAGGTGATGGCAAAGTCCTCATAGGCAATTCTTGCCTCTGGGCAGACATCTTGGCAACATCCCCAGGCAGTTATGGTCGTCACAACATAAAAACTGCATTGAATCATCAGCCAAATCTGATAGAAACAGCTTAAAACGTCTGATGATCTTGCCCCAAAATATGGTTTGGAGTGTTTGCACGTTTCGCACCAAATTGGTTGAAAAGGTGAATTGCTACAATGCGCGCTCCTGCCAATGCGACAAAGCAACTGGCTGATATATTCCCTGGTACTGGTTGATAAAGTGTGCAACATTTGGGGGGATGGGACAGGATATACAGTATGCCATACATGCCATTTCTGTCTCCTCTATGATGTCTCCGGTGACGGTCCTTTTAACTTCATTGTGGCAGAAGAAGTGATGTCCTGCTTATCCAGAAACACATAGAAAGGTTTACATTATAAATTCATGGGGTTATTATAAAGATTAGCGCTAGGTATGATTAGAAAAGAGCAGAGCAGCACTATAGCTTGTTGGTCGTTGAGAGAGAAATGCTCCTCTGGTGTGATCAGCCAGGCTACTGCTCGACTGAGAGTTGACCTATCTTGGCGCTTCTCGGCATCTACTGTGAGTCTGTGAGGACATAAATGGACTGGGCCACTCTAATCTGTTCTTCGAAATTAAAATTCAGATTACATTTTAAACCCGCAAGTAGTTTGAAAAACGTAATTTCATCCTTTCATAGTGTGTTCAGGTATTCCTTTCACCAACCTTTTGCCTTTTGCCTCAGCAACCTTCGGCATAATTGATGACCTTAAAACTCCATTTATAAAACATGTAGCGCTTCCTTATACACATTCAGATGACCTCTTAGTAGTTTTTTTTTCATCAGGTATTTACTATGATAATGACAGAAATAGAAAATAAGGAATAATATATAGTAATATATGTCAGCAATCACAGCATTTTATCAAAATCACAGTATCCTAAATTGAATGTAAAATTCAATTTAGGATTCTAAATGTATTCATTCTAGTAGATCAAAAGGTATTCTTTTCTACAGGTTTACTAACTTCTAAAATGCATACTGTGCTGAATACAAGGGATCTTATCTGTATTTACAATGTAGTCTGATTCTTCACTCTACAGCATTTACATTCCATCATCCCATAGGCTACGTCATGTTTACTATTGCTATGACAACAAGTGGCAACTGTGATTAAAACATATTAGCTAGTTTAGCCGCATCATCTGAAGAATAATAACCCATAAAATTACCGTTTACCAATTACTAACAGCAAACAACAGCCATAGTACTTACAACCTTGACAAATGTGTTGTCACGGGTTGGATTGTCAAAATCAGAAAAATAACAGCTTTAATCCCTGAGGAGCTATATTAGCATTAGCGACGGTTGCGTCTACAAGTATGCATGCAAATGTCAACTGACTGCTCACAACACTTCGCAGCACTTATCAAATTCACTTATTCATGCAAACATTCATACACTGATGGCAGAGGCTTGGTGCAAGGTGCCAACCTACTCAGCAGGAACAATTTGGGTTTCAGTATTTTGTCCAAGGATGCTTGGACATGCAGCCAGGGGAGTCTGGGATTCGAGCCAGAGACCTTCCGATTACTGGACGACCTACAGCTTTTGCTTGTGTTTGTACAAAACTAACAAATTATAATTTCTACACGGGTCTGCATCTGATCTATACTGATGTGAAAAAGGTGGAGGCAAAGAATTGGAAGAACAATGGAAAGCAGGAACTAGCAGGTAAACCATCATGTGTATCTGTCCAACCAACTAAAAACTCTGTATCTATATCTGTACACAGAACAGGCGGGGCTTAAAACTGTAATAGGTGGGACTAACCGCAAATTGTTAATTTAACCTGAAATTGATAGGTGATAAGTCAGTCTAAAGATGCTATTTTTATGAATTATTAGAAAATAGGGTTGCAGCGATACCATTTTTTCAAACCAAGTATGAGTAAGAGTATTTTCATTTGTGTACTTGTTGATACTGATACCGATATTTCTACCGCAACAATAACTATTAGGTTACAGATGCACTGAATTGGACAAGGGAATATTTTTTTTCTTCTCTGCTTGTCACAACAAATGATAATAAATTAAATAAAAATTAATATAAATAATCTTCATTTCCTGTTTTACCAAAAAGCCTCCACATTGGCACTGTCTTCACATCTGACGAAATGAAACTTGACAAATTATCAATGAAATTTGACAAATTAAACAATGAAACTTATTACACAGTTAACACAGTCAATTTAATATCTAAATTAAAGTATTGCACAGTCTCCACATTTGAATCAGTGTGATATATATATATTGTCACTTAACATTTAGTTATACAGATATATAATACTGTAGATGTATTATTAGTATTATTAGTATTATTTTCTTCTATCTTTAAAGAAAATAAGGGCTGCATTTAAATGTTGCATCTTAAATTAAAGAACTTCATTTTTGAAAAATAACATTTCTGTTTCTGTTTCCCCTCAAGTAAGGCTTCAGCTGCTGCACTCGTGCACTCCTGGACAACCCCTCCATCAGTAAATGGCTTTTTGTATTGACCAAAAATCCAAGTGACTCTGGGGGAACAATCATTAGCTTTTAGAGAGGCCATGGGTAGTTATTTTGTCTGTCTTCTCTCCCTGTATCTCGCACTCGTCTTTCCGCCTGTCACTCGCTTTTCACCTCTTTCATCTGTCTGTATTCAGAGTCGCAATGTTTATTGCCTGGAATGCACAGATTTAATTGGCTGAGTAGCATCACGTGGATGCTCTGAAATGACAACAAGAAATGACAGTCCACCCTCTGATCGCATTCTGTGGTATAGGTGCGTGGCATCTGTGAATTTTTGCGAGTACGGGTGTATGAGCGCAGTATCGGCCTGATAGCCGATGCCAGTATCGGTATTGGTGCATCCTTATTAGAAAACTATATATTTACAGAGCAGCTTCAGAATTGAGCTTCATATTAGTGTTTTCTTGTTTATCACAAGAGTAACAGAACGTGTTAAAGAAAAAGTTCTTTATAAACCTGAAAACTTCGGCCAGCTACCTAATGCTGACTTTTTTTGATCACTACTACAGATACTGACACACTACTTGTCAAAACAACGTTATTTCTAGGCAACACTTGTTTCAACCAAGTACTAGCTTTTGTATATCCAAAACATATCAGATGTTTCAGCAGTGTGCCACTGACAATACATAAACTGCTGAATGACACCAACAAACCAAGGATTGTGTCAAGGTGTCAAATATATATATATGAACAAAAAAAACTGAACAAACAAAAGCGTTTGACGATGATCAAGCCTGTTCTGACAGTGATCGATCAGGTCCATTTTTGGAGAGCAGCCAAGGCGCCCCTGAAATCACTGCCAAGGTCAACAGCCAACAGTTTTCCCCTGAATACCTTGTCCTGAATACTTATGTTTCGTTATGAGTCAGCTCAATTAGAAAGATTTGGAATGCAGTAACAGTTTGACTGAAATGTGTTGATGAACTGGTTCAGGATGACGGAAAGATCCGTAATATGTCAGTTATAACTTGCCATATATCATCTTACACGTTAAATACTACAGTCGTTTTAGACCTTATGAAAGTACAACAATGTCCAGGTCCCATTTGCATATCCAGGTTACAGATTATGGGAAGCATAAAAAGATGGATGGAAGAGTGTCAAAGTGTGATTGAGTGAGTGATTGAGTGAGTGTTAAAGCAAGACAGAGAAATACAGAGTGGTAGAAGTCAGACGCTGGCCTTCCGGAGGTCTTACATCATCTTTTAATGAGGGCCCTAATAATCTTCAATGGCTGCTACACCAGGAAGGGCTGAGTGGCATTCAAAGGGAATGCTGTTAACTCTTCATGACACCAGAGCCTGCAGGGAGAACGCTGGGAAGACTTGGATGCATAGATTAAGAGATGAATGGATGGAAAAGTGCATGGTTGGATTAGTGGGGGATGAAGGGAACAAATAACTTGCCAGTTGAAGCAGTGGTCAGGAAGTGCATGGGAAGGACTTTGAACGGATGAATTATGGAAGGATTATTGACTGATTAAAAGTAAACTCAACTATATAGATGCTCATTAGCTTACGATATACAGTTTCCATCTCTACATGGATGCAACATTTATTTATTTTTTCTGAAGAATCAGTGCTCTCCACTTTTGGTATGTTTGCTTCTTATGTGATGTCACCTTACTTTAGAAAAATGTTTGAACATTTTGGATCTACACACTCGTTCATTAGTCATCCATAATTCTGGGAGAAATGTTATGTTAAGCACATGTGTAGCATGGCTGACTTGTAGCTTGGAACACTTGAGCAAAGTTGGTCTGGGCCATTGATGGGCCTACCAGACATTTACACTCAGCACACGAACAGAAATAAATTACGGGCCAGAAGTGGTCCAAATCTGCTAGCCAGGACAGAGGTGGCCATGACATGGGTCCTGGGTTAGCCAACTTTAGGATAGATAATAGATGGCCCTATCCAAGCGCAGATCCCAGGCCGATGTCATTGGAACCTGTGATTACCTGATTTGACTGCCAGGTCTGGACCACCTCTGGACCGAAATTCCCTGTGGACCAACTAGAGTGCACTGTAGAGACCATATTGGCTAGTGTGGACTACTTTGTGACTTTAGTGACTTTGCTCATAGTGTTACAGAGTATTTCTGCAGGACAGACCCAGTGGATGCTTTGTGAGCCGGAGGGATGGCAATGCCAGTCAGTTGGTTGGTCCACCACTTTCATCAAGACTGAAAAATGTCAACGGCTTGGACAGATTGCCATGCAGTAAATATCCATGGCATGCAGAGGGTGAATTGTATATTGCTACATATCACATTGCACCTGTTACAGAGTAAAACAAATGTCACATAAGGGTCTGGATAAACTATGTTAGAGTGCAGCTGCAGCAGAGAGGAGGCCGTGGGTGTTCCAGTGGCCAAAGGAGAGCAGAGCTATGAGTCCAGAGGGATGACACTATTCATTCAGCTAACGCCCTGGAAAAGATATATGTTAATTGTGTACGGTCAGTGGCAGATTCTCAGGACGGTACTGGGGCATTGATCACACCCAGGCTGAGGCTATCTGTTTGAGAACATTACACGCATCTATGCTAACCTCTGGAGGAGCAGCCACTGTTGTTTTCAAATGAACAGTTCAAAACTTCTCTTTGCCGGTTATTACACCTAAAACCCCCCTATGGTGGCCTGCAGTTCGTCACAGGATTCTGATTGGTCTAAACCACTGTGGTTTGTTCTCAAGGGCTTGACAAGATGGATTTGCAAAATGACTTGTTCTCGCAAACCCAGCTGCTTTACAAGGTAAATATATTTATACAAGAAATATCTAAAAGGAATGAGTAGACAGACGTGATGTTACGGAGCACATTCGTGTTACCCAGGGCCTGGGCTTTCCTCTTATTGCACATAGTCAGTTTTGCACATGAGATATTTCATAATCTAATCTAACACACCCTTGCCTTGGAATTTACAGAGCGCAGTCATGCTTGCCAGGTGAACCTTTTGTGTGACACCAGCTAGAAAGACACATGGTACATTTTGAACTGTACTAGTAAGACTTATTAAGAAGAGCCAATCATTAGAGTATTTCATTTAGCCCAACATATCTGTGTAGTGGGGTGAGAGGAAGATTGCATCAGGACTTTGTGTCTTGTTTATTGTTAGTGAAGATCAAACAGCACCCCCAAGGATATTTTCTGGCCGATCTCTGTCCAGATCAATCCTTAGCATGGTTATTAACGATGAAAGTATGGGCCTGTGCTTGGTATTCACATCATAACCTTGCCAGACAATCGCTCAGTGATTGCAATCCAGAGAGATGTACCTCAGCGGAGAGCTGAAGATGAAAAGTTTTCTTCATCTCACCAACTAACTAATCGAGTTTTCACATCAAAACAGCACCTGGAGTACATATGAAGTAGCGAGGAGACTTGGGGAAATGGAAGCAAGGGGGGAGAAAATTAGCTTAATGTTTCTTAAAAGCGGTATCATTTTTTGATAGAGTTTGGTTTTAAGTAGCCCAGTTTAGTCTCTTTGACGAACCTGGTTTAATTTCTGTTCGTTTATGTTTCTCCACCCTGTCAGTTCCGGTTTGTTCCCTTTACCACCAGTATATATTATGTAACCACCTGAAGGCCTTAAGCTAGGGTTTCAATGTGCAGGTTCTCTAGTCACCACTATAAAGTGACAAATGAAGCGTGCAAAAGACACAAGACCCCCAGCTTCTTTTTAGAAAACAAATGCAATGCAGCCTCGGAGGCATCTACCAAAAGATTTCTTTGACAGATACTCTGACACACATAAAATCAAATTAACTATGACCAATACACGTCCATTAACAAAAAAGCTGTAAAATAATGAATCTGTTTTTGATGAACGCCCAGTCAAAAGTGTCAATCTTTGTGTTTTTCATGTGTGAGGCCTGCACTGTTGGCCCAAAGCTACAGAAGACTGAGGACAATATTTTTTGGTATATGCTCCTGGTGAGTGAAATTAAAAGGGTCACCATTGCAGAGATCACTGTCAGTTCAGGTTATCTAGTTCTCATTCATACATTGCCGGAGCTAGCAAAGTCTGTCTGCAAACAAAAGGCTTTGTCATTAATCTCTGTCAGACACGTTTTCACTCCCAGCTTGTCAACTATGGCATCTTGGTCAGTGGCTTTCAGCTTCGAACTATGATGTTCTACCTACAGGTTAGATTTTCAAAATAAAGGCTCCGCCGCTATCAAATTAACAATCATGCACAATAAACGAGGCCCAGCAAGACTTTCAAAATAAAGCGTGTGAAACAATAAATATTGTGACTTTGGACTGTTAACTTGCCAAACGTTTAATTAGGTTTAATTAGGTTTAGGCACACAAACAAGTTGGTTAGTGTTTCGGAAATACACTTTGGGTTAAAGTCTGAAAGTGACTCACGCAATGTGAGTGACATAAGTGACAACACACGGGATGCAAACCCTGGTCTCCAGATGGAAAGTCCACTATATGATCCATCCAACCACCGACTGATTCAGACTTCTTACTGGACTAGAGGGGCACTTCAAGATGTGGTGCTAGAGGGGTGACTACTGAGCGGGCAGTGGGCCACTGACCAGACTATATTTTGAAGCATTTTGAGTGAAAAGGAGCTGCTCATCATGCCCTTGAACTCAATACTTGCATTGTTTCTCTGGAACTGGTGTGGTTTCAGAGAGCCTTGAACCCCTAGTCCATTTTACTTTCCAAGAAGAAAACAGGGCATGATCGATTTGCTACTGAAATTGAATGTCTAGCCCCGTTCTTCACTGAAATGAACTGCCGGCAAATTTGAGACTGACTGAGTTTTGGGAAAGGGAGGTTTGAAGACAGGTTTCTCATTCCTGTAGTAATGTCTGCTTGCTCATCCCACCTCATGCCATGTCCATGTCGTAAGGGACATATAAGAAAGATGCCCACGTGTACGACTTGTGTACCAACACATCATCAGACAACTCAATATGATTATATGGCAGAGCTGGTTGTGTACTTTGCCCCCTGCCCGCTTCTTCTGTTTTTTATTTCCTGTTATTGCCAGCTTATTTGTTGACCACCTTTTGCACATGCATTTTCGATGCATTTTTGGATTTTGTGTTTGGACTCGGCTTCATTTTCAAAGCTTGCTCTCAGTTTTTCAACCTGCCTGTCTGTGTTATGGACGTGTATTGCTCCCGCAAAAGGAAAGAACTCTATCACAGTATAACACGAACAAGTTTTTGGAATAATGTGAAGTTTCTAGTTACAACATGATAACATATGGTAATAATGTGAATCTTTTCACATTATTACCATATGTTATAATATAAAACTTACGTTATTTAAATGTCTCCCATTAAATGTGAATTATTACTTTTCTTAGATGCAAACATAACTCATAACCTGATAACTAATGTGGGAAAAGGAGTTGTTGCCTCTCTGAGAAGTTGGAGCCTAACCCTTCATGTTCCATTACTCTGCAGACTGAATAAAACTGCTCCCAGACGTATTTAAAATTGATCTGCTGTCTACAAACACCACAAATGACTGCTGTTTTGTTCTATAGACTCATTTTTGATGCACTACATTCTGCTAACTGAAGACGTTGCATTTCCTTTGATGAGTCTATGTCTAAATAAAAAGCAACTCGCTTTTTTAAATTGACTTCTGTTTTTATTTCATTTGCATAAGAAGTTAAAATTTGTGTGAAAAAAAAATCATAAAAGCTAGATTGAAAAATAATTTTGTAGGCCGGATTCTATCATATTTCTGGAATCAGGTCACGGGTCGGATGGAGGGGGCCGGTGGTTTGAGACGCCTGATTGAAAAGTATGATTATCATCCCAGTAAAGTGTGTCACTATCCGTGACAGCCATCAGTATGAATTACCAAGTTTAAATGTGAAACTTTTCACGCATTGTGATAAAATGTTCCCGTAACAACTTGAAAGTGTTACATTTAATGTGTGTTTTCTTTTCTTTGTGTGGCAACAATATGCTTCTGTAGTGTGTCCTGCATTTGGGTCCATTTTTTGCATGGTCGTAACAATATTAGATTTTTTTAGTCACATTAAAATAATTTTTCTCCTTTATACTTTTAGAAAATTCTAAGTGTTTTGGTAAATTTTTGGTCAAAGTATTTCCTGTCTTTAAACACTTCACTGACTGAGGAAGTCTGAGTATGGTTCAATTCAGAGGGATCTCCCTTAAGGGTCTTTTGGAGTGTTCACATATGCACAGAAAATGCTGACATCACTGTTGCCAGAATGTCTGGTGTTCTTGTTTTATAGTTGCTCTGTACATTGTATGTACAAGTATGTATAAGTATGGACCTTGAGTCTGAAAATAAAGCTTATCTATCTATCTATCTATTGAAGCATGTTATCTGTGTTCCTGCACACCTGTGAACACTTGAATTAGTTGTTTAATAATAATGTCATATTGAAAAAAAAATGGGATGTGTGAACCACAATACTGCTGCTACTGTTTATGAATTCATTTTTATTGTTCATTATGGATATAATGCTTTGGGCTTAGGGCAACATCTAACCTCGGGCAGGTTCCGAGGTTAGATGTTGACTTCAGCATAATTTGCAAGTTGGAAATGTATAACTATGGTAACGCCGATATGATGTTAACACAGCATCAGTGGAGTCAGCGTTTTGTTACTGGAAGGTCACTGGTTTGATTCACCTGGTCTACATGTCAATGTGTCCTTGGGCAAGATACTAAACCACAAAACTGCTCATGATGTGCTGGTTGGCACCTTGCATGGCAGCCACTGCCATCAGTGTAAGTCACTTGGGACAAAAGTTTTTGATAAATGTCCTTAAATGTAAAAATGTATGTATGTAAAGATTTAAAACTGAAGAAGAAAGTTGTTAAAAACATAAATGAAATTATTTGGACCCACATTGTGGACACAACATTTTCAGTACAAGGTAATTACTGTACAAGTGTGCATTGTGTCACATTGGCAGCTTACCCCAACTCTCAGTAATGAAACAATGTGATATTGTCTCTATTACATGAAGACATTATTTACCAAAACACAACTGATCAAATACTGTCAGGTTTTGCAGATTACTTCACAAAAACAGTGTATGCAAATGTGTGTTTTTAATTGGAACCATATAAAGTGTGCTCCCACTTGATAGAAGCACATCATGCGGAGTACCTTGTACCTGCAAACTGTCAACAACTTTAAAACTGAAACAGCGTAGTGAAGGAGTATGCTGGGATCAGATTTAATGAGACAACGCCATTGCAGATTGCACACTGGCTATCCCGACTGTATGTGAGTGTGTGTGAATTACCGCAGGTCAACTGGGAGTAGAAAGCCTCATGAAGGCAGTAATAAGTGAATCCGCCAGGTGCTCTCTCAAGCTTAGCTGAGCATGTCTGTTTCAATCAACAACTCACACTACAACCATCCCACAGGTTGAGCTTCTACTGCTGGAGTTGAAGGCAGCGGGAACACACTTAATTCCCTGAAACCCTCCTCTATGCTCTCTCCGTCTGCGGTTCAGTCATTCAGACAGGCTGCCCTCATAGTCACTGAATAAAATATGGGGGGTGATATGAGGCTTCCCATTGACAGAGGAGGCAAATAATGAGAAAACCTTGGTTGTATCACTGTGATGTCTTTGAGAAATAGTTCCAAAGCAGGTCTGTATTTGAAGGCCAGCAAGTATTGGCAAGGTCCAGCGTTTTACCTTTATCACATTACATCTCTTCGTATTGATCCTGTAAAACAACTTGAGCTCCTTGACCTCATTTCACAAACAGACGCTGTGACATTGTGCTGGCAAATTAAAGTTCAAATCAATCTCCCCTGTGTAAAAAGAAAAAGCGCAGAGGGAGGGAGGGAGGCAGAAAATGGGAGACCTTAAATAAAAGGTGTCATCTAGCCCAGTGGAATTTTAATGAAGTTAATTCATAGTCTCTTCCCACAGAGAGAGGAGCAAATAGCAGCTGCAATTTATCAGCAAACCGGAGTCAAACGTCCTCAGTCAGAGGAGGAGGAGGTCTCTTATCAGTGCTTTTAAAAACGACAGCAGTAGTTAAAATATGGAGTTTCCAGATCTGTTAAAAAAAACGAAATTGACAATGGGGTTTATTATTAAAGTAACTTCAGTGATCTATGTGGGAAAAGTGGGTCACTTGCACCTGTGAACCTAAGTAAAATATTATAAGTTTTATAATACGGTTTTGAAGAAGATAAGCAGTTGTGGGGTTTTTGTCAGGATATCCGGCCAAAAGTTTGTTCAGTCGCCTGTATAGATTTTCTTCTATTCAAAATGGCACACATTTTGAATGGAACAATGATATTGTTATTCTTCATAGATGAATATGTTCAGTGTTTCACCTCTAGATGTTGGTTTTGCATGTTGGACAGTGCCAGTTCAGTAGTGTAAAAGCAAAGTGAAAGATACATTTTTACTGTTCATTATGAGAGAATGTGAAAGTCAGATTCCAGAGGGCAGATCTGGAATCTGATCAGGAGAATCAAAGAAACAATGAGATGCAATATGCTACACCTCCGAAACACTCGGCCCAGTTGAGAGGGGGACTAAAACATCTTTCATTTTTAGTATTTTCATGGGATTTTTTGACAATATATATTAAAAAATGGAATAACCCCAATCATAACATATTGTGTATAATATTTTGTTTATAATGTAAATGTGGCTGTGATTTTGAGATAGAATTTATAGAAAATATCGTAACGTAGGAAATTAAACAGGGTAAATCTATGGGCCCAGAACAGAGCCTTGAGGAATCAAATGTTGTCCTTCATTACTGCAAAAAAAAACAAAAAACAAAAAACAAAAAAATTCAAGTTTAAAGGAACTTAGGATCAAGAAGGATCAAGAAATAAGACTCAATAGCGACACGACGGCCGTTTGGGTAACTGCAGCCATCAGCCATGCCGGCGCGGGAGCGTGCATGAACTCTTCACAGCAGTGCAGCTGATGCTGTGACACGGTTATTTATTTGCTCGCTGTTCACGCGACCGTTTACTGCAAGACTTCCTCGCATACCTCCGCGGAACTACCTTGGTAGCCTACATCAGTGAACAGCATGATGTCAAGAGATGAAGTAAGTAAACTAAGTGTTTATTTTAGTGCAGCTTTAGTATATTTCTTTGACAACATTAGCGCATCAATTCAGCAAAACGACAGTTGCAATGTAAAGTACGCTTACCTTACACTGGCCAAATGGTTACTAAAGTTCAAATTTCACCAGCCACTGTGAATAACGAGCTAGCGATAACCATTGTTTTGTGACTGAAGCTAATGTGACTGCTAACAATGTTATGGTGTTTGACAAGCATTTGGCTTGTGGCTGCAGCTAATTTCTGACTGTGGTAATTACCAACATAGCTAATATTTATAACATTGGATAAAGCTTGCTAACAAGCTGACATTAGTGTGCAGTCATTATCATGTAACAGCAATAGTATGATTCAATATCTCAAGCCACGTGTTATGTGCCAGTGCCACTGAGATAATTTGTGAAATCATTTCCATTATAAGACAATATAAATGGTATGAATAGCACTGCGCCATAACAGAGTAAATACAAGGAAAACACAAATGTCATTATGTCATAACTGGTATTATACTAGTTGAATCAGAATAAAAATAACATCAAATAAAATCAAAACATCACTTTGAGGATTACTAAAGTTATTCTTAATAGTATTGTTCTCAATGTTTTTTGTTTCAGGATATGGAATTGACTTTGGAAGGAGTGGCACACATGGAGATGTACTGCCTGGATGAGGGTACACTGCGTCTGGTTAAGATGACGTGGAACAACATCTTTGCTCTGGAGGACAGCCAAGATGTGGGCAGCGATAACCAAGAGTTTCGGTTTGCTGCCTACCAGCGATTAACGATCTGGCAGGATGGGCGTCAGAGAAGAGGGAACTGAAGGCCGATACCGAGCTGCTGTGTTCTTCGTTTCTGGTTAAACTTCCATGACCCCTTTGCAGACTACACAGGTTACAAAGAAGCTCCATTTAGGGTGCCTGACTGATATTTTCTCCTGTTTTGTGTCCCTGTGACCACAATACCTAAAAAAAAAAAACATTTCTTAGCCAAAGATTCCACTTTCATCCAATAATAAAAACTATTTATGTACATTATATATTTCTATATTTATTTTCAAAGTTTACAGTATTTTTCAAATTTGCAGTATGTACAACGTTTTAGTTTGTATTTTTTTACAGGTTTATAATAAAATAAATGTCTTCTCTCTTTTCTTGCTCACGTCTCTGGATCATGTAGCTGAGGCCTTTATGGAGAGAAGAGAACAGTAGCATTAGAACACATACCAATGCTCCATAATCAAATCTGGTAATTATTATTTTATATTATAACATTTTACAATTTTTGTCTATATTCTAAAAAGATTGAAATTCCTAATGACCAAAACTTAGAAAGTGAAAACATACTAACCCCTCGGACGCTGGTTCAATTGGTGATAATCGATGAGAGAGTTTAGCAGCTGTTCGCTTGCTGGGTGTTGATGCACTCATCTCCTTACTTCCCCAAGTAGCAGCTTCAGGAGTCTGCTTCTTCTTATACCTGGAAAAACAGCAATGTTTAAAAAAGTTAGAGTCTCAGTCAGCAAGCTGGCTGTGACTTTGCTACCTTGGTGTCTTTTCTCTTTGGTCAGAACAACTATGGCCATGCAATGTTTGCCTGTAACAATAATAATATCAAAATACATGTCTCAGTCAGTAATATTGTGTGTTTCACTTTTACAAACAATTTCTTCTGCTTTACTTACAACGTAATGTATAATGTCTGGAGCAATCTTGTGTGGAAGGTACAACACAAGTCAAAATTAGAAAAATAAAGGCTAAAAGCTCCAGTGATGAGTTGAGACCACTCTTTTAGTCTACCCACCCCAAAGGACTCAACCACACAGACGTGCTTCACAAGCAAGGTCATAATAATAATAACAACAATAATAATAACTTTATCAGACCGGTAGACACACACAATATCAGTTATTATATAGCACCACCTGAGCTCGTTTACATTGTGCACTTCACGGTTAGCTCTAAACTGCCTTTTATTCAGCTACATCACAACAGTATCATCAACTCGTCAACACAATAGCCCCCAACCCATAGCCTGTATACCGTTACTGTACACCCCAAATACTGTATTTACCAGGGACAGGAACGAGACGGGAGCCGGTGCTGTGTGTATGATATATTTCACTGTACAGATTGTAAAGCCCATTGAGGCAATGTGATTGTGATTTTGGGCTATATAAATAATAGTAAGATTTGATAGCCTTATACCCTACACTCCCGAAGCAGCCGGGAAGCCAGCTCGCTGTGTGTAGCTAGCGGCTAATATGCCTACACAGACCCAAACAAACCTTTAGCCTGTTGCTACAGCCAGCTGCTAACGTCACATCCCGGATAAAAGTTGGGCTTTCGGTCCCATATATAAAAGGGCATATTTCTAACTATTCGGTTTCAGACTGAAGTACCGTGGAAAATGTGCAGTCTGTAACTTCTCAGTGTTACAAGCAGTGGACTAAGTTACATGTTAGCCGCTAGCCACGTTGCACGTTAGTGGCTAGCGCTACGTTAGCGGCTAGCACTACGTTAGCGGCTAGCGCTACGTTAGGAGCTGACGCTACTTTGCACTTTAGCTCACTCCGAGTGCTCAGTGATCTCATGAGATTTTCAAATAAAGCTCTAAAAATGACCTGTAATTATTCTTACCTGGTTACAAGGAAATTAGCCATGTCAGCATCCGTTTTCAGTCCCAGTTCAAGCTGAAGCTGCCTCCATGAGTCGAAGGCATATCCAATGTATATTCGCGTGCCAGCCCGGCTTTGGTCATAACTTCTTTTAGACTAACGACTTGCAGCTGATAAAAAAACCTTCGTTTTCTTCTTCGTATTACTTTTTAGAGGACTTTGTGTGGTGGTCAATTAACGTCACGTCCGCAGGGCTGTGCGGGAAATTCGGACCCCGAATAGCAGTACATCATGCAGCACACAGCCTGTTCAAGGCAATGGGGAGATATGTGTGTGGGCTCATTCTTTTTGTTTTTGAACGCTTCATCACCCTTTAGCATTAAAATACTTATAATGAATGTTTTTTTTTTCACAAATCCTGCCCTAAGTTCCTTTAACGTACAAGACTTAACTTTTAGATTTATTATGACTATTCAGAAAAGACACATTTTCCTAACACCTTCACTACATTTATTCGTATTTCTCTTTCTTGCTGCTTTTCATTTTCTTTATTTGATAAAAAAAAAAGAAGAAGAAATTAAACAGGATTGGAGAGTGCCGAGCCTTGAGTCTGCCTGCAAGAGGACTGTGCACACAAAAACATAGACATATATTCTTGACCCGTGCAAAACATTAGTTCATATCTGGGGACATTTCATTCATTTCATTATTCACATGAAGTGTCTGGAGGCTTCCCTTGACTTCAACCTTTTTAGTTGCAAGCTAAACCGAAAACACATCCACATAAAGACATTCAGTTTAGCACAAGCTTAAGTGGCTAAACAACTGAAGTGAAACCAATTTGGGGACCTGTTTTTTTTTTTTTTTTTTTCACACACACAGAGACACACAGAGACACACACACAGTGGGAGATGTGTTGAAGGATTGTGATCAGGGAGACAAAACGAGAAGATGAGGGAGGAACACAAGGTGAAATGTAAGCGGATGGAGGAGATAGATAAGGGGAGCGGGGTCAGGTGTCTTGTGTCAAACAGTGAATACTGAAAGAGAAAGTAAATCCAAAGGAGTTCCAGTCAGCACTCAGCAGGTCCGCGGCCCCACACTGCCTCCATCACACCCTCTAACAAAATATCGATGCTTTCCCACTGAGAATGTTTATTGACTCGGCCCTTGACGGTGGTGTCGAATGAGGATATTCTGACGTGGTTCCCGTTTTTTGGAGATGATCCGAGTGATGTATGTCTCTCTGGTATCATTTGAGTTAGCATTTTGTACTTGCTAATGCAATAGATAAAGCAAGGTATATCAAATATACCCAGGGAGCATGGGAGAGATGGCAGTCAAGACCAATACATATTTTCACAATATACCGTAGTGGCAGAGTAAAACTTATTGAATAATAATATCCAATAATATTCACACAGTAATGCGGATGGAGGTGCTTTTCTGTGCTGGTAACACTTTTAATGTTACCATTACTTCAGTTTCCTCCCTAAAATCTTTATGCTACCTACGGGATAAAAATAACGTCAGCAAATCTCAAAGCAATCTGCAATCTGTCAAACAACATGGAAAAATACATTACATTAACTTCTTTCCCACTACACAGCTTTGAAAAGCCAGACACATCATTAGGGCAAACTTGCTAACAAGCTTTTGCTTTCAAATATCCAGGTAACACAGAGCAACGTGGACATGCATCTGTTGTCATGTTTTTTGGCAACCTGATGAATGAAAGTCCTACAATCACAGTGTCACTGTTTTGGTTTCCAACAAAAAAAAAATGCTGCTTCATCCATTAACATTTTATGAGCTGCAAAACCAAATGAATGGCACGGAAATTACTCAAAAGGTCCATAACACTGAGCAACTATCATCCAAGTGGGGTGATGATTCTGTCCACAAAAATATTGATTAGAGCAGCTTCAAACTCTAAGGCCTCCTACGTATGGCAAGCAAGTGTTCGGAGCTTATTGTAGAGGAGAAACCGGTCCTGGACAGTATCCACCTTGGGAGAAGAAGTTGGGTAAGATCCCAACAATCAAGAGGAGTTTGAGTGTATTAAACATTCCACTGGGTTGGTAGGCTTGGACCGATATTAGATATTATGAAATACTGTGATACCCTTATAAGTAAAAACCAAATCACAAAGCCGCTGTATGATTCTTTACCTGTGAAGAGCTGCTCTTTTATTGCAGTGTTATTTCACACCTGGCTGCCCCTGTAGAGTTTAGAATGAAGGGAACCGGCGACACTAGCTGCAGTTCATATATGCTATTACATTTACTGTTTGTCTAATTCAAAACTTCCTATTATATATTTTTGTCATAGAGACAAGCAGCATTTTTTCTTTCACGCTTCATCTCAGCGCTCCTTTGGGTACGGGCCCAAAGAGCATGTTTGTTCATGAATAGTTAATATTAGCCTGATCTTTTTTGTCATTCATTGCAGCATTTGGTACTGAGAATAAGTTTAACATAATTCAGTGGTGTGTGTTTAATGTCTCGATACATACATACATACATACATTACATTTTGTAATTCAGTATGGCCCTCTGGAAAAAAAATGGTGCCCACCCCTGGTATAGACAAATCTGCTTGCTGTGCTGCTGCCATTAAGCTAATGCTGAGTTACACTGGAACTGAATATATTCAGAAGGCAATCGCAGTCAGCAGTTTCCTCAGTAGACAAGTCTGACATTAGCTATGGCTGTGCGGGGAGGAACAATATAAACCCAGCAGGAATAACTAGCAATGCTAGCTCATGCGTTGAAATCATCAAACTCCATGACTTCTGTCAATGTAATCAAAAAACAGGCATTATTTATTACAAAGTTAGAAATACAGGATATTTTTAAAAGAGCAATTCTCTACACGAATGTAGAACCAAGCTGCAAAGAGATATGCAGTAAGGCGGTCACCATTAGCATGATTAAGTTGATTCCTTGGTCCTGAAAACCTCATGGTAGGTCCTCAACTGTGGTCAAACTGCAAATAAACCCTTAAAATTTTGTAAATAAAAGGTTTTTCCTTTTTAAATGTTTTGTTGGTGCAGCTGATAAAAGCGCAGAGCTGGACATACACCAAGCTGTCTTAACAACTGGCTCTAGTAGATTGTAACTTTTACTTCAATGGCATTTGATGACTATACTTTTAACATATAACCGTTTCCTCAAGAGGATCAGCTGGATGGATTTCTTGGCAGGAAACGGTCTTAAAAATGTAAAAAAAGTCGTTACGTGCATTAAAGCATTTTTGTCTATAGGAGGCTTACAGCCCTGATGATAAATCGGCTAGTTTATTTTAACTACACACTACAAAAGTGTGAAATAATACCTGTTAAGCTACCAATAGTAGGGCAAAGAAATAACGTTTGCCTCCCCGGTTGCCACAATAAAGTTTGCATTTTAAATTCTGCAAACATTGAATTGATTAAAATTTGTTTGCGTCTTACGGTTCAAGCCTGGAACTACTGGATATTTGTAACGAGACATCTGGAACTTTTCCAGTCGTGTTTGTGGCAACCGAAGCAGGAAATGATCTTTTCCTGACCCCATCCTAGTGGTTTTTGTGCCTCAAAATAAAATTGAAAACTGAACCAACAGAAACAGAAAGATGAAGTTGCAACATAAGTAATTGTAAAGTTTCTGAAAATCTGTGGTTAGTATGTTGTCAGCACTTGTTCTGGCAATTGGGTTGAAAGTTTTAACTGAGGGTGATGCAAAAAGAAATCTTAGGAACAACCAAAGATGGAAAGACTACTGATTTGAAACCATGACTATCTCTGGCAAATGACATGGCAGTCAATGATGAGCTCTGCTCTTGCCCAAAGTGCAGTCGGACAGATCTGCCAGGACACTGGTCATACAAAAACAGACGGACATCGAGAGACATCCACTTTTGAAACAGCTGATCCCACAATAGCTCTACTCAGACAACTGCCAAATGCTTACGATGCACCACCATCCTGACAAAACTTTATATTGTGCAAGTCTCCAGTAAAGCCTGTGTCTGCTCTCTCGTATACATAATTTCTTTTTGTTTACACAGAAGTTGTCTCTCTGTAAATTTCAACTTTGCGTCAGAATGGATGAAAAGCAACCAGGTCATTTAAATTCTCTTCTCATTATAGTCTGGGAGACACAGATAGAGAGGTCCAATTTACATTTAGATTGTTTCAGCAGAAGTAAATTAATCAACACTGCAAGCCAGCCAACTCACTTGTACAGAATACCTAGAAGAGTGACACACATGCACCAACACATATACTGTATACAGAAGTATTTTATGTATATAGTACTGTATATGAATTCAAAATGAAGTCATTTGCATATCTTTACGCAGATCAAGAGATGGAACGACAGAAATACCAGCCTATCGAAGCAGCTTTAAACTCCACAGTGTGAACTGTTCACACACCACACAGCACAGCTCCACTCGTTGCTGTTGCTTTAAAACATCATGACTACTTGTGTCGCCTTGTGAAAAAGTGTTTTATTCTCCATAACCTTTTTTGCTGTTTCGGTGCCAACATCCCAAGGTCAGTTGTTAAAAAACTTCTGCACCTTTATGACCAATCAATCAACGTCCTCCCTCAATCCTTGAATTCCCTCTCCAAGGTCTAATCACGACCGTGGTTGTGTTTGTTTTGTCCCTGACCCATTTGAGTGGTTACATTCTGCCCCTTTATGTAACGGCCTTCAGATTTTGTCTTTTTTTAAATCAAAATATTACAATTTAAACTCCTCTCTAACTCAACCAAACTCATTGCCCTCACATTAACTCCAGGCACGGTCAACTGAACCTATGATAAGGTTGTTTTTTATCATATCATAGACCAGGACTAAAAACCCATAATCATCATAATGGTAGAAAAAAACAAGCTCAATTTGACTTTATTGCATGGTAGGGTTGCACTGATCCAGGCTTTTTCCTCCTTGACACTGATTATTTCACATTTCATTATGTTGCAACTTTGTGCTTCTTAAGATTACATGTTCTATCAAATCTCCTGACAACACTGTGCTTATGATCTGGTTGGGTTTAAGCACAAAAACCACTTGGTGAGGGAAAAATTCACATTTCTGCTTTATGTACCTACATTGTTCCCCAAAAATACGTCTGGAAATGTCCAGATTTCTCGTCTAAAACAGCAGCTTTTAGTAGCTGCAAACATGGTTGACATTTTCCTGTGGTCTCATCCGAATAACGCCACCACCGTCCCCTCCACCTCCTGATATGTCGGTGAGGTCATAAACATGTAATGTGAATGTTATACAGCACTTTTGGAGAAATGCCCATATGGTAAGGAGCTTATGACACCATCAAATGTGAAATCGCAGAAACGTTATCTACCAACATTTTATTCTGTGACCGATCTGATACCGGTGACGTTTCCTTCCTCCGCCAGGTGTACGGCGGTAAACTTGTCCCTAACTATAAGTTAATGTTCATTCATCACCATTCTGCCGCAGCTTGTGAAAATCCAGTTATACCGTTGGGATTCATGAAATTATGCTGTTACAATTACATCCATCTCATGCTGTAGGAGCTCGTGCCGCAGGATCATGGACAGATCTTTCAAACAGCACTGAGCCGCTGTGGTTAATCAGAATCAGAAGCGATGCTGCGCTCACTCCTCTGTGCGCCAGTACAGCAGGTGAAGACACAGATGAAAGGGAAAAGGCATTTCTCAGTGTAATTACATGCCTCTCCATCTCTTCACAAACCACCCAACCACTATATGTGTGTTATTTTCCTATCGACCCAAACTGGCTGACAATGTTATCACGGGCAGTCTTATTTTAGATTGGACCAAGTTTTTCTCTCTTATCAAACTTTGTTATTAATATTTTTTTTTAAAGTGTTTTTATCCATGGCATGGTATCAAAACGACCCAAATCAAAAGTCATTTTTCCTCTTACTTGTACTGCTGTTTATCCATCTAGATTATTTTGGTGAGAGCTGACAAAAATACCACATCTGGCTAGACTTTGACACTTCACTACAAAACCTCTGAATTAGAGGTGCAGGTGGGTCTCAGCTCTTGTGTGTCAGAAGAGCAATGTGTAGCAGTGACTATATTGAGGCTCTCCTTTAAGAGTGAGAAGCTGAAATGTCTGACCTCTGTGATACAGGCCCTGCACACTGACTGCATTCTAAGCCTGGAGTTTGTCTGTGCTACTCCTTCTAACAGATACAACAGATTGCCTTAGTGCAGGCTGTAACACCAAAGTACTGTACACTCTTATATCCAGCAGGGTTAATAGTCTTTAGCTTACCACACTGGGGCTTTTGTTCTGAATAGTCCGTGACTCCCCCCCGCCTCTTGTGAGTCCAATGCAGCATTTATTCTGAATTCCTTTTCATTTGCACCTGGCCTGGTCTGATTATGCCATCCTACAGAATATAAAGGGGCCAGGAGCTGCATGGGCCCCTCCCTCTGTCCTCTAGCCTCAGCAGCAACCTGATGTGACCCAGCAGTCTCTTTTGCTGCTTTGTTTGCAGCTATGTTTAGGAAAGTGGGGACCTGTATAAGTCCTCCAGACTAACTTTTGTCACCGACGTCCTCAACAACAGTTACGACCATCCTGAAGTGAACGTAAATCGTTCCTAAATCCAACTGTTGTCTCGCGTCTTTACTTGATTATTATAATCTATAGTTGCTGGTCAAAACAATTGACAACCGCTGAAGTACAACCAATCTGTACTCAGTGGAAGTAGTTCAGTGATTTACGTTGAATGCAACTTGTGCTGTCACATTAAACAGCAGTTTACTGTTTAAAGCTTCATGTTTCTCAGAGCTAATAGCTAACTGAGGCAAAACACAAAGCAGGACTGAGAGTTTCTGTTCAGTTAATTAGCTCCACTGGCATTAAGCCATTAGCGGTTAGCTCTGTTAACCATACACACTGCAGGAATCTGTTTCCCACCACCTGCTACTAGCCAATTAGCTTTCTTGCTTTTGATTTTGACATGGATTTGTTGTATCAATGTGGCATCATCATCAGGATGTTGTTACTGAGATGACTGCGTGCTTTTGGATAGTATCGTGCTGTATTTCTTGTAGGTCTCGTGACGAGAAGCCAGCCAGTAATTCTACCTAAAGTAACAGCATGAGAAGATGTGTTCAATTGAAATCAGCGCTCAGTTCAGGTACTTATTTGCGACGATTACACATACATAAAATCCCCTTCTTCCTGGGGTAAAAATCTGTTTGTCCAAAAGACATTTCAGTCGTCTCCATAATGACAGGACAGCATTAGTCTCGAGCCGTCCAGTACAGTATAAACAGTAGGTTTAGTTCTACCTCGTCTTTTGGAAGTTTGGTCAGAGCTGCATAGTCTTTTTTTCCTGATGTTAAACCTGCCTTTAACTGAATATCCATACCAACATCCTCGCTTTTGGCCTCACAGAGACTGGGGGATGAAAAGCTCCTACACACCTCGCTTGCAATCAAGAATCAGTTAATTTGAATTACAGTGTGGTGAACACTGTGCAGGGGCCTGTGTCCTTATTTAGTCAGGCATTGGTCTCCTGCTAACCTGTCGATTCACAGATGTGCAAAAGTTTTAATCTGTGAACCAAAATAATCCAAAAAGTACACCTATAAACACATAAACTGGAAGAGGGTAATACAGGTTTTTTGCATTTTGTATTTTACTACAAATCCAGTGGCGGGTTGTATTCTATAGCCTCATGAAGGCGCTACACAAGAGAGCAGATCTGATCCACATGCAGTGGTTACCACTCTATACTAAGGTTGCCCGCTAATATAACACTAGTGGGATGATGATATGGAGCAATTGTATGTATATCCGTGGACACAGAGATGGGTATGCAGACAGGATCAATAAATGAGTGCTTGAAAAATCTTTTTTTAGCTGTAGAGAGTTCCTTTAGCAGCTCAGTTCTTAATCAGTATTCAACTATTACATGTTTGTACTTTTTTCTTTTGTGATAAACTCAAAGTAGGACGTAAACCGTTTTGGAAAACATAGAGACGCTGCAGCTATCCCAAATAACATAAATAAACACTTAAATGTGCAGTATATCAAATATTATTATATATTATCCTATTAATATAGTATAAATACATTGATAAATAGCTGAAATAATCAGTTGAAATGATCTACAGAATGTGAATAAATAACAGTTTTCACATTATTACGTCTATATATTCTGTAGCAGAGATTTCCATTTAAAGGTGGAATATGGAATATGAGCTGAATGCTGCCATCTAGTGTCTCAAGATCGTAGTCTCGACAACAAAAAGGTAATTCCAGCGGTCAGGTTGCCAGGTTTGGACAGGGCAGGAGGATTGAGCCGCCTCCGTTTCCTCCGTTTACTGGGTGTGGAGGTCGATGGGTCACGATCAGTATTCTCATATCTAGGATCAATGTGATATAATGAAAATAAGTATAGCAGAGGAGTTTTACCGACAGGTAACGTTAGCTAAGTTAGCAAGCGAGTTAGCTTACCGATCCAGGAGAAAGTTCGCCATTTCCGCGTGTGTTTTGATGCCGTGGAAATCCTTTACCTGAGTCCATAGAGCGTATGCTTCACCGATATTTACTCTAGTTTTTGCTCTTCTCCGGTCACTCAGCTGCTGGGACAGATAACGCACCGTTCGCTGGGGCTCTGAAGAGCTTGCAGACTCCGCCATTTTACCCAGTGTCAGCCTAGCTGTGCCGAGCTGTGCCGAGCTTTGCAGAGCATTGCCGAGGTTGCGAAATTGGCAACCCGCAATGCCGGCCGCTATTTGGCTGGTACGATGTAAACAGGAAGTCATTGTCGAACCCGTCAAAATTCAAGGGAACTCATTACTTCTAATCTGCGCCCCTCTAAACGCCTGGTGGATGTATTATTTTGGAAAAAAATACACCAATATTCTCCCAGTGTTCCGTGTTCCCAGTCAAGACTGATAGCTGGTCAGCTCCGATAGAAGTGCAGCTAACAGCAGCTACAGTTAGCAGTAACTCGGGTGATATGCTGCCCCCTATTTGTTTAGAGTGTGAATTTTGAACAGTTGGCCCATCCAAAATCCTGTTAGAAACACCATGTATAACTCTGTACCTGCTTAAAGTAACACATTACTGTAATCTGTTAATTTTGACGCTTGCTACATCAACACAGTTCACCAGGGATGTATAATATGTGTTGGAAACAGTGACAGAAGAGAGAGTATTGGATTGAGTATTCTGATCGGGTGGCTTTTCGTAGGATAGAGGAAAGAAGTGTGGGCTTTGTTTAGAGTATACATAATAATCAGGCTGCTGGGGATCAGGAGCTGAGGCTCAGCAGAGCTGCTGATAACACTCACTCCTCTGCTGCTCCGCTGGGGACACACAGACACACAAACACCCAGAGAGTCTGGAAGAGGAGCTCTGTCCTGTGTAGTTATTCAATCAAACACCCAACACTGACTTCTGCTCTGCTGCTTCACAATATAGATTCTGCTCCTATATATATTCCAGGGTCTCTGTTGCTGTGATTATTCAATTATATGAATATATAAGTTAATACACCTTAGCTGTGAGAGCTATGTCCCCTCTCCAGCTTCATTGTACAAGGGCTCTCGTTCCTCATGAATACCAGTTCAAGAACATTTGACAAAGTGTACCAAACACTACCAACAGCAATTTCAGAGGTGAAATAAGCATTAATTGTACTCGATGTCAAGTAAGTAGTATAATACATTTTTTGTGTGCTTTGTTAGTTTTTCATGAAACATTCTTCATTCCTCATCCACGCACTTATTGTATCTTTTGTCCCTATCTACTATTGTTTTATTTATGTAAATAATTTACAGTCAGAAATCATTTTTACATTTGATTCAAATGACACATGTATTCTGTCGGGACCTTGATCCAGTGGACGGCACTCGAATGTTGCATATGCTGCAGATGTGGGATGGCTGCATAGCAACTACACTGCCTGGGGATTACTGACAAGCTCGAACACTAAGCCAAAAGATCTGAGTGAATTAGCAGGGTAAGAAAAAAAGCACATGAAACAGAGTGCAACCTATTATAAAACTTCACAGCGTAAATAGAACTAACCTAAACTTTAATTGCAACGATTTTGTTTTTTTTCACCAGGTGTTTCTATAAATGTCATAGGTAGGCTTGGAGCAGTCTGTTAGTGGAGGTGATTGGTGAGAGGGACTTATTGCATCTTTAAATGTGATGCTTTCATTTATCCGGGTCTGAATGAAGACATAGACGTCCAGCCTTTTTATTAAACTGACTTTTCTTTTGTACTGATGAGTTTGGGTTTAATGAAACTACCCCTGAGGAAGACCCGGTTTGGGTTGAAACCTGTCGGCTACTCGGATATGCCCTCAGTCTTTTCGTACTGATTTGGTTATCATCTTTAATCTGATGTAACAAGAATAAGACCGATTGTATGTCACCGGGACACAGGAGGTGTCAACGCAATGCTGCCCACATCAGTAAGTCCTGATGGATCAACTGTTTAGGAGTAACTTTGCCAATTTTCACGCCATCATTTTAACACGAGTACAGAGGAAGTCATGGAGGTGGAGACTTTTACAGTGTTTTTGCTGACTCGGATACTCCAGCGGAGAGAGGCTGAGCTGCAGCTGAATTAGCTTTAGAGGACATGGTCAACAGGGACTATCCAGAGCAAGTTGGATAGTCTGTTGGATACTGCCGCCGACAACCAGCCTGAATAGTCGTGTGTGCATTACGTGAACGTTCACTTCTGGTTTGTGTAGAGGTGAGCCAGAGACCTTCTTGAGGATCCTACAGATACACTGAACAAAAACAAGACCAGCAGGGCTGAGAGGAAAGATGAGCATCGAGTGAGTATTTTGTTGTCTAACGCTGGGTTTTGGATGGCAAACTAGTGCCTACAGGCTCGAGCAGTGAAACACATGAACGAAGAACTTTTTGAAAGTCGCTTTCGACAAAAATGTAAATGTAACCATAGGAAAACTCTAATAACCCAACTTTCTCTTTCAAGACACCACAGACTGGGGATTTACTGCCTCAGTTAACTACATTTACCGTGATGGCTGAGATATCCACATAAAATATGGAGGATTTCTCCTTTAACAGTCAGGGGGTATAGGACGCTTCTGAAAGTGAAGTTCATTTCTTCCACACAGAGAACATCACGCAAAGCCTACCGCTGGCACCAGTTCACCGTGTCCTCTCTGATGATGGCATGCTTCCTGTCATCTCACTCTGTAAAATAACCAAATCCAAATGCTGTCTTAAAATACAACATTATTTGGAATGGCAGGCATACATCTATGCGCAGACATACAAAATCCACATTTAAATATTTGGGGCTTCTTTTTAATACATCACAACTTCATTACAGGTTCCATGTGTATGTGAAAAACGATGTGTGAATAGGTGTGTCGCTCAGTGAAAACATAATCTGAAGAGAACGAGCCTTTGAATTCACGCACACGCTTTTTCTCATTCACCCACATTAGACACATCTCGGCATTGTGAAATGACAACGACATCTCGGCTGCAACACCTACATTCGGAACACGCTGTCGACGTTTTTCACTGGAACTATTTATTCCCAAGGGGGAAAAAAATGTTGACACTGTGTTCCCGGGGATTATCCTAAGAATCTTACAATGCTTCAATCACCACAAACAATAGTGTTGATGTGGCAGCAGAAAATCAGACACAGATATCAAAACCTGGCCAGCTTCCTCTAATCTGGTATCTAGACACCACAGGACGTGAGTAAGATAGAAGGTTTTTTTTGTTGTTGTTGTAAATCAGGTGGACACGAACATGTTAAATGAAAAGGTTGCAGTGTCTGTTCAGTATGAAGGAGGATGTGGAGGTCACATCAGCTGGTTTGCCTGCCACCAATGTAATCACATTAAAAAACACAGGTCCTTTAATTATCTTTGATGCCATTTCTTCTGAAAGAGGGTGAAGGGCTGGGGAGATACATTTACAGAAATCTGTCTTTCAGGCACACACAGAGGCTAACTCCGTCCTCTCTACCTCTGCCACGGACATCTTGGCTCTGTATCACTCTTCTTTTTTTAACTCAAACTCCTACCTGCAACTCTGACACCACAGGCTACGGATCCACAGTAGCTAACGTGGCTCATGCTCATTTTAAAAAGGTCGTCTCTGTCTTCCTGCTCCAACAGGTTTATTTAGAAGTCTTTGGCTGTGAGGTCGCAGCTGCCCACGCCGGACACAGCAGCGCTTTCAGATGCAAAGGTTTCTATTTGGGAGTTCACAGTAGTTTTTCGTTGTCCATGTGCTGTCTGTTTTTTGGTGTAATGCTCTCATTTAAGCGCCTTCCGTAACTTAGGTAGGAAACATCTACAAAACACACGGCATGACATACAAGAATCGAACCTTGAAAATTAGATTTGAGTAAGACTTTGACAGACAAAATCAATATAAAATACGATGTATCTTTTGTTTAATTTGAATTAATATTTGTTTTTTTTCCATGGCAACAGCCATAGATGAGGAGTGGCAGACGCACACACAGTCAAAGTGCACAGATAGTGTTTACCTGGTGTCGACCTTTTAATGTGAAGATGCCGACCGAATTATCCCAATCATTTTGCTGTTGTTTACATTTATCCTGATGCTTATTTAAAAAATTGTACTACAGAATTATTTCCTGGGTGTAGACATGTGTAAGAACTGTACATATACATATATATATATATATTTACTATGTTTGTGCAGCATGAAGGAGTGTATAAACTTTAACTTCACTGCACAACCTTGTGTTGTATGACAGATACAAAATCCCCGAAAAAATCCAAGTCAGTTACACAAGTCTCTATTAACTGGACGTACTTGTAGACATCTTGGTTCACCCTGATGATTGCCACCGGCTCATGGCAAGGGGCCATTTTGTGAGTTCTGATCATTTGCACAATAAATGGTGCTAAACATGATCATATAAGGCACCCATTTATACACAATCAGAGAACAATCAAACCAGTGCAGTTTCCACTATTTTTAAAAATCTTAAGTTCGATTAACCCCCGTCTAAAGACTGTGTGTGTTTCATTTAATTTGCCCTCTCTTTCATCTGAATTTTGATCTTTTCCAATCTACAGGCATGAGACACGTGTAACTCTTCCACAGAAATATGGAGTAAATTAGGACTGTAAAGATCCATCCGTACACCCCAAACTTAAATTATGCATTAATAGAAATGAATAATTCAGTTACAGAATCATCATATTTCACCCTGGCTTTTATGATCTGAAGACCCCTCTTGCTTACAGTCGGCAGGCGGAAGTCCCTCTGAGTGCTGGACAAACGTAGGTTTTGCCAATTCAAACTCTTACAGGTCACCACACCTGGTTTGACATCCTGACTATGCAATATACAGTATCCAGGGTTTGTTCTGTTTCTTAAAGCAGTTGAAGAAAAGCTTACAGAATAGCTAACGCCTTTAGTGCACTGAGAGCAATTACTGCCTTAACCCAACGCTGAGGAGCTGTTTTGGATGTATGATGAGAAGGATTGCTCAGTTCTGCCTCATCTACAGTACAAGATCAGCATATGATGAATACAGCGCTAAAAGCAGAGAGCACATTCTGCTCCATACGCCGAATCTCTCTTTGTGTTTACAGTCCAGGAGTCAGCTAATGATTGCTAGCGGCATCCCTAACTGCGCCAACTAGCTAGCAACATCTACAGTTAGCCGCAGCGAGTGTTTACTCAGGCGATATTCTGCCTCCCGTTTGTCAGGAGTATGAATTTGACAGGACAGTTCTTACATATTGCACCTTTGAACAAACTAACCTCAAAACTTGAATAAAGTTCACATTATTCTGGGCAGTCCCAGCAGCTAGCTGGGACACCAATTACCACCGACGTCTGGGAAGGAGAAACACAGATGCTTTTGTTGTGACACCCAACACATACCTATTGCTGATTCAAAAGAAAATCATGCATATGACACGATGAGCACAATTAATAAGAAATGTAATGGGACGAGCGAACGCAAACGCTTGCTCACAATGCACAATAATAACCACAGATAGATTTTTTCCAGGCATGCTGGGGGTGCCTACCAGTTTGTCCTTTTGGGATTCAGCAACAAGAAAACTCTCCACCATCTTTGACTGCAGAATCTCACCACACCGACAGCTTTGTCTGCTGGGAGACAATCCAGAAATCCACTTAGAAAACCATTACAAGAAAAACCTTTTCATTTCACCAAGAAGACAATTCTTCTGAACTGAAAATTCAAATCGCTCAGTGTATTAATCATTGCACCTCCTGGTCAAATACTTATTAATGAGGAAATTCATTGTGTTCAGTAATGACAATGTTATCACGGTGCTTCTATGGCAGGCTGGTTGTTTTTCAGTTCTCCCTCTCCCTCAAGTAACGCTCGTAACGTCACTCACGTAACATGTGTTAAGTAATTTTTGTACATTAACTTATGTACGTGACATGGGTTCTAAGCAAGTCACTCTTAACTGGTCATAAACAGGACACAGAAAACAGTCTCTGGAAGGAAAATCCGGTGTATGACCCACCCACCCAACCACCAACTGCAGTCAAACTCACAGCAATAAAAATGTCACTCATAAATGTATAATGATTCAATGCAATGAATTCATTGTTGGCTGGATGCTTATAAATAAGTCAACAGATACAGCTTTATGAAAGGGTAACCCAAAACAGGTTCTGGATGTCCCCACCTCTAAAGGACTCAGGAGGAGGGCATCCATACGCAGAAGTAATGATCATCCTCGATATTCCAATATCCGATCCACACCAAAGCCCCATTATCTGATAGCCACAACAGACTGTGATGGAACAGAGTGTGTTCAGCTTGCAAAATGATGTTTGGAACAAACTGGGAGTGTGTTCGACCAGCTCGGAACAGAGTGATAATGCTCCCCTGTTGTGCAGGGTGAACACAGATAGGTGGTACATCTGAGGCTCCATTCATCACACCTAACTCCACAAACGCTGGGAGAATATATAAGCAGCCTCTCAAGTTTCTCTTTCAGCCTAACAGGCATTAGCTGAAGAAGGGTTTTTAATACTCAGCCTCTGTGAAAGGCAGGGAAAGTGGAGACAAGAAAGTTGTGCTCTCAGAAGTGTGAAAATGAAAAATCAATCAGCTCTTCCAAACAGTGTACTACAGCATGACAAAACAATTACTCCTGGATCAAGTGTCTGCACAGACAGAGAGATGAGTCTGGTGTCCACAGAGAGAGAGATCACATATAAGTTTGCATCTGAGATTGTAGTTTTGATTTGTTGTACAATATATTTATTACTAGATCAAGTACCGATGGTTAGCTTGTGGATGTGTCCAGTTTGCCTGAACAGGTATAATTATATATCTTATATATGTCTGTAAGATAATCTCTTTCTGTACTGCCCATTGATTTAACCAGATTCTGTTGGGAATCATAACTGCTGGCAGAAATGTCATCCCTGGTTCTATTTTATAGCAATTGTGAGTTGCATGGCCCCCATCTACTGGATTGTGGATTGTCCCCAGTGGTCCCATCGACCATATTCACATGGTGATGCGTTGTGTAACAAACTTTTTTCTCAACGTCTTTATCAGCGAAGCTTGCAATATGTGAAGTGTAGTAGGAATCCTTCCTTTGAGAAATCTTCATATGTAAGTGTTCAATAGTTGTGAAGTAGTAGGCCCCTGAAGGAGGATAGCTATGATGTTGTTGCCCTCAGAGGACTCGAGGCCGATGAGCTGGAGCAGGATCTCTTCCTCACGAGACACTGACAAGAGGGGTCAGCCCAAGCTGCACACTGACCACAACTAAACAACTGACCTGCGAACAGTGAAGTGAAATGCTGAGCACTGGGTCCTCTATTCTCTCTTGAAATACAAACCTTGGAGGGGCTGACTCTTAAAATCATCTTTTGTACACAGCAACATTTAAGCTCAGCTTTCATATTCCATTAGCTGACGGTTCACTCTAAAAATGAATGTCAAAATTCATTGATGTTGGTCCACATCAGGCATGTAAAGATCAGTTGACTTTCATCTGCTTGTTTGGTACTCTAGGTTGGACGAATACACTGACATTCAAAGTCAAGTGCTATCAAATGACTGCTTTAAATGGAGTGTGAATAAAACTCTCAACCAAATACTGGAAAGGGACACAGCACACACAAGTTTAAGGCAGAATATCATCAGTCTCTCATGCGTGGAAAGCATAGCATCACAAAATGATTTTATGCTGGACTGGACCGAAGTGCTGCTGCATGCAGTAGATTCTCAGTACCTCCTATGAATACCAGAAAAGGTCAGTTGTAGCATGGAGCGCAAACTGGTTTGAGATGCACCTCAACTTGGATCATTATGAAGATTAACTGGTGTGTAACTCCAACAGCACTGAAGACCGAAATAAGCCATACCAGTAAGTAGGAAGGATACACTAAGTGCAAAGATAATCATTTGGAGCAAAAATATTCAAAAACACACAGCAACTGGTTGACCTCATGCTAAGGGTTCAAGAAGTATGATCAACATTCAACAGTCAGTGAACTCAGTGAAGGTAATGAAGACCACTATTGCATGCACGTCATTTTGTTGCCCACATTTTCTTTTACGATTCTCATATGACACATAAACACCTTTTACAGTAACATGTGAGTTAAAGTCATAATGACATGTCAATGACTCTATCATTTCATACAGATAAGAACACACAACAGTCAATGTAAAGGAAACACATTAACGTGAGTTTCAGCTTTTAACAGCAGCTCTATAGGTTGCTGTTGGTTGGTCCAAACAAAATATCCCCATTCTGAGGCCACAGTATGTCATGGAGGTCAAGTGTGTGTGTGTGTGTGTGTGTGTGTGTGTGTGTGTGTCTCTGTTTGGCCAGTTTGCTAAAAGGAGGCATGGTAATGAGAGCGGCCTATCGCAATAAAGCCCATCACTTTCAAATGGATTGATCCTGACATCAGCTAAATGACAGATCATCCCAGATGGCTACAAAGGGTTGTGACTGTGAAGTCAATTCAATTTTATACGTAGAGCCCAGAATCAAATCACATAGGATCAGCAGGCTTTACATACAAATAAAACAGGGCTGCACACCAACTTTTTTCACTATCATCATTAAAAAACAATTAAGCTGTCCCCAAGTGAATGTAAACAATCCCCAAATCAAAATGTCTTTTTGTTACCTTTGAATGAACAATATGAGCCATCATATTTTTACCACTAAAACTGGTGCTTTTACTTATGTGCTTGATAGTGCTTGATACTTCTTCTGCAAGGAAAGACATCATGAAAAGTATGCAGTCGTTTGAAACGTTACTTAAAGCTGCGGCTGGTAAGATGGAGAAACCATCAAGCCCTGGCTAGATTGTTAAAGTATCCAGCCAGTAAATCCCGGCCTCTGACCACAGGCCTCTCTCCAAAGCCACTCACCCTAATCGATGAACATGCACTAACACCGCTGGAGTCCGATCCCTCACGAATGGCGATGAAGAAGTGTGTATCAGTGCATTGTTTAATCACCAACATTTAACTTGAAGTTAGTTTTTTTGTGTTGTTTACCCTCAGTTACTCAAAGACAAATGTGAATATTGTATTGGACTCATGAAAATACAATGTTTTACCTGGTTCCACAGTCAACTCTGATGTCCAGAGGTTTCTTTACTGATGATAAAAACACAAATCAGTGTTGGCCAGCAGGTTAGGCCGTCGATGTTGGTGCTGTCTTAATCTTCTACAGTTTTTGTAGTGATTGTCCCATAGAAAGAATAACACAATTATATATTTGAAAGTAAATACAGCTTTTCAAGGACCTTGAAATAACTTTTAGTTTGAATAAAAAGACCACTACTTTGGATGCATTTTATGCAGTGACAAATGTTCCTGACATCAATCAGAAATGGCCTCTTTTACATCGGAATTGCACCATTTACAGTCATTTCATATTTACCAATTCCACTTTTGGGGAGTTAGCAAAATGTCATTTTCCCTGTAATTGTCATTGTTTGACATGTGTATCATTTTAACAATGTATTTCACGAGTAGTTTGTACAAGCTGTTCCTGACTAGTTTGGTCTAGCTACCGGAACACACGGATGTCAACAAACCGATATGTAGCTCCTTGCACAAACACACTGTTTTAACTACTTTTTTGTTCATTTTGAGTCATACACGCTACAGTGCTGTGTTGTAAGGTGTCTGCTGATGTTGCATAACTTTTGGTGTGAGATGTGGAGCATGTTAAGACGCTTTAAACACAGTGTAAAGTTCTGACCCCATGCTGTTAGCTGTAAAGCTAAATCTCCGTTCACGGAGCTCTGTAATGGTTGGACCAAATGCGTTCGCGTCTTCGGTACTGGCAAGTCAAGGGTAGCTTGAGCAATGAAGCTGCATGTTTAAATCGACCGAAGTTCTCCTTTAACTGTAGGACACAAAATGGGCAACATCAGCACATTTGTAAAAAATGCCAGTTCAGAGTGTACATGAATGAATGTGACATAAATACCGCCTAACAACATCGGCTCACAAATACAATGCACACTATATTCACAGACATATACAACCGTCCTTTGACCTCTGAACAGTGGACTTGGCACTTCACACATGTAGCACACAAAAATTAGTCCGCATTTCACATACAGCTCGTCTGGCAAATGTCCAAACAGTCCAGGGTCGCAGTGCGTGTGTGAAGACTACTATATGGATTACATTAACAATGCGTGTGAACATTGGCAGGTAAACAGTAACGTTACATGGAAATATGTCTCATACAGCAGCAGTCTATCATAGCTAGCTAGCTAACGTCAACTACAAGCTGACAATGGTAGTGGTGTAAGGGCTAATACATAATACAGCAACATAAGGACCTACCGTTAGCTACACTGACTACATAATGCAGAGCAATAAAACGTTTCCCCCAACCAAAACAATCCGGCTCATTACCTGTCCAACAGGGACGCCGCTTACATGGCGTCCATTTTTAGGCATTGGTCTCCATCAGTTGTCGGCATTGTTGAACAGCTACTCCAATGTTGACCACCTCTACCTAGTAATCCAACCTCTTTTTGTTTGTAGCGTTCTTGCATTTGGTATTTCTTTCTTTGCTCTGTACAAGTACAAGGTACAAGCTGCTGTAGGTACAGCTGGTAATGAAAAGTGTGGCTGTACTTTCTCTGCCATAGCAATGTGGTGTGTAGACTCAGGCGCAATTAGCGATGGGCGGAGTCAGTGCAGCACGGACAGGTAGGCTGTCCATACAATATCTTCGGGCGCTAAAGATGATTGGATGAACCTATTACAGCCCTGTAAGTGCCACAGACCATTGGATTTTAACATAGTTTTTTACAAATAAAATAACAAAATGCTTTTGAACAGAAGCACCAACCCCAGCTTTAAATGTATAGTCATTGATTCTGGGGACAGACTGTTGAAATTTGAATTCAAATAAAAACACATCAGTCCAATCAGTGCTCATTCAGAACCCCCAGGGCCTTGAGCCCTGCCAACTGGACTAATACCAAATTATTGGAAATATTATTTCTGCGGTTTGGTTCTGTGTTATTGTTAAATAGATCCTGGCTGCATGTTCTGAGTGAACTAAGGGGTGTCATTCCCTTTGCTTCGCCTCAAAAAGTAGCGAGGTTAAGAACTGCATTCACATCCCTCCACGGTTGGTGAAATAATTACTGAAGAAAGCAATAAGGTAACACTTTCAATCGTGTTTCAGAAAAGAAAGCTTTGATGTGACCAGACTGTAAGATGTATCAGAGGAGACCAGAAAGCAGGTGTGGGAGTGGAAAAAGCAATAACAAATAACAATGCACCGGCACTCATGCCTGTTTTCCATGCAGACAGGTGCACGCTGAGCATATGCTGTAACAGATGGAGGTCCCAAGGTGACTTTGCCTCTGAGATATTCCCATTCGCCTCGGGTTTTCTTAGCATTCCTGATTACCTGTTGAATAGCAGAGATTCTTGCATGTGCGGACTGATAAAGCGAGTTCCAAATCAAGCGCTGCCTCTCACCTTCCACAGAGAGACTTCAGCTCGCCCTCAGCGTTTTCTGCAAAATACCCGACATTCTGCAGCGGTAAATTAAACAGGAGCCATTTAAAATTCATGACGTTGTGGAGGGAAGAAGTGAACAAATGCAGCCATTAAGATGTTTGTCGCAGTGCTCGCTGGTCCACAGGGGGTGAAAGAGGGGGAAAAAAGAAGAACTGTGTGGCTGTTTAACGAGATGATGCCAACTGCTGTCTGTGAAATTTGGATAGCCATTTAAGAATGATAGATAAGTGATTTCTACAGGATGCATCTGCTCGGCTGAAAGAGGAATTCATCCGGAATGCCCCTCTGGAAGCACGGAGAAGCATAAGTTGAAGAGCCCCGCCGTTGCACGACGAGTGTGCGGCACTTTTATTTTAACTTTCATGATTGACGGGTCACAGGAAAGCTGCACGTGGAATGTCATTAAGAAATACCTGAGAAGCTGGAGTGGAAGAGAAGTGAGGCTTAAGGTGAGAAAAAGGTACGTGCGCACACACACGCGCACACACACGCACACATCTTGCACACTCCCATCTTGACAGGAAATCTTTCTCCTTCCCGCAACTTGTGGTTTTTGAGTGCCAGCGATGGGAACAGGCCGTGTGAAAGCGCGGAGACAGCTACTGTACGTGTGGGCATGGGCAGGGGGGATGAGGTGCACTTTTCCCTGAGTTTGTGTTTTCCGTCAGAGTCAAAATGTTTTTTGCAGGCCTGTCACTTAGATCAAAGTGGGCCAATGCCTTCAGTCTGCTGACCTGCCTCACACAGCATCACTGCCGCCGGAGAGCAATCAGTCTGACTGCTTGCCTCCAGCATGGAGCCCATGACTGGCTTTCACTTATAGAAATATATAACATGTTGTGTGGGCATACATACATACGTAAAGTCTATATTCAGCTGTGCACTGAAAGCATGCAGAAATAGAAGCAGTATCAGGTTGACCAAAAAATTGCTTGCTTGTGCGTTCGGTGTAAAAGATAAAAACACAAGCTTGTTGATGCGGTTGAAGTGCAGGTTAATGAACTAATGTGATCCCTATAAAAGCATGTGAAACAGATTATATAACATCTACCCTCGAATGGCAGCCAAGTGTTCAGAATAAAACGTTGGCAGTTATTTTTTTTAAGCAAACCCACTGATAGATCCACATTTGTAGGTATCATACGTACCACATTGATATTTCTACAACAGGTCACATCACTTGTTACAAAGTGACTCACCATAAAACACACTTGATTCAAACCGGACATAAAGTAAATAAAACTCCCCTACGCATGGTTTGTCTTTCCACTGTCATGTCTGGCCTCTTGGTCTGAATAAATCTGCTGCTGATGTCCAACTCTCTCCGTCTCCTCTGACACTTTATGCTTCTCCTGTCCCTGCCTGCCGTGTCTTCTCATCCCCAGAGTCAAAGTGATCTGCGTGGCAGTCAGAGCCACTTTAGATCACCTCTGTACTGTATCCCCTGTCTTCAGACAGACATCCGTTGGTCTCAGAGGCTGTGTCTAGTCCCAGGTGTCCAGCCATGTTGATTAGGAGGCCGGTTAACTGCAAGTGACTCCCATCATCCAACCTTGCTGAGGGCCAGACTCCCACCAGCCAATAGGCCAACTATTTCTGTAACTACATAAAGGACTTGTTAACTACAACAAAGAGTGTAATGAGCAGCAGCAATTAGCAGTTATGCTGTCCTCTATAGTTTTGGATCTACCTTTGAATTTCGAACATTTCCGATAAATGATTAATTATTCCTCAGTCTATATTCAACATTCAAAGTCTCTGCACAAATCATTAAAAGGTGAGAATGTAAATTGACAAAGCAGAACTTCTGTACACATGACACACTGTTGGGTGTCACCAATAACAGAGACTGCTGCCTCTGAATAGTTGTTTATGTCCATGTTGATGCACATCTGTGCAAACACAGGCTGATTAGTGGATCTCAAGGTCTTGTTTACTGTGCGGTTGCCCCCCAGAAGGACCTGCTTGGATGGCACGCCTGAGGTTGTGATTATGCAGATCGGCTGGCACAGAGTAATCTTGGGGCTTTCAGGCTTAATGGGCAAGTCTGGTGGTATTCTATAATGTACTTATTGTTGAAAAACCAGCAATGATGATGCCCAGTCACAGGCTACAATCAATTTATACATGGTATTATATGCTGCAAGTTACCAATATGTGTTATTCATGGACATATAGTAACATTTGTGCAAATACACATTATAGCAACAATGTGTGTATGATGAAATTTTCATAATACTCATAATAATGCATATATGTACATTTTGTGGTATGGCTGTGTATTTTTTGCGGACCTAGAGGCAGAGATGGGAGACAGAGATCTGTCCAAAGGTGTTTATTTACAGCAAAACTGAGATGCAGGAAGTGAGGAGGGCAGGCTGGGAGGATGGAGTGGTCTGGTGGCAGCGAGGAAGGATCCTAGAAGAGCAGATGAAGCTGCCGCTCAGTCTGAGAGACACAGCAGTAATGGCTAGAGCAAAAAACTTTGCTGGTGGTTGCTAGAAAACACTGCAACAGAAGAACACTGAGGCTTAAGAGAGCGCAGGTATAATCACTGAACCTGACAGAACAATCTGGCGTTGGAGTGGCGAGGAGACCAGGATAATGTAGCCAGAGGATGATGAGCTGATGGAAAAATTTAGGGAGTAAATAGCTGTCAACACTGGTTTTAGTGTATTTTATAGCAATTGAGAACACGTGCGATGTTGATGAAGTGTTGAGCGGCTGCAGTGTGGGGGAAAGGCTTCTTTAGGGATCAATGGCAGCTCCCGGGCTGGCAGACCCCCAAAAAGCTCCCTCAAAGACAAAGATAAGACTGGGCATTGTGCAGATCTTGGAAATGGGAACAGATGTAGCATTGGTAGGCTTTATTCATGTGTTCCGGGACCCTTCAGCTGGAGGCCGTCAAGGCTGCTCTAATATAGAAGGAGTGGCTGAGAGTATGCCGAGGGAAATCCCAGATAAAGTTAAAACCAAGTTTGGATAGAAACTAGGATCGAGTGGAGGGGTTGGAAGGAGAAGCATTTTGAGATGTTTTTGAATTGGGCTCATAAACTCATATGGGCTTAGGTGCGTGTCTAGTACATTACTGGAATTGTTGATTAAGTTTCTCAGTCATACAATTCATGGTTATGCCAGGCCAGTGAATAAGGAGGGTGATCTTTGCATACAGAAGATTCAGCCAATGGTGGAATATGTGTTAGATGGTGACTGCCTTTGTTCCAGTGTTTTGCTCAGCAAAGTAACTGATGGAGTCTGCGGTAGCTTGACCAGACTTAAGAAAAGTTGGTCCGCAGTGGACCATCGAAAAAAACCTTAGGTGGTGACTAGAATAATTGAATAAAGAAAACAATGAAGACACTCAAACACTGTGAAGCTGAGCCCAGTCATGGCCCTGCATGCACTGTCATTGCCTTGAACAACATTGACAGACAATCACTCTTTAGACCAGTTCTGTAGTGCACCATCTCTCTCCCTTCTTGCCTTGTCTCTTCTCTCCTGAGATTGGCTACCTATAAGGCAATTGCAAACCCTGAGCAAAACTGACTTGTCGCTCAGTGCAGCATCTTCAATGAGCTCAGTAAGAGCTTCAGTGGGAGAAGCTTCATTGATTGACATGTCAGTGGTGGCTGAAGCTTCAGTGGGCTCAGTGGAAGAAGCTTCTGCAGTTGCCCTTGTTCGACTTCTTTTCACCTTGTTATCAGCATCAGTGTCTCTTTTCCTGGAATTTTCATAGCGTATTAACCAGACTGTGCCTTCCATCGACTGCTGCCTGATTGGGCGACTTGTCAGCATTAAGGGGCACCAATAATTCTGGTTTCTATTAGTCTGTACCATGTCATACACAGAGCGGGGTCCATATGCTTAAAGAAGTACCACATTTTCTATTTATTTTTCCAAAGCCTGTTATGTGTGCAATCTTGTGAGACTTTGGACTCAGGCTCACCTAAGTCCTTTTTGGTTATTCCAAAAGAACAAATGGTTAAACCTCTAAAAAATAATCTTAAAACTTGATCATTATTGTCCATAAAGTCACGAGACATCCTCCTTTTGCTTGTTATTGTGCCTTCACCTGGACATGAGTTGGCATCCAACTGACAGTCTTAGGGAGCTATGTGCTTTCACACCCAGTCTTTTTTTTATCTCTTGTGGGAACTTTGGCCTCAGGCTGTCCTTGGTTGAGTCTTCCTAATTCCCTTTTGGATTTCTTAAAGTTAAAATGATTACACCTCTTGAATCCTAAAACCTGATCATTAACTGCCGGTAAAATGATGAGATACCTACTGGATGTTACTCTCTGATGAGATATCCTCCCTTTGTTTTTTTGCCTTCACTTGGACATCACTTGACATCCCACTGACAGTCTTAGGGAGCCGTGTCCTTTTGGATCGAGTCTTTTTTATCACTTGTGGGAACTTTGGCCTCAGGCTGTCTTGGTTGAGTCTTCCTAATTCCCTTTTGGTTACCTTAAAGTTAAAATGATTAAGCCTCTTGAACCTTAAAACCCGAGCATTAATGTCAGTAAAGAAAGGTGATGAGACACCTGCTGGATGTTGCTCTCATCCTCCCTTTGTCATTTTTTTTGGGCTTCACCTGGACATCAGAGGACATACTACTGATAGCAATAATATTATCACCATATAAACTATGTAGATGTGTCAGCTGAGGACCAAAATTGACACTGACTCTCTTCTCAGCAGATACGAAATATTTACCGTATAAATGAACTGGATTGATGATTTTAAAACTGTGTTGTAAAAAAGATGGGGCCTTCTTCAGAAATAAATTAGTCGCAATAAAATATACAGAAATCTTTTCAGCCCTGTAAATAGTGTATGATAATTTTATCCTGCGGTAACACTTTACAATAACCATTATCAATGTCATATCAAAGACGTGTGTATCATTTTGCAAGGATATCTATTGAGCAGTTAGCATGCTTTACCAGCTAGCCAGTGGTCACGTTATACCTCAGGGGGGAAGTGGTTACTCTGGTGCAATGCTGTCCTTCATTGCTTGAAGTAATAAATCAACAGGTGGCCAATTCTTACAAATCACACCTTTAATAATTATAGGAATGGTTTATGAACCATTCATCAAACAATTCAAAAGATTATTTTACATCAGTTGCAGCTGTGCCACAATGGTCATCCAATTCATCGATGAACTAAACAATATTCATTAATCACTGAAAAGTGTTAACCCAAGTTAACAGTGAATTTAACATAATGATAATAACGTTTAATATTTAGTGTTAAAAATGCCTCTCCAACATGGACAGGGAGAAAGGCACAGTCAGGTGGTACTGCTGTATAATCACAACATGACATAAAACTGAGAGACTCTACAAAAGACATCACTTTTACATCACTGTTAAGTCTATTTAAATACATAGTTTACAAAATATATTGCAATTTGTGTGTAAATGTAGACTGAAACTGGGCCCTTTTCCATTTTTTTGGGAGAAAATAGAACTTGTGGTTTCACAAAAGCCTTTTGTCTAGCTGCAATTTTGGTGACTATATATCAAGGCAGTCGATGTTCTCACCCCAATGGTGGACACTTCTTGGTGATTATAGTGAGCAATAATTCATGTAGACTTTTATGTTCTGTGTCCTCATGTACTCTGAAGGCCCTTTTTGTTGTTAGGGGCCACTAGTGGTGCAACAATCCTCTTAAAAGTAGAAATATCACTCTGTTAAAATACAAAATGGATGTAGTTATTTTAACTATGGGGAAGGTTTCACCACCCCGTAAGAACATTTTAAAAATAACCCTTTAAATGGTGACAGCTAATGAGATTTTTGAGAAAAAAAAATAATTTTCACAAATCTGATTTCAGAATCAGAATCTAAGACATGAGACAAAATAGTGTAGAAGTTGACATTTCTGCTTGACAATATGTTAACCTCTTGAGCATTAGAGACCTTTTTTTATCATTATTTTCTTTGTCATCATATATTTTTTATGGAAAAAGAATCTGTTTCAGAAGTCAGTGGGCCACATGACATGGAAGCTCTTGAGAAAAAAATCATAATTTCTGCATATTAATATTCATATAAAATAGAGGAAGCACTTAACTACAATACAAGAGGTGTGTCTTACTTCTCCAGTTTACTAATACAATCTGCTGCTGGTTTTGAGTCACTAGGCCACATGGAAGGTATCGAAAAAACTGCAATTATTTTGTATTAATATATTTATGCTCAGTAATTTAATGACAGTCCCTAAATCAGTTTCCAGGGATTCAGCGTGAGGCTCTGGGAGGTGAGCTTACTGTTCACCTGCTGCTCACACTGGGTGAACCTCAGTAAAGTCCGGCTGGAGCGGAGTGAATATCCGCTGAATATCCAACTTTAAACTAACTTCACCCCGGTTCAATGAGTTGCCTGTTGCAGCCTTTGAATGGGATGACGGGTGGGTTGCCGACAAAGCTGCAGACCCCTGGCGCCTTTTACGTGGGCCGGTCCCCGCCCTGGCGACAAGGTTGGGGCGCACAGAGGACAGTCCACCCCGGTCGACAGTCGGGCTTGGAGTGAGGGGGCCCCATCCCTCCCCCGTGAGGGAGAGAGAGGGCGCAGCGAGCACTTTGTCCACAGCCCCGGGAAGCGGCGAGGTCCGGGCGGGAGGTCGCTGTCACTCAACTTAAACGGTGACTTGTAGATGTTATACAAATAGCAGTAATGACAATAATAATCGGTTTGAAAATAACTTGGGGTATAGTGCTTTCACTGTGTCCAACTTAAATTCGCCATTCACCCCCGTGATATTAAACCTACAAAAATCCAGTCTTTTTTTTTTTTTCTTTTTTTTTGTGGAGGCGCTGGTGCTCGTTGGGCCCCAGGTGCATGTGGGCCCCTGGGCCTGTGCCCATAAAACCCATTGGGTAATCCGGCCTTGCTAATAAGACACTGCCCTAACTCTAGATCTGGTAAACTTATTTTTTTTAAAAAGCATCATTAACTCTTTATACAATCATAGTTATAGTTAACCTCAATAAACGTGTTACATGTCTAATTAATGTCAATACAAGTCTTTTAAGGACTAATACGTGCATTATTACATATTAATTAATGCTTTTTTACTTGCCAGAGGTCTTTGCTCTCTCAGTGTCCTTTTAGTTTTAGCCTGTATTTGTTTACATTTTGGCAAATTGGCACCATTAAAGTATGCCCAATTAGCTATTAGCATTTCCAGTTTACACTGTTGCCATAATAATGCCACACAAGGCCATCACTATCTTATTACTAGAAACTTAAAACAAGATTGTCTGACAGGCTCCTCAGCAACATGGAAGGTCTTTTCTTCAAGGATTTCTCTGCAGATTCATGTGTATCCATGATGTACTTGAACATGACAGCAATATTTTTTATGACGCAGTGCCAGTGATAGCCAGGGCCGGAGGCATCGTGTTTTCTGGTTGACAAATCTTCTTTAAACTTTGCACAAACGTCCCTACTGACTCGGGGATAAACTGACTACATTTTTGGAGGTCAAAGGTCACTGCAACCTTGCACATTGTGAGGTTGCAATGACTTTGTACCATATTGTAGCTTCTTAGGAGTTTTACCTTCTTTAAAGCATTGTCTTCCTGGTCACTGGAGTAGTAAGTAGTTTGACATTCTTGGATTTTCTGGTTGCTGTGCACATGGTTTAGTAAGGAACAACTCTTATATATTGGGTATTTCACATGCTGTTGAAAGCCATGTTTATCCATTATTTCTTGGATAGCTTTCCAAATGCAGTGAAGAAGTGTAATAACTTGTTTAATATGTGGTACAGCACAGTGGTTGACAAGCTGGGTGGTCTGTACACAATTATAATGCACAATTCTGCATGATTTGGGGTTTTGATGTTAACTGTCTGGATTTCTACTGTGTCATTCAAAGTCTGTTCACATGGCCAACATTGTACTGATTTGTTAACATAGGTACAGAGTCCTCGAACGCTTCCATGTTGATGATCTTTTTGCAGCGGTTGAAAATTCTGGCAGCATAGATACCGGATGTTAGCCGTACTGCTGTAAGGTACACTGCAGAGCACTGCTCCAGGAATTGTAGGCATAAAATATCTGCATGGTGGTCAGGTAGCGACCGGATGTTTTGAACAGCTATGAGTAGAGGCATGGGGTTCCTTGTAAATGCGTACAACTGTATGACCTTTCAAATCAGTTCTAACTCTGCCTTGACTTTAAATCTGGATTTCAGTATTTTTTCCTGTCAAAGTTTAGCAGCAACAGACCTTGAAGAAATGGAACTCTGCTCAGAGCCACATACTAGCACTGGCCATCTGTGATCCAATTTTGCAGGGACACCACAATCTGCTACACTGTCGGCCCCTGTACCTTCTGTGGTGGTCCAACTTAGTCTTATTGGGAACTGCTGGCGAGTGATCTGCATACCTGATTTCTTCTTTTCACATCGATTGGCGCTACCGCTTGTAGATGTTGCCATATATTGAAGGAGGTTCTCTGCCTTGCTGCAGCTTCAACATTAACCTGGTCAAACTCCACTAGGATAGCCCTCAGCTGGCTGCGTGCTTGAACGTACTCTATAAAACATACCATGGTGCCCAATGCCCCATTCACTAGGCCATCTGTCACATTTAGGTATCTAGTCAACATTCCTCGAACACCTACTCTAACTGTTAAAGTTTCTGGCAGTCCTCCTGTATACCGTGGGTCACTTTTTGCCGGATAATCCTTCCGCATACCACATTTCTCTGTCAACTGTCATTTTCTTTCATGTGTTCTCTGGTAGCTTTGACAACTCCTTTGATTAAACTGGTCCACCTTGTCATTGCACCCAAAACATGCAGTGGATCAGCTGGGTAGTTTGTTGTCCCAGGACAGATGATGCGCTGTTCAAAATGATTTCATGCAGATGCTGGTCCATAACCCACAGCAGGTCAGAGCCATGGACACCTCATGAATGATGAGGATCTGCAGCTCGTGGAGTTTGGCAAAGGTGCTTCCCTATTGTCATCGGTCAATTTGTAGTATGATCTGATCTGATTGAGGATTTCTCACCCTCACACAGCAATGTCCTGATAGCCTTCAAATAGAAAGCAGGGATTACATGGGACTTGCCTGCTCCTGCACCACCTGGCATAATTAGATGGAACACAACAAATGAAATTAACCACTCACGTTACACAAGTAATGTGTACACACAACATAAAAGGGTGGGGTTATATTTAGAAAAAAAATACACATTTTCTTTTTTAATTATGTTACTAATGAAACAAACCTGTCACTAAAAGATGCATTGGTTCTGGCGTGGGTCCTGCCTTGTGACTCTTCACCACTTTCATGCATCAATCTAGTACATGATCACATGGGCCAGGCCCATTTCTCTCTCATCTTTAGTGATATAGGAGACATTGTAATACATACAAGCATAGACATTGCACACAAACTGCACATCCATATTTGCCTGCAGTTACTTCGGAAAGACGTCGGTGTCTGTAGATATGCAATAGGTTTTCCCTTGGTATTTACAAGCAGTGCCTGCATGATGTTTGCCTTCTCAGCACTTTCTCTACATCCAAGCTTTGTAAACATTCTTCTTATTCCAAGACAATTCTCACTTTTCCCAGAATCTCAACAGAAGCATTTGTGATGCACCTCCCCCCACAAGATCCTCTGTAGCTGCAGCATTAGCTACAACAGTTCTTGGAGCAATGGGCCATGGGTAATTGAAACAGCACGATTTCTCGTTTTTTCACCAGATGCTGACTGAGTGTGTCTCTGTAACTCTGTGACAAGATTCCTCAGGCCAGAGTCATCTACAGGTAGTAGAGAGGAACTCACATACCGATCGATGAATGCTTTGAGTTCATGCTCATCATGATTTGGCTGCCATTTACCCACAATGCTCTGTGTGGATGGGGAGATCCACCTTGTTGCCATTTAATCCTAAACATATGATGCTTCATTTTGCCAAGTGGGTTGCAGTCACTCAGGATACGATTCTAAAACAGGCATTGCAACCTGTGGTGAAAATGCCTGGCAGCCATCACAGGGTTTGAAGCTAACAAGCAACACTCGTCTTCCCAAGACATTGCAGCAACCTCATCATGAGATAAACTTCTTGCTGCTGAGCAATTGCTTGCAGAGTGTCTGGCCAGAATCTGCTGCAGACAAAGTGAGGAACCATGTCAACAGCCCCAGCTGCTTCACTGCTGCCAGCAGCCTGTACATTACTATCTGCCAGTATGGAGGTGAGCCACAAACAGTTTTAAGAAAGGAATGTGCTTTATCTTTAAAAATGATTTTTCTCACCTTTTCAGGATCTGGTACCATGCCAGCTGCTACATTCTCTCTTTGTCTTGTTTGTTGTAGAGCTCCATAAATGTTTTCTGTAACAAGCTTGTACCCATTCATCATTGTGCATCAAAGTATTTCTGGCTGATAGCTTCACTTATCTATGTACCTGAAAGCCTAACTCTCCCCTGGAAAATGGGGTAGGCTTGCTCATCACAATGTTCATCCATCATTATTGCCACAGGCATCCTTCCTTGGTGCAATGCTATAGATACTGTCTGAGTTGAGGCTTGGGTCAGGGTTCTGTAACACCTTGCAGTTGTGCTACAGGCTCCACATCTGACTCTTGATCTACTTCATCAACTTCTTCATTGTCACTTGTTTTTTTTTTTCCAGCAAGAATGCATCGTGTTCTTCAAAACTGGTACAAGTAAGTCCCATATCGTTTCGCTCTGTTGTATCCATAGTTGTATGTAGCTCAACCAGCTGCTACCAAGTCTCAGGATCCTCTGATTTACTCTGCTCCTCCCATGAGTTGTTCTCACTTACTACTTCATGACATTTATTTATCTCTTTTACCTTCTTTAAATCTATATGCAATGATGTCTGGCATTCTGATAACAAACATAGCTTATGTAACTCTACTCTCTTCAATTTCAAAGACATTAATCCTGCTTGATTTGGAGTGTGTGGTAAACTGCTTTCACCATGGCAGTGCTACTATTTCCTTAAAGGGTTATCTCTTAGCAAGAAGTCGTCATTCAAGTGTTGTATGGCCATTCATTTCTTCTGGCACAGCAACTACATCTAATTGGCAACGCTCTGTGGAGGCATTATTTTATGCATAGGATAGTTCTTACATGTTTTGCATATCCACTTAGTGCCTGCCACTGATTTCAGTGAAGTTGTGACCATACTCAGAAAGGCTTCACTTAAAGTATAAACTTCCTTTGTAAAGCGCAGCACAGATTCTTGGTATAGCTGCCGATGTCAGCATCTGCATACATATATGGGTGACACACTTGTGTGCAGCAAAAATGTTCTTTTAGCATCATAACTTGAGATCGGATGCCGTTTTCCTCTTTTGCTGTACTCCCTGTGATGTATCGGTCATCCTATGATGTGACGCTGTTTTTCTTATCTTGTCATTTCCCACATGTCTGTTTTCGTTGTGCATCATAGTTCCTTTGTTTCTGCCTCTTTAGTTATCTGTCTTTGAGGTTGTTTTGTTCCATTTTGTCTGTGGTCATTGTTGCGTACAAAGTTGTCTTCCTTTTACAGTTCTGTTTACTTACTTTCCTGAACCCCTCACATAATGAATCTGAACTTTTTTACTGTATTTGCCTAAATCAGTTCTTTCAAACTTGCTTGTTTACTGAAGTATTTCATTGGTGCACTGTTTTCCATAGTGCATGACTGTGCAGCACAGATCCTCAAATTCCAGAAGAGCAGTGTGTCCTCTTTCTGTGTTCATTGCTGTAAAATCTCTGCTGTTACAATCAAATAGATAGTACTTCCCACCAACACCTATCCAGGTGGTCTCATCCCAACTGTTACAAAAACATGTCACAAAGTTTTGTACAGTCTTGATCCACTTTCCAGAAATATATAGATATATGTACTGGTCCATGTTTTTTCTGGCTTCTCCACCGTTGACAGGAAAAACTGGCAAACATTACAGGTGCATCGTTTCCCTGCTGCCGTGCCATAACAACTGTCACCCTGATGAAAGCTCCCTCTGGCAATGACGGAAATGATGGAAAGAGCTTGTGAGCGGGCAATATCTTGCCAACTCAAAAGCTCTGTCAATGTTAAGTCCTTCCGTCCAAGGCACGTTGTTTAGCAATCTTCTCTCTGATCCTCAGTCTGTTTTGTGAAGTCTTCCTATAAAAAAAATATATAATTACTCCTGTAAGTCTGCATGCTGTGCTTCATTACAACAGTACAGTATATGTATTAATTAGAAAAAGCACTTGATTCAGATTTCACACAAAACAAACACCATGAGCACATTTTAGATTTTGAACCTATTGAAAACTTTTTAGAAAAAATCTTTACATAATAGATACCAAATAAACATTGTATTACTCTGTGGTTTTTCTACATGCTTGGCAAATTTTTTGCATATTACATGTGTCACACACAACCTACTGCACTGATATTTGTCTCAAATAAAACGTGTTATAACAAAATAACATTAAATGTTTGTATTTTTTTTCCTGACTTTCAAATTGGGAAACAGAAAGGTAAGAAGATTAAAGTAATAAATATTAGTGTATATGATAATAACTGAGGTGTTACAACTTCCAATGAATTTGAAAAACAAACTAAAATTGCATGTAAAATAATAAAAAAAAAGACTGATCATTTATGATGTGATTTGATAAATGTTAAGCTGATTTGCTTAAAAATCTCTATAGGACACCTTAACTGTCCTACATGTTACATTGCATTTGGAAATCAACACTTCTCACTGGCAGGACGGCGGCGAGCGGACGAAACATCTGCTAACGTGAGTTGTTCAAAAGCTCTCTTTTTATTAAACTCTTAGTACACAAACAATGTTCTCAATAATCGTGATCATGTGTAGAGACCTTGGTGATACTACGAGCAAAGTTTCATGTTGTGTCGAGCCTTCTTAGTGTTTAAGAAATAGCGTTTTTTTTTTAAAGATTTCTTTCTGGCATAGACACCTTTATTAGGCAGTAAACGGAGAGGAAATACAGGAGAGAGAGGGGGATGTGACATGCAGCAAAGGACCTCTGGCCAGAATCAAACCAGGGTCGGCTGTGTATATGGCATGTGCTATAACCACTCGACCACCTGCGCGCCCATAAATAGCGATTTTGATGTTATCGCTAATTTTCCCCAAGCACTCCCATTGAAAATGAGTTTGACCCCCAAAACGAAAATACGGTAAATCTCAAAAGTGCCTTGTGAAAACAAGATTTCTACCAATCACAGTGCCACAAATAAACAAACCAACCCTTCTTCTTGACCCACCACTCTACTTTAATGAATTAAGTCATTTAATTGCCCCATTGATTGGTGTGTCACAGGCGCTGCTGCTCTTCAAGCTGTTACACCATTGGTAAGTCAGCTAATTACAATAAATAAAATCACATTGTTTTGAGGACAAAATAACTCTTTCTTAATTATTAATTGTTGCCTTTTACAGTATTTGTGCTTTGGGGTCTGAACCTTCATAAAATGAAAATAACAAAATGTTTAATTTCCCACCACCCCCTCTAATGTTAATCTCATACAAATGAGGCTTTTATATGTATTGTTGAAAAGAGCATTATCCTAAATGTACTTAAGAGGAATTGTATTAAAGAAGTCTATATTGGGTAATCTTAATTGTGTCTCATTTTTAAACAAAAGCTTACTCATTAAAGTTAAAAGAGTGTGACATTTAACAAATAAATAAGCTATACTTTAAAAATGAAACACTTTCTATCTGTCTTAGACTTTAAAACTTACAAATGCAGGCATAAAGAAAGCTGCACAGTTTTTGCATACCCACAAAACTATGTTACAAGTCAGTGGCGAGTCGGTGCCTGTTCTCACCCGTCTGAAGGACATTCTGTGGGTGTTTCGCTCCTCCACAATTCTGCAGTCTGCTCACATTCTTCTTTGCCGTGGCTTCAGATCTGGCCCCTTCCTTCTTATCCAGTCTCAAAGAGTTTATCGGGAGTCTTTCATGTGACTTTTGGTTTTATTCTGTCATGAATTCACCTTAAAATGTAACATTTGCTTGATGAAACTAACTTAAAGGTGCAGGCTTAAAAATAAACGGACACAGCTCTTGACATAAGAAAGAATGGTTTGAAAGCGCTAGCATGAGTTTTAGATATACAGTGCTAACACCATGATGATGACACACTGATGGCAGAGGCTGCCATGCAAGGTGCCAACCTGCTTATCAGGAGTAATTTGAGGCTCATTATCTTGATCAAAGATACTTCAACATGCAGCCGGAGGAGCCTGGGATTTGAACCAGTGACCTTCTAGATACTGGATGATCTACCTACTCTATATCCTGGGCTACAGCTGACCAATAGTTATGTTTGGGTGAACCCAAAAACTGCCCATTGCCCATCTTTTAATCACACAGTGCAAGAATAAATATAGGCCTATGTAACCAAAATTAACATGAAACTAGACAATCTTGTGATGGGATCGAACCAGCCATGATGACGTCCCAACCCATGAGTACTTAGTGGTAATTACTACATTAGTACATGAATAGTCAGTACTCATGGGCTGTACCAAACCCATCTTCAATATCATCCTTGATTTTGATCTCAACAAACATTTGTTTAGTGATTGCACAGTTATGACGGTATTGCAACACATTCTCATACCTAAGTGACTGACTGAGTTGATTGTCAGTATCTAGGTAGGCAGCAAAAAACACAAGAACTAAAGGCAGACAAAGAAAATAATAATAATTAAAAAGAAAAAAACTAAAGAAAGAGAATCGAGGAGTACAACAAGGCCAGGGAAAATAGAATGCAGGTCTGACACAGGGAACCTGAACAGGAACACAGGAGACACAAGACAAGAACAGACAAACTGACAGAGTAATTGAAAACAAAGGCTTGAATAGAGAGGGAATGATAAACTAATGGAAAACAGGTGAGGACGGCTGGCAAAACAGATGAAGGGAGGAAACGAAAAGCAAAACATGAGACACATGAGGAGAGGAGTTAAAATAAAGCAGAACATAACTTAACCAAAAACTCAAACCCTGACAGAAACCCACCTAAGTAATTTATGCTGCAAGATGTAGTAATGTACTGTACTAAAAGTGTTAGTAAACTGAAAGGTTTCAATCTGGACACAAACAGCAGTTTCCTGAATATAAGTCCTAGTGTTGTTTAACCCGATTGTCCATCCCCACCTCCTCCCTGTACAGACCTTTCACTCTCTATACTGCTTTTCCTCACTTAATTTAGTTCAGTTAATGAACACCTGCTAAAGTACTTAAAAACGGGTGTCCCCAAGACCACATTTGGGGGCACCCGTCTGTGACATGTTTATGTCACATCTTTTTGTGACATAAACATATACAGAGAGCACCTTTCTATTACACCACTGGTCTCTATGGATACCAGCATGAAGACCACACCTTTCTCTAAATGCTGTCAGGAAAACCAGCCGAGTGAATCGATACTCCAGAGTAGACTCGGTTTCTTGGTCATTTGCAGATGTCTCCTCCCGTTCAGAAAAGGAATCCTCTTCATCTGAAGGATCAGGAGGAGCCACACACCAGGGATTCCCTGGATCCCACCGAGGTCTTTGTAGGTTTCTCGGGGTGCTGTTGATGAAAATCCCTGATGAGACGAGGGTCCATGATGTGTCGAGCCGGAACCGAGGGCTCCTCTTCAGGTCCATAACCAGGTATTGGAGACCCTTCCCCCGGCATTGGGATCTGATGAGATGACAAACGGAGTAGGTGAGTCCCCCGTCCATGAATCGAGCTGGCGGTGGCGGAGGAGCCCTATGCCCACCTCTACACTCCTGAGTGTGTTGGTCTTAAAGTGCACTAATGGCACACTGATGGTGGATTGCCATCTGGAAGCAGCAGAAAGCGACATGGCTGTAGTCCAACAAATAGCTGGTTTAAAGTCAAAAGTGCATTAGATGCTCCTACGCTGGCGGGTTAACACCATTCATACACTCTTGATTTTCTGATTCGGAAGGCTGCTTTTAGTTATTTCAGTTAAACATTTCTGTGAACACAGTCATGTCATTGTTACAAATATCATGGCTCATTTAATCAGCAAATGTAAAAGCTGTAGTTATAAACTCTGCGCTCTTATAAAAGCTTTGCTTAAGACCATGCACTATGGACTGTCTAAATAGGTCCCCTTGATTTTGTCTGGAGGTGGATGAAGAGTGTTTTTCTGAGTTAGTCAGGCAGTTAAGCTTGTCTTAGTTTAATAGAAGACAGAAACTTGAATTCAAACGATGTGCCTTTCCTGTTCAGTTAGGGAAATAGATGAGTATTTCCTTTTGTGACATTTGGTGAGTTTTGTTCGTTCATTACATTGAAAACTGGCATATGTACCAGTCAGTCACAACATGAAAAACCACTAACAGACGAACTGAATACCATCAATCTTTTTGTGAAAATACAATGTTCTGCTGGAAAACCTTGGGTCCCGGCATATGCGTGGATACCACTTGAAAGGCACCACCCACCTGAACACCACCTCAAACAAGTATAAAACATCACGGCAATGGCTCTACCCTAATTTAATTTAATTAAAAAGTAATTTAATTGCCCCCTTGATTGTTGTGTAACAGGTGCTGCTGCTCCTCAAGCTGGTAATCCATTGGTAAGTCAGCTAATTACAATACATAAAATCACATTGTTTTGAGCACAAACTCAGTCTCTCTGCATTATTAAATGTTGCCTTAGACCCCCCCACCAGCACTACAATGCACTCTGCAAAGCCGAAAAAACTCTCCTGATCCTAATTTCATCAAACATCTGTGGGAACAAGTTCAACCTACCAAAACACAGGAACCAAAGGATCCAATGCCATCATCCTAATGCCAGACGCCACAGGACACCCCCCGACTACTTGTGCCCATGCCTTAATAGTTTAGAGTTATTCTGGCAGCACACGAGGAACTTGCCGAATATAAAACAGGTGGTTTTAATGTTGTGGCTGATCGGTGTCCCAGCTGAAATTACTGGGGCTATTGGGATATCGCCTCTTGTCAGTACAAGTGGTCTTAGGAGACAGGATGGGCCAGGGCGAGCTGGTGAGCATGCTAACTTCAGTATATTGCAGCACACTGTTGTTTACTTACATTCTGTTGGCGTTAGTTCACTTTTAACACTTTTTAGTTTTGCTTAATTGCTACCAGTCGAAGAAGGCAATATTGAAATGTCACAATACTTATTGAGAAAATCATGTCACAGAGTGGTTATTAATGATAAAGTGGCATTGGTCAGTTGGGAAGAGTTCCTGCACTAAGAGACTATGACCAAGGGAGGCTTCAACAACAGATGTCCTTCCTCCCAAGCTGTCTCTGCTCAGCTTATCCAGAATTGTGTTATCAACCTTGGGTGTGTGTGCAGCATCCACACATACTGTGGTCTGCATTATTCCAGCTAATTGTTGCAAGTGTCCGCAGCCAGAGGTTCATTCTTCTCTTTGGAACTCACTCATTTAGCACTTAGCCTGCATGGCATTCTGGTATTCCAGCCTCAGACAGCACAGCACAGATCTACATTGTTTTCTACAATAGCAATGACTATCTCGTGAAGAGAGAGATAGAGAGAGAATAAATATGACAGAGTGAGCGTGCTCGCATTCACTGCATGCATTTGGATTTGCTGGAGTGAAGATAATCAGTGTGCATTCCTCCCATCTCCTCTTCCACACAGAGAGTTAGAGGATGGGAAATTGGGAGGCAACAGGTAAGACGCTCTAATTATTTGCCTCACTGTCAAAGACATTAACCATGGCTGAGAAAACAATGCAGCTCCAGTGTCGGAGCAGAATAGGAAGCAATGATTTAGTCACACACTCATTTGCAGTAACAGAAAGCCGCGCTCGGCGCCACGTCGCGCCACTCGGCAACTTCACACAACTGATTAGAGAGGGATGAGTCAGGAGCGAGTTGGAGACTGCTGCAATGATCATTACCTCTGTGGTTGATCTTTAAAGCCTTATTCGGCTTTCAAGCTTGTGAAACTTAAACCTGTGGGCCAGTATTTAGCACAATTACACAGGAAAAAAAAAAAATCACGCCTGCATCATCCAATATTTTAAAGTTAAGCATGGATTAAGTCTTAAAAATTTGCTCAAGTACAATATAGGAAATCTTTCCAAATAAATGTCCAGTTTTTGTCCAGAGTTGCAGTGTCAAACTTATATTTTCATATAGTTCACAGCCTGAGGCCTTTCGGTCCATTGGTTCGAGGTGGGTGGATGATGCTTAAGCCAGTTTATTATAATCATTTTATGGGCTCCTGACACAATAACTCTGAGAATAGATATTTTGTTATTCCCCAACCTTCTCAGAGGAACATTGGATCAACTGATGTGGTTAAAGTGGTCTGTTTAAGTTTAGAATTTCTCCTATTTCCTTTTTCATCTTCTCCCAATAGACTTGTAATTTAGGAAACTCCCACAAATATGTTAACAGTCCCCTATTATGCCATTTCCTCTCCAACAGAGAGGGTTAGTGTTATAGTCATAGGTGCCTATTACTAATGGGCTTTTAAAAATTCTAATTCTCAACTTCCAACAAGATTTTTTCCATGTTGGGCTACTCAGGCATTTCTGCCAGTTAATCCAGAACCTCTCCCACTCCTCTCTGCCCATTTAATTAAACTATTTTTTTTGTTTGGCAGAAAAAAAGTCATGAATAGGGTCTATTTGTGTTGCCCTTGATAAAGATATAGGTTGATTAAAAGTTTTGGAAATATGTCTCAGCACAGCATTGCTCTTATCCATTTTTCGTTGAGCATTTTAAAAGTTGTTTGCTTGTCGTCTCGTCAACAGACCTGATAAAATCCTGGATTCATGCTTTTAACAAGAAAGCATTATGATGTTGATATTTTGGTGTCCTTCTCTTCCAGGTATTGCAGTCAGGTCACAGAGCAATGTCTTCGTTTCGGCTCATACAGATGTGGTAAAACAGATTAATTCAGTCTACCTCCACTTGCTGATCACAGTTACTATTTATAAAACACCAATTAAGAAACCACCACTCATTGGAGACACATGAACGGGGGTGCCACAGCTGAGAACTGGGGTCTCATCTTACGTTACAATCCATGTACGTATGGCCAATAAGAAAGTGAATAATACATGTAAATGTATATGTAAATTGCTATATACTGTAATATAGAGCCCCTTTAAATAAGCAAGCAAGATAATTGGACCTAAAAGCGGACACCAAGACAAAAGGAGATGGTTAAAGGACTTTATTATAAATTCAGAGATGGCAGGCAGTGGAAGAGGCTCTGGCTCATGAAGGTGGCACAGCAGGTGGCTCGGCTGGTGTTGTGAGGCTTGGGCTAAGGCAGGTGGTAACGCTGGTGGCTCAGTAGGTGTGGTGGTGGAGCGGTGTTGGCTAAGGTATAGCGGGAGGCTCTGGAAGGAATAACACAGAGGATCCACGGTAGAGTGCAGACTGTTTGCAGAGGGGCTGGAGGCTGGGTGGGTTGGGTTGGGTTGAATCACATGATAATGAGTAGTGCAAACGTTACTTTAACCCAGGAATTTCACTGGCTGCATGAATGTTATGGAACCACACCACTGCACCTGTGTTTTGAGTGCAGCACAGCGCAGCACTGCTGGACAGCTGGAGTTGTGAGACCAAGGAGTTCCCATGATAATTACAGAATCAAACACACGACTGCAGTTATACCTATTTGTTATAAACACAACAACAAGGACACTGTATGTGTACTGTATATTGTACATCTGATACTTGCCACAAAAAAGGCATGAATGGCTAAAAACACATGGTGGTGGTGGTGAGAGAGAAACTGTACTTGAGTAAGAGTGAATATATTGTGTTAAAATAGTACTTGATAGTGAAAGTGAAAGTAAGGTACGAGTGGGACTGGAGTCCTCAAGTAATTATACTGAAGCATCAAAAGTCATTTTTCTGGCAATAAATATACTTAAGTAATCAAAAAACTACAGACAATACGACAACTATTAACATGTGCACTTGGATTGATGGATCCAATGTTTTATCATTGAAATCAGTGTTTTTTTCTCCAAATAATGATAAACAAAGCAATGTAACAAGCTACCTTGGCCATGATGCAGCATGCATTCTGCAAAGAAAGCAGCAACTCAAGTCATCAAATTGTTGTAATAAGTAAAAAGTACAACATTTGCCTCCAAATGTATTGGACTGGAAATATAGAAAAAATCAAGTACAAGCACTTCAAAATTGTACTTAATTACATTTCTTGAGTAAACATACTGAGATTCCATCATGGGTCTAAATAAAGCAGTGTTTACTGTTGCTGGGAAATTGGATGCTAATAGCAGTCTCATAAGAATGCAAACATGCAGAATAAAATGGCTTTGTGCTTCACGTGGATGGAGCCACAATAACGTCTTTGGTTTGTTTTTACTCATTGTCGTACTTGTATGCCTTTACAGATATTTTATGTAAACATCAGCAACATGACAAATTAACATTCCTATTCCAGTCTGATAACATTATCTTATCTTAAGCAACAATATTGATTCATATCTGTAATGAAAAAAACACATTTACCTGCTCATTAAACATGTTGACTGTTCACATGCGTGTGTGTGTGTGTGCGCTCCCTTATTGTGGCAGGTTGGGTTGGCTGTAGTGTGCATGCAAAGTCAGTGCAGCTACACCCATTCAGTCCACATCCGGCGGTCTTGCCATTCATCCACAGAGAATGACGGCTTAGATGACTCATCTTCTCCACACAAGGCTATTCATAGAGGGAGAAGTGAGGGTGTCTGGTGGTTTGGTAGATAACGCATATACCACGTTCCTGTGGCGTGCCCGTCATTGTTAGATAAAGACATGATGCAGAGAACATAAAAACAAGACTGTGGGTCTAATAGTGTGCTCGCTGCTCTTTGGGGCCCAGAGGTACTTAAAGTTAAATCATTTTTTTCATCCAGTTCACATGCATACAGTGACAACACCGACATGCTGATGTTAAGCAGTTATGTTTACTTCTAAGATAACTGATTAGCCCCTAAACTCATTACCTTCATAGGTTCTTAGTATGAGACTTATAATTTTTGACCTGCTGATGACACTATAGGATGTAGCTGTTCAGAGATAGCACTCAACACCGCAGATTTCCTCATGGTAGTGCCAAGAGGATGAAGTCTTCAGGCACTGCCATCAGTTTATACAAAATGTCTTGGCAAATTCATGGCAAGCTATTCAGTAGTTATTGAAATATTTCATTTTGGAAAGAGTGGTCAACCAACCATTTTTGTTCTGTGCTCTACAAACGGTTATGAATGCTTGGTACTCAGGTGAACCTCGGCCATCTGTCCCATTTGCTGCCAGACTCATATGTGCTATGTGCTGATTTGTCTACATTACAAACAAACAACAAAATGGTTAAGAGATGTTGCTGTAGGACCTGTCAAAGTGACTCTCATGGAAGGCGATATGTTATTTGAGAAAATAAAAAACTTTTTATTCATGCTGATGTAAAGAGTGGATTAGGCTGCATGGTAAACCCCACCATCAGCTGACTATCAACACCCCGTCAACATCCTGTATGTTCAAAGGTAGCGTTACAATATAAAAGTCACATTATATTGCCGACACAATCTTCATGGACACATCACATTGTACATACATACATGCATACATTTTTTTGGTTATCCAATGTTAGCAAAACACCAGCTAACTTGCTCGCTAATGTATAATGTTAAGATAACGTTACATCAACAGTTAGCCTAATGTCAGATCACCAGTGTCAGTCAGGTTTGCTTCCTCCTTAATTCTGTGGTAATGTAAACATTTTGGAAAAGGACAGATAGGTCGGGGAGGTATTTTTAAGATGACATGAATTAAAGTGAACCTGACAATATCAGCATTGCCCTAATTTTTGCTCATTAAACTCTCCATTGTGAATATTTAAATCGTGTACTGTAGTCCTTGCTGTCGGCTTCTTGAAGCTATGTTGCCCCAGAAACAATCTAGTAGGCACTAAATAGAACCAACAGAGCCATGACTTTAAACTTCCCTTTAAATCCAACCAAGACATCAGGTAAAGGATGTCTTATGGGTTATGACCATGGACTGAGGAATATTATTTGCTTTGTAGTCAGTGTCATTAAATTTAGTGTGGCTTGGGTATTGTCTATCTTTAGCTCCTTAAGTCAATGAAGACTTAAGTGGCTAACCACAACCACCCCACTGGACTCTCTGGTGACCATCTCTGGTGATGCAATTTGACATTTAGTCACCAGTGTCTCAGGGTAGAAATACTCTCTCACATATGCATCATTGTCATCTGTGGGTTTTTTTTTTTAGCTTTACCAAAGACTCCAGAAACTCTAAAGCTATTGACATATCTCCATTTTCAATCCCAAATTGGAAAACTAAGGTGTTCAGGCAGCAATTAAGTTAAACATTGCCAGAAGAGTGCAGTAGGTTTCATGTAGGATCAGTTTGTATTGTTGACATGACATACTGAGTATCTACAAAGGGTCAAAAATCGGTAGAGGAGCAGGTCTATTGAGTCAGTTTACCGACATTTTGGTTAACTTGTACAAAATTAAGCAGTGAAGTGTTGTTTTTGTCTCACAGAATTTAACAAATGAGAAGAGAAGGGCATTTTATTGTCTCCATTATGGTTCTTTCTGTTAACAAGCCTTGGAGGAAGAGATTAAGCCTGTCAGAATTATCAGTATGATGAAATTCTGTCCACACATACTCACGTTGCTATTTTGCTATTTTATTTTGCAAAAATGAAATGCCTGTAAACCTTGACCGGTCTTCATCTGAAATTGGCTCTGTATTTTTCTGTAGACAGACTGGAATGTCAGAACTATCAGCAAATTCAGTGGTGAGGGAGGCATCTCAGGAGAATAACGGGAAATGTATCAGGACTGCAGATTTGTCAGACGGTGAATGAGGATTCTAAAAACATGCATGTGTTACTGGGGCAAACATTTTCTGGTATGCCCCCCAAAGTAGTCAAAAAAAAGTTAATGCCCGCCCACCCTACAATTTGCATCAGTGATATCAACAATGATAAGCAACTAATACAGTGGATCCAAGTTGAATTTTTGTGAAATAGACAGTGCTATAGCGTCAGAAAACCCTCTAACATGGGTAAACAGGGCTAGGAGTTTAATAGTTGTGATGTTTTTTTACTATATTTCCAACTTTATTACACATTAGATTTCTGGTCTGCCCAGGATGTTTTACTTTGAAAATTGACCAGATGCTCTATCCCATTCCTGTGTATGGCTTCCTGCCTGGCTTGATCTTGTCCATGCAGATTGATGTGATGGCTGTCGGCTTCTGTCATAAATAGACTTGGCACATATTATCAATGGAGGAGAGTGGAGACCTGCCTCTAGGGCGCTTCCAAATCATTGTGATGTGGGTGGTTGAACCAAGAGCATTGTCTAGTAGAGGCCAGTCAGCTCCATCGGCCAAAATGTGAGACATTCCTTGTGAAATCTGGAGCTAACCTCCGAAGGTATCTCCTGGGTCAGTTAAACCTCTGGAGAGGCCTGGTGTCATAAAGCACAGTTCCTTTTCCAACAGTTAAACGCTTTTGTACATTTATTCAAAGACAACATAGGCCCTCTTTTTGTCACTAGTGTCATGTGGCAATATTACAATGTTTTGTCAAATATTATCTCTCCAGCACACATAGTCAGAGTCACAGAAGAATGATGGGATTGCAATAAAACAGGAGATTGCCTCTTGATAATTTTGATCGGGTTTGTTAAAACATGTGATGAGTGTTGTTAAAACATGTGATGAGTGATGTTAACAACAACAATCATGTATTTGTATTTACATTTGTAATGTTGAAAATCTATGTTAAAATAATTACAAATCCTTTACATTCTTAATCTTGAGGGAAGCAACATTCAGTGGGTGTAAAATGATCATGTAAACAACTGAGACTGAATTTTTACATTCGGCATCCAAAGACTATCAATGGCACTTAGTGTAACCTCTCACTAACAGATCATAAACAGCATCTTTCAAAAGAACATTTAACTCCCTTAGAAAACAACACAATCATCCATCAAGCACATTGTCAAAACTGCAAATATCTGCTACCATTTTATTTATGTCATGCTGTTGTCATGTCAAGTCATCCATCAGTGTCACAGAACTTTTTCCCAAGCAGCCAAACAAATGTCTTCATTTAAAAGCAGTAGTTATCTCTGTAGTTCTGTCTTACGCAGACATACTGATCAACGGGCATCCAGCAGCCTGCTACAAAACACAAGCCTTTTGTGTTTTAACAACCCATGATAGATTTCCTGCTAAAGTCTCTTCTCATCCATTTTACTTACATGAACTTGTGTCTTGTCCTGCACCTCAGCTTGTTGAACAAGCCAACAAACAAACTTTAACGGATGAAAAGTGGCCTGCTAATGCCAGTGTATAGACTACAGAGCCAAGTAGCTGTTCAGCTGCAGCACACGAAACAGCATGTAAACATACCTGCAAATGTTAGTGGGTGCTGGGTTAGATGCTGATTTGGTTTTTACTCTTCAAAACCAACAGTATGCTGTGGGCTTGTGGGTGTATTCGGACAAATCCAGAGGCTGTGGCTAAAACTCAGGCAGTGGTGATGTGGATTGAAGGGGTTGTGTAATATCAAAGTCCATAGTCCTGTATCACTCAACCCATGACTGGTTAACCGTAATTTAAACCCACCAGGTCGACTGTTGACAATCTGTCCTCACTCATAGATACCAGCCATTTGAATACACCTGATTTTTTTCATCAATATCCATGCATCTTTCTCAGAGAAATGAACAAAAATATCTGAAACCACCCTATCTCACAATGTGGCAAAAAGTGAGAAAAAATTCCTGGATCTATCCCTTTATTCAGATCCGCACCAACAGCTAGTGGTGTCTAATATGGGCTGAAACCCATCCTCCATCCTCCGATCTGTAGTTTTTGTGTTACTCTGCTGATAAACCAACCAACCAAACAGCCACAGGGGAAAACATCACCTTCATGGCGAGGTAGTAAGGACTGCATTACTTTCATGTTTTTTGTTGCAGGGAGTGAGAAGGATAGAGAAAGTGAAGAGATAAAGCAATGAGTTACTTCATGCATCAGTGTAGTATTCTAGATGTTCACGAAGCTGCATTTTTTATTTATGATGTTATGAAATAAATGTTTTGAAAAACTTTAAAACTGCTTTTAAAGCTTTGTAAATAATAAAGTACATTTGGCAGTGATAACAATTGTTGTGGACTAGCCGTGAATATGGTTTGGTAAGCCATATTTTCTGTTCTCGTATTGAGCTGTTCTGGGCTGGTTTTGATTCGCCATGGGGCATCCCCTGGTGTCAGTGTGAAACAAATAGTATCATATTGGCTAGAAAAAGACAAATGCATAAATATTCAGAGCTCTGCCAAATTGTTCTAAATTTCTATTATTTTGCTCGGTGCCTCGAACAACATTGGGATGCAAGGAGACAGAACTAGCAGGGGAGGAGATGTACTCTTTCAACAAAGCTTTCTTCTTCTCCAGCATTTTGCAGAGTTGTGGCCCACGAGTTGGAAACAGAAATTGGGTGCTCTCCAGGTCAAGGAGTTCACCAATCAAATGATTATACTCACCCCATCGTGTCCTCCCACACAGCCACACAACCCGGCGCTAATCACTGCAACGCTTGATTTGGTCTGAATAAAAACATTGTGTGTGTGTATATGTATATATATATATATATATATATATATATATATATATATATATATATATATATATATATATATATATATAAATAAATATAAATAGCAGTACACATTTCTTCACTCTTAGTCCCTACGGTGTAACTGCACATTGGCAGTCTGCAAGCTGGTAGATTTATCAAGCAGAATCAGCTCCGTTATTTATTTTGAGCTAACAGAGGTCAGACTCCACCTCTCGTCGTCTTCATTGGTTTTCCTGCAAATGTGACAAGCCCAGGTCACCAGACCAGAGCAGGGAGTGCTTGATGGTCTAAGGTTTCTTTACTCTAAGTTGGCCACCACAACAAGACTGCTGAGAGTTGAGATCGGTCCTTCAGCCACAAGCATTACGTTGTTTTTTTTTTGTCAAGTCCCTCACTCCAGTGTAAATTGCAGCCTCTTATTTAGGTTTAGTGGCACAGGGAATGGAAGAAGGCTTTAGATAGTTGAAGAGAAGTGACCATTATCCAGTCCTATTTACTTCAGAGTTCGGGGCACAACCACATTCACACAATCAAGTATCAGCCTCCCTCTATCTGGGATCCAAACAAAGAAGCTGCTGCAGTTCTTCATCAAAATGAGTAGGGATTCCATTTCCCCAAGGGAAAACAACACAATGGAGAGTCAGGAGGGTTAATGATACTTGTGAATAACTCTCCATGTGGGCCATTTGGGGTTGAATTTTCAGAGAGAGAGGGTGAGAAAGAAAGAGACAAGGAGAAAGAGAGAGAGGAGTGCACTCTTTGACAGTGATCCATTTTGAATATAATCAGGCGCTGCTGCTTTAGCTATTAAAAATGAATTAAGCAAAAGCACAATTAGAGGGCATTGTCATGCAAATGATATGAGATGTATTGTTCTCTGTAAGAACACATGTTAAATCTAATTAAAGTGAACTCTGGGTTGTCTGCTCTCTTGTTTTTGGAGGCAAAGAAGAGTAGCATCAGGGAAACAAAAGAGATGTATATGCTCGATGGACAAACTCAATGATAGCCTCCTGCAACTGTTTATCTTTACACTGAGTAAATATAATTCTGTTATTCAGATGAGACACAGAAGAGAACACCCAGGAGATTATGAGGGTCAGAGTCATGAACTGGTTAGATTTGCCCTGGTGTTGAACACTGCATTTAGGTATGGCTATGGATAGCGATGTATCTAAAAGGCCCAAAATGCAATACACTGTTCAACAATGGAATCATTTACTGTAATTGAGGTTTTTCAATTGTATTCTGCTTAATATTTCCAACTTGCATTCAAGGCTAAAAAAATGACTTTTTACTCCACTATATGTATTGTGTTACACTTTGTGATTAAGAAACAAAAGGTGAGCATTGTCATTCCAGCTTTATTAACTAAAGCTGAAACAACCAAGAAAAAGCCTTAAGTCGAACTAGCTACACAAAACAAAGAACAAATCAAAAGCAACGTTCAAACAGAACCAGTAATCACAAGAGCTAAGCAGTAATAAATAAAAGGGAAAACCACTAGAATCAGGGAGGGTAGTGATGGGCTTGAAAAAAGCTTAAAGAGGCATAAGAGGGAGATGCAGAGCAGATGTGGAAGGCACGAAAACAGGAGGGAAAATGACACGATAGGAAGAAATGAAAACGCAAAACCAGGATCATGAAAGCTTATATTTGAAACCTTTAATTTCACATTAAGATTTGACATTAGAAAAACACATGAAAAGCGTCTGAAACACAATGCGTTGTTAGAGAAAAAGTCAGTGGCTCCCAACCTTTGATTTTGGCTGGTTGATAAAACATCCGTGTCGAGAGGGGTTACATAGACATAGTTCTTTTACTTTGATACTTTCAGTACACTTTCATTTGCAGTGGCATATTTTTACTGTAACTTACTCTAATACAGTTTCTACCGCTAACCATCAAAACAAAACAAGCGTTTTGTGCGGAGTAGCTGCTGCTCAGCTCTCACAGCCAGGACGCTCTAAGAGAGTGGGGTGCAGAGCAAGACCTTCTGGAAGAATAAGCATCCAGGATCACAACAGATCTGCTCTGATCCAGAGCTGTTAACCAATAAGAGGAGAGCTCAGAGATTACTTTTAAACTTTTCAGATTAAAAAGTGGATTTATCTTCACTCCTGTTTATCAACCCATCTGCAGCAGTGATCCGGCGGAGGTGACCTCCATTGTCGGGTGTTTATGTTCTGTAATTTTGACTGCTGACTGGAGCCAGGGGGGAAATGTACTTTCATGAACATTTCATGCTTAATGCATGTCCATGCTCCTCAGTTTATGGCCAATGTACAGTAAAGTAATCTGGCTGTATGAGAGAAATAAACACAAATGATCCTGAGGTCCATCCATCTTTGCTGGTTCTGAGAACTCTAGGGATGTGGCATTGTTTTAAAGTTTAATTAACATTACGCTTGGTCTCGTTTACCAACTTCATTTTTCTCTCTCTGACTCACTGCGGAAGTTAAAGCAACATGTTACCATGGGTAATATTGAGGATGACTCAATGAAACATTTTCGGAAATATTCGGGGTAATGTAAGTACACAACTCAACAAGCTCTACCACAACGGTGTAGGCTAGTAGTTTTGAGACATTTTAATGCAGAAGTATTTTACATAATATCTTTAAGAAAAGGATCACACTCTAAATATTTATGCACTGCTGACATTGTTACAAGCAGATCCTGGTAATAAATGGTAATATGAAAAGTAAGAAGAAAAAGCTCACTTAGATCGTAGCAAAAGACATAGTGAAGCTTCAGTTTAGTGCTTAGAGCTGATCTTTCATCAGCCTAATGCACTCACAGCATTCCCTCACAACATGCGGTGCACCAGGGGGTATAACATGAAGCACACAGAGTGCATAAACAGCACACAAACTGCTTCAACCCTGCTGCTTAAAATGCATTGAATGTAATGACCTAGAGTAAGTTGTCAATGTGTAATAGGAATAAAAGTCTTCACACAATGCTAAAGTTTTGGAATGGAAAAAGTGCATTATTTGCATAGAGCATGGATATGGTCAGTATCATCACAAGGCTGAAGAATATATAGTACTTATTTACCTAATTCCATCTCATCACTTCAAATTGCTTCTTACAGACTGCTACTGTACGGTACTTCATCAGCACTACTAGCATAGCACAACCAACTCTCTGAATGAACTTTTGGCAGTTATGGTGCATTTTGGGTAATGCAGGCACTAACTAACTTCTGCGAAGAAAGAATGTTTGTAATAAGAAAAAATGGTTCTGCTGCATGAATTTCTTTTTTTTCAGAGAGTTCATTGTGAGGCTGAAGGACTGGAAAGCTAAACAGGTGTAGTCCTTCTTTAAAGTCTGTTTCCCAAGAGAAATTACACATCAATTAATAATGCTTTAGAAATGTACATTTCTGGTGGAGTGTTCCTTCAACTTGATATTATTTGCGCACGTTTAATGTGAATGTGGGTACTGTTGAACTGTATCTCCAGTAGGCCACTGTCAGATAAGTGACACCTGCTAGGCAACGTAACGAAGCACAAGGTGTCTTAACAAACCCTGAAGCTAGTGTCCAAAACAACAGAGATGGCCTGGTCATCTCCATGGCTGTCAGCCTAAAAGTCCTCAACAGGTCTGGCCAGGAGGGAAAAAGAACATCTCACTGCTGACATGTTGATATGTGCTATATCAAGTGCAGTTGTGCTTTTTTTTTTTGGCATCAGGAAATATCTACCGCATCAGTTTATATGTGTATCTTGACAGCAACCCTTAGCACAGCAAATGCAATCACCTAAATCAATGTTGACAGACTAGAATTATGTAAAGGCAGTCCGAAAAAAGTTTTGTGAGAGCTATTGACCCTGGAAGTCGCCACTTCACTGAGCCTTTAAAGCAGATGCTGTCTTTTAAAGAGTTGGTTGATAGAGCATCCAACAACCTGGTGCACAGTCAGCACGAGGAATAACTCAGGAAACAGTGCAGTATCGTGACCTTTTGTAAATGTAATTACTCTGACTGTGGAGCCAATTCTAAAAGCAAATCACATTTCAAACGAACCCCAGCCACGTGAGAATCACATCAGAAGGATTTCTGTTTATGGGCAAACGGAATGATTGCCAAATATACTCATCCTTAAGTCCCCCTCCTCCCCCCTCCCTCCTCTCTCTTCCAACATGGAGGCTTTGCACTCGAGCGGCGTTAACATCAAAGGGAAGTCAGCCCATGTGATTGGCGCTCGGGCATAGACTGCTCGTCAGACGCTTCTCTTTTTAGCACCCTCCGTGTGGAGCGGATATTATTTCTCGCAGCGTGGACCCGCCAGCGCAGACAGCGTGGTCTTGGTAACTGATGCCGTGTGTTTTCTTTAGTTAATTGGATTCTAAAGTAACCATTGTTTACTCAAGAGCCCTTAATGAATTCTCTGCACAGCGTGATTACAGTGTAATCATAACCAACAACCTCACTTATAAAATGACAAGCAAGAGAGTGCAAGGACGGTGACGAGGCTGCAGCCCCGTACACCAACACACAATAAATTAATTAGCCTAATAAATTCCCTTCTTCGTGAGAAAAAAAAAATAATAATAATTCAGCTGCTTATTTTGATAGTTAGCCATTGGCGTGCTACAAGGGGCTTACGTGTGACGTCAAAGCATGTGGAAGTCGCATCTCCAGGCGGCAAGACTGCAACATTCAGCCTCTGCCATCTGATGCATTTAGATGGAGTTAATGTGACTCACTGGATGGAGACTGTTGGTTCTATCAGTGGACATTTTTTTGCACGTGGCATTCCTCTCTTACTTCTGCTGTCTGCGTGTGACTGTTCATCATCCCCATTGCTACGTCAAACAGCCTCCGAGCTACCAAGCAAACATGGTGAGTTACTCTATGCCTAACCTGGTTGCTAATGGTACGGACGTAAACAAGCTCGCAGCTCTCACCACTTCTTTAGCTGGGATTCGGCCATTTTTATCCCAGGGTGAGCCTCCTCACTTGCAAAACAACGTGCACGTCAGGGAGTCGTGCACCCTCGCTTCCCAGGTGAAGCGCTGGCCAAAACGATGGTGGTTGGTTTAAAGAAAAGAAACAAGATCGTTTTCTCCCCTATACCAGAAGGAAACGGTGCGGCCAGACGTTTGTTTCTCCAGCGCTGAGAAGGCAGTGTTGATTCTGATGGATCTAATACTCAACAGATGTGTTTTCCTACTTGTATCGCAGCTGAACTGAATTCATGGCAGCCGACTCATGGACGGTTGTCTAGTTGGTTTCATTTGAAAGGCAGTGGCATCCTCTACTCCAATGTCATGCACACGTTCATGTCAATGTACGCATCCATTCAGGGTCAGCATATTGTTTTCCTTTGACAATTTCCAAGCGCACGTTTTAAGAGCAGGCTGTTGCTAGAATAGAAAAGAAGAAGAGAGAACAGACTCCATAAGGCGTCACAGTATCACTATATACCTTTTTTATAGAAATAACAGTGATTCTGTGTTGCTGCTTGAACGCCGTCTCTGCAGGATGACCTTTCAAGCCCCAGACGCTGAGCGCATGTTCACCTGAAGGCAGCACTCAAGCTCAGCCTCCAATGCTAAACGAAAACAGGCTTGGACTGGAAACATGTCCTTTAGCACATTTTAACACTGAGGGAGGACAATACACAACATCTGAGGAGGGCAAGTCTGTCCTTTTTAATAATGATTTTCAAAAGTGTTTTGGTGAGGCATTTAAACAAATAAGGGGAAACTGTGGCTGATCTTTATTGCAGGAAATTAATTTTTATCTTCTCAGCAGGAGAGCCAACCGTGATCAAACACTCCTCGGTTTTCTTCTGTCAGCTCCTTTGGTTGTTGTTTGCTGGAGACACACCGGTACACTGAAGTAAGTTAGATAAGATTAACTGGATAAATTGCTGAAAAAGTAACTGGACCAAAACACAAAACTAGTTAATTAAGCCAGCACAGTCACCTGGACAACATGTTGGCAGTTAACGTCTCTGCAAACTACCGATAAATTCACATCTGTGTGTGTTGCACGTACCACACTGACACGTCTACAATAAGTGTCTTATATTCACTTCACAAGTTTATGACCTGACTTTCACATCAGGAGTTGGAGGGGATGAGGTTGGAGCTGACAGGTGGGAAGGCTGTCAAGGCAGTGACAGCAGTTCAAGTCTATACAGTTATTTTTTCTTCATGTTTGATTTAAGAAGCATCCATCCATGTCATTTCAGTGTAGCCCCTGGTGGTTGCCACAGCAGTGGAGGCTGTGTGGCGGCAGTGGCAGAAATTTGTAAAGCAGGCTTGTTACAGCACCCGCAGGGAGAATTTAAGCTGAGGAAGCGAAAATGCAGCTCTTATTACGAACCAATGAGGTGCCTTTGAGCAAGGTCTGAATCTTTTTACAGACAACATCAGCATCAGTAAAATGTTGATATTTTCACATTTCAGAACACTTGTGCTATTAGTACCAGTACCGAAATAAAGATACAACATTTGTTGAATTTGAATGTGAGAGAAGAAAGAAAACACTTTGCAGGTTTGTTCATTTAATATCTATTTCTTCTACTTTTAAAATATAATGGTATAAAGTCATGGTGATCAGCTTCAGTACGTCAGGCGACCTGTGGTGTGGAACTAATGTGGCTGTAGATTTGATTCATAATACTTAGCTGTTCTTAGTATTGCCTCACACTCATTCTATTCTGCCAGCAATAATAAAAAACAGATGTGCGCTTTCATTAATTCCAATCAGCGAGTGAGTCGCCGTGACACGTCACTGTATCTATAAAGACCTCTGCAGCGACAGCCATCAGACGTCAGGCGTTTTTCTGACTCAACTGACTTTTTTCCATGCCTCATCAGTGTTTGCCGCGTCATCAAATTAACATCGCTGTAACTGAGGAAGTCCCGTTTGGTGAACGAACTCCAAATATGAAGAATTCTTCCTCATCGTCCTTGAAATCATCTTCATCACCGTCATCCTCTTCATCAGCGTTTTCATCATCTTCATCATGATGATCATCTTCATCCTCATCCTCTTCTTCATCTCCTTCTTCATTATCATCATCATCATCTTCATCGTAGCGGTGGGCGATGTATTGAATATGTGAGTACAGACCGTGGATACGGACGTGGACGTTTGAAGCCGTCAGCAAGTACTTCGCTTTGGAGTTTGGCTTCTCTCACGCTCTCGTATTGCCTTCTGACAGCGGACAGCACGCTCCCCCGCCCATCCAGAGAACTCTCCTGCACGTATGTGTTTTTTAGTCAGGAGCGGAGGGAAGAGAGCATGGAGAGAGCAAAAAAAAAAAGGTCGAGCGAGTTTAGGAGTGTTCAGAGACCATAATTGAAGATGGAAATGGACAACTTGGTTTCTGAAGAGCACTCGACCTTAGATTTCGCAAGGAAGACGTTGAGGTTATCTGCAAATTATGCAAACCAAACCATTGCCACAAAAGGTTTTCTAGGACCCACAGTAATGTTGGGCATAATGGACAGTGAACACCCTCCCATTCTGATGTACTATTTTGTGTTTATTTTGTTCATTCGTACACTGATATCTGTTCATGTGCAATAGCAAATACAATATTTTAGTTGGGGAACCTAGGATATAATGAGTAAGGCTCACACGGGCACTTTGCCATAATATGTAGCCATGACGGCTGATGTGTCTTTGTTTCTGTATTTCCAGTTAAAGAAAGACAAGTCAAGATATTTATTTCAACCTCATGCATGCCTGGAAGTTAATTTTTGTGTCCAAGTGTACAACAGGTGGCTGTACTACGAATTAGTTTCACCACCTGAAACGGCACTACAGCCACTATAAAACGAAGACCTCCAACACCTCCACACACACCAAATTAAACGTCGAAGTAACCAGCCCGAAGCAAATGGCTCTGGCCTCCTCGTTTGCCAAATAAATCCCATACCACGCAAAAAGCCCAAATTGGAAAGAGATGACAGCCGCAGTATCAATAACCCACCGCTGAAGACACGGCCCCGGTTAGTGTTGTGGAAAAGCCAGATTCAGAAATCTCATTAAGTCGCTTGGTCGAAAATTCTTTGCAGAGAAAGGGCTGCCACAGTCTTGCATTTCAATGAGAGAGAAGGTGGCCCACCAGCTAACACATTTTGACCCACTTATTTCGTACATTTTTAACTTGATTGTGACAAGATTGTTGAAACTGATTTAGAGGAGATTTCAAAATATCAAGATGTATATTGTCTATCGTGACATAGCCTAACAATATCAAACCAATCGCAGTCGTCTCGGGTGGGCATCTTAACTCAGGATGCAGCGAATTGCTTCTGCTTCTCCAGTGACGGGGGACACTTGGTTTGCAGGTGGGAAAGCTGGGAAAGCAAGTGAGTTGCTGGTCGGGGCTCGGACTAGCACTGATCAGTCCTCCGTTGTATGTGATTAATCATATGATTGATTATCATTTAATGAAGACACAGGCCCGTTTTACAGACGAGAGGGAGGTCTTACAACATGAGCTGTCGCAGCATGATGTAGGACATCGGTGATTACAGTGCGTGGGAGTGGAATCACTGATGGAGGACGTCACAGTTTGAATGAGGACTGCGTTAATGGCATCTTCGTCGTCGCGAGAGGCTCGGTCGTTTTAGTGCGCCTCGGAATAAACATCCGCTGTTCAAATGTTTGAAAGTCACCCAGTTTGGTACGTTTGTTGTAGATGGGTGCTCAGCTTGCTTTAAAGCAGTTCAATCATTTGCTGTTATACTGTTTTTTTTTTATTTCATTTTTTTTTTATTTGTATTAATCACAGAAAATTGTTATTTCTTAAATTAAATCAGGCAACAAATTGATTTCTGTGTCTACTGATTATTTCTGCTCATACGGATCAGCATAGCTTTTTCACAGCATGTCAGGGGAGAAAAAGGGTGTACTGCTACTTCCAGGGTCTCTGTACTGTGCAAGCTGACATATGGAATAGCTTACTGGGGCACCTAAATAGAACAGAGACAGTGTTAATGGTATTAGTTACACCTGCAGTGGTAAGCTTACAGGCCTTACTAAATAAGACAAATTATGAAGACAAATTATTGTAAGAGCAGACAAGCCCTTACATTTAAATTAAAATAGTTCAGTGTTTTTTCACTTCTCAGCTGACCAACACACACACACACACACACACACACAGACAACATTTTTTAAAACCACCTCCCACTGATAAAGCACATCCTTAAACAATGACAACTGTGAAGCAGTTGTGAAGCGGTGACTGATTGCTTAATAAATCACCGCCAAGACCTCCGACCACCTATAGCACAGCGAGCGTGCTGTGTTTGAAGGCCCGGCTGACATGAAACACTGAAAGTGAGAAAAACTCTCAGAGTCAAGAGCTGCAAAACAGATCTGTTTTGGGCCAAGGTGCATCCAACATCTCCAGCTAACAAATGAGAAAAAAAAAAAAAAAAATGTGTTGTTGACAGTGAAAAAGGTGGGAGAGAGGAACCAACTGTGGAAATACAACATAATGATGCAGAGTTTATTCTGTTGGTCACAGCGCAGCAGCTAGACTCAGCCCGCAGAGGCTGTGAGCAGCTGAGAACAGCAGTGAGCGCGGACGTGATGGAGAGGCGAGAGGTATCAGGACAAAGGAAAGAGTGAGAGTTTCCCTTAAATGTTGGTGTTCTGCATATTATTTACAGTCGCTGAGATGAAATATGATATAATGTGTGTTTCCCAATACTTGCATGTGAAAGACTGAGACAACTGTCATTTTGTGTCATTACCTATCCCTGAGGTCAGTACTGAAGCGTCATGTTGCCCACAGGAAAAAAAAAAACACTATCATGTTATCATGTGAAAACTTGTAATAATGTGAATTGATTCACATTCTAATGTGATAAGTTACCCACCCACCCCTAATCCCCTATTACTCGGAATGATAGTCTGCATGTCCAGTCTGATCCTCTGGTTAAATAGAGCATTTTGCTGTCTTTATTGATTATTGATCACTATCAAAGGCAAACGCCGTGTAGAAAGATACGACTTTAATTATCTGTGCTGGGTAGCTTGTGTCCACGGTGCCTCCAGCTGATAAATGACAAATGACACTATCTGCAGAGGGAGGGGGACCGATTCTTTCCTCTGTACAGCCCCATGCTCAATACCAACAACACCCCGCACTGTCTCAGCCCAATCAAATTCTGTAAATGGGACGTAAAGATATAAAGCGATAGCGTTGTTTTGTTTTTCCTCGTGTGGTCGCAAAATGCGTCAGTATGTCAGAACTTAATTATTAATAGATTTCCCATATCTCTCATGAAATGTAGCAGGTGTTGGTTTATATGTGTATAGACCAGGCATCACCAAATGGCGGACCTCGGGTGGTGGGTGATGGTTCTGTCCGGACCCGTGGCCAATCTCTGATAAATTCACGAGAATATATCATTTTCATGGAGCATTATTTTTTTCCAGATGGTCGCGTCTATAGACAGTGGGCACAGCTACTCCAGTTAATACGACAATGACTTCATTTAATTGAGCCAATCAAATCGTTTGTTTACCCTGCGTAGCCAGTGCACCAGAGAGAGAAAGAGAAAGAGAGAGACAGCGATGACAGCATGGCTTGCTCCAAGAGAAGGAAGGTTGATGTGGAAACCGTTGTTTCAAAGATTAATGGACGGAGAAATGTATGTACATTCTTCTGGCAGGCAGTTCCAAACCAGTGTGCCTCATATGCTCCCAAAAAAATCTGAAATATTAGCAGATGATGCACTGGAAGCTTCATGCAGCTATTCAGAGTGCAGCCTTAAATTCTTTAGGCTGGGACTTCTTTAATTTAAGGGGGAAAAAAGCGTTATTCAAGGCTCTGTTTGCACTTTTTTATTTATTTTGATCTGAGGTTTCTGTTTTCTTTAACTTGAAATAAAGGCCTTAAATTCATTCACCAGGGACTACTTTTATTCATGGTAAAATAACTAGTTGTTTACTATACAAGTGCACTGTTAAAAGATTCCTAGGGGTAGGCTATGAGACACAATTTGGACTTTGTGAGGTTCAGACCTTTTCTTGGAGGAAATTTTAGTAACTGGACCTCAGTGACTTTTAGTTGAATATTCCTGGATTTTTGAGAACTGAATACAGCATCAGTGGCTGAGCCCCATTCATTCCTTTTAAAGCTGCTCAGGCATACGAAACCCAAACATTTTTTGGTCTCCCAAGTTTAAAATGACTCTGACCTTTTATATTGTGGGCCATAGAGCCTGCATACTAGAGACTTTCAGTTTAACACCTAGAAACTTGAATGGAAATAAAAGGATGTCATTTTCAATATACCATCAGGCTAATATTGCTGTTCGATAGTGTTTCACAATACGGTAGGAAAAGTGTCATTTTATTCTGAGATATCGAAGCACAGCTTAGGCATTTATTTAGGCTGGTCTTCCACACAATGGATCTCTTCAAGTTTGAACTGTAACTTCAGCTAACTGTCTTTCTGTCTCTCCACTGATTCATCCAGAATGTCTCGACCTCAGAGACGTTTTGGATAAATCAGTAATGTAACCAATTTTCTTTGTTTTTGTAGTGTTCATATAAATCACGTTGAAAACAAAAAAATGTGTTCCAAGTGCTTCCGCACTGAGTGTTTTGTGCAGCATGAAGAGGCTGGCAAGACATGCATACTTCCTAATGTTAGCTCTTAGTCTCAAGGTATTTAATTGGGTATTAAATATGGGCTGATGTGGCTCAGGGGTCGAGCCAGTGTCTTGTTATCGAAAGGCTGCTGGTTAATTTGAATGTCGAAGTGTCCTTGGGCAAGTTACTGAACCCCAAACTGCTCCTGATGTGCTGGTTGACACCTTGCATGTCTGCTGAAGGCTGCTTAAATGCCCTAAAAAAAAAAAAATCTAAATATATGTATAATTTGATTTTGAATTGAGTTGTTTGACTATGACAGATGGCCAAATTGATAATGATCAGATTTGTCAGACTTACTATGTAGATATGACTTGCAACCAACACATCAGTACAACATTAACCTCACAGCATGTGAGCTTCCAGGGGAAATGGTAACGGTATGAATACGGCTTATTATGTTCTGACTGCAGCTTTTATTTGTGTCATGTTTTATATGTTTTATTGTTGTTGTTGTTCATTTGTGTTTCAGCATGTATATATTGATGTGTGAATTCCATCTCAAAATGTAAAAACAAAGAAAGAGTGAACGGACGCGCTTACTCACAGAGATCACAGCGTCTGCCACGTTGAATGTGTCCTGCAGCGGTGGTGGACCTGAAATGAATTTGGAGGAAAAAAAGTAATTTGCTCAATTCTCATAATTGGCCAAGATAAAAACTTTATCAGGAAGGATTCCAAATGGCTTGAACTTGTCATTTTCTCAGCACCGACAGTTTGATGAATATGCAGTGGATGAGTTTACATTCACTCACTGTCTGAGGGACTGCCGCAGACTTGTGGCTTTGCATTGTGGGACTAAAAAAAAAAAACCTCCACATTATTCTACAGCAGTAGCACTCGCATCACTCTGGAAAAACACTGAAGCGAGAACATTTGGGCAACATCAGACTGCATCATGTTTATAGATGTGTCTTGGTGGCACGCAACGCGCATTTTGAAGTCCTAATTCTTCTTCTGCAGCAAACTTGTGGCTCACCAGAGAGCCGAGTGCCTCCTTGGAAATGATTCAATTTTTAACAGGCTAGAAAGGCCCAGACCCAACAGACTAGCCCCATAGAGAGAAAGGGAGAGAGAGAGATTAAGACACGAAGAGCGGAAAGAGAGAGTCAGCTGGAGAGCGTAGATGAATTAGGTAAAAGCAACTGCAACATCAAATATCAGACCTCAGCCTCCAACCGGAAAGCATTATGAATTTAAAATGCATTAAAAGCCAGGCAGGGAAAGGGTATTTTTGCATACAAAAACTGCTCAAGAATAGCTTCCGTCAAATTGTTTGCTACTTCACGGGCACAGGGCTGTGTCTATTATCAACCACAAACTGCCTTCTTTGTGTTTTCCTGTGCTTCTCTTCCCTTGTTCCTCCGTCAGTTAGGAATCCCTGTAGCCGCTGGGGTTCCCGAGTTCAAAATATGCCATGTGCTCAGACAGTTATATACAGTGTGGGTGTATGGAAGGGTTATTTGACATCAAATTATGATCTCATAAGCCAACCCAGCCTCTCCTTGTGCCCTGGCCCACTTATGACAAGAAAGGGAAACATTAAACCACTTTAAGAGCATCAGACATACCAGGTTGAAATAATGTTGTGTCTGAAAGGGCCTTAAGTCCCTCCCATGTGGCCGAAACCACTGGACCAATCCAAATCTCAAAGCCAGCCTGATTATAATTCAAGTTGTACTTTCCAAACTAGCATTGAAAATACAATCACATATATCAAGGAGGATGTATTTATGAAGTCAAAGGGAAGACGTTAGCTTTGCACACTGTATTCCTATGAGTTTCCATTCAGTCAATCAAATTAAATCATAATGTTGTACAATTACAGACACCAGACCAAGACTTGGATTTATGATCCAGGTCAAACTCATTCAATAATCATCCGGACCACAGAGATACGGGTGCTTTGAAAGCTTTCAGAGACAATTTTCCTTTTTCACAGCAGACGTTTTGACTTATCACAGCAGCAAAAAAAGCACAGGTGTTACTAATAACATTAACAATGGCTCCGCTCCATTCAAATGTCCCAGTAAGCCATGACAGTGTGACAGTGAGCCCAACATGCACAATACAAGGAGCGCGCGACTGAAGCAGCTCTGTAGAGTTTTGTTATTCATGTTTAATTTACACTTTGAGTTTAGCCTTCTGTGACATGTCAAAGTGTCTGCTGTCAAAAAGGCCTATTGAGATTATTCTGTTGTGTTATAATATCACAGAGTCCAATATCTTTAGCAGAGCATGAATATATTTTTGCCTCTATGGCTGAGCCTCAACACTCAACCAATCATCAAACAAGCACAGGTGAATATGGAAATAAAGGTGAATCATGCTGGTAAAAACAATGAGCAGCACAGCAAGAGACAATGCACGTTGAAAGACTGCTGCAAAACTATTTCTGACCAATACGACTAAATTACAAAGACGAGTGCCTCATGCGGATCACTGTAGATATCCCGAGTAACAAACAATATTCCTCACATCATGGTAGACGGAGTTGCCAGGTAATCATTCAGGTAATCATCCTCACCATGCTGCCTTTCCGAAGCATGAGTAACATTATTTCTCTAAACCAATTCAATCACTCCAGAGTGTCCTGAACACAAACTTTAGAACTGCCCGGTCACTTGAAAGACACTTAGGTGCCATAAACACAAAACAACAGAGATAGCATACAAGCTAACAAGCTAGATTTAGCAACAAGCCACTTAGCTCAACTGCAACATCGTAAGGCCTATTGCACTATTGTGTGTATTACTGTAAACGCCGCCATCTTAGCCTTGTGGTTACAACATAGAATTAAATATACATCAAGCAGGGGTCCTTACTTGTCCAGCAGAAAAACAGCAAACTCTGCGTTGCTTTTGAGTCCTTACAAATCCCGCAGCTCCCTCCACCTCTGAAATGACGCTCCGATATTTATCCTAGTTTTCTCTCTGGCTCGGTCAAATTCTTTGTTTTTACACTGCTTTTCTTTGTCAGTCTTCTTATTTCTTCTCTTTGACGTGCGGGCAGTTGCTGTTGTCTGTTCTCCAGCATTGTTTATAATTTGGGCATGAACGTATCTGAGCAGGCAAGAGCAGACACTGCTGCCTGTGTGGGGGAGGGGCACTGCCCAGTATGCGCTGTGTGAGGGGGAGGGGCTGCCAGTGGGCACGAGAGTGATTGACACTTCTCAGACACTCCCCTTGGCTCTGATTGGTTGTATTAAGCCGTGAGCGGTCGATTTTTGCAAACCAAATCACAGCCACTGGGTGGAGCCACAGACAGTGGGTTTTTACACAGCTTACCTGTATCTGGATGATAATAACCAAAAATAAGTTACTGACTATAGCTTTAAAGGCCACTTCAAGGATGCTGCAAGGTAAGTGATTGATAAGTTAAACGATAAACATTTAAAATTCTGAGGGTACCTTGGAAAAAACAGGAGGCAGCTAAAATGTTAATGATGTAATGGCTCATGTTGCTGCATTCTGTTCCGCAACAGCTTATTCTGTGACCAAATTATCATTCATTACAGCTGTAGATGGGACGAAACTAGGACATTTCCTACTTTTGCTTGCACTTTGTGGAAGGGATGACCTTTTTTTTCAATGAGATGACCTACATTTTGCTGTGTTTCCAGCAACGTCCGGCTATTTCCGCACATTTGCCTTTGAGTAATAATCTGTCTTTAAGACAACAAGATAGGAAAAAATCCATCTGTTTCCACTTAAGTGGCAGGAACATTTGAGATCCAACAATGCATGACACATAGGCAGGTCATGTGGGGAAGCTAGACAGCTCTGCATGCCAACAACAAAGCAGTGAAGAGACATTACCAAATAATTGTAATGCGGATAGTTAAAAATGTTGGTGCACCATATGCAATGTTTAATACATTCAACAGTTAATTTTAAGTGCTGTATCGTAGACAACTGGACTTGTTTCAGTTTCCAAGAGGCTTCTTCAGTTTTAACTAACTTGAGGGGAGCTGCAGGCTTTAAAACTCAGGTGGGTCACAAACGACTCTGACACTCAGAGCTCACACCTGTCCTTAACGACTCTGTAAGGACACTCCCACACAGAGTTTAAAATGTCCCACAATTTAACAATACAATCCTTTCATGTCTTAAAAATGGCGGTTGCTAACAAGTGTCTAAATGAGACTACAGAGGTTGTCGGGGAGATTAAACGTCATCGCAGCGAACACAGAGTCTCAGCTACTCACTAGTTCCTCCTTACAGGCCAAGTTTAGTTACGTACACTTACCTTACAACTTGTGCATTGATCAGTTTATAGAAAACCTGTATAGTAATAATAGTATGAGATGCTTAGTGGTGGTGACATTTAAGTCATGTGACTGTGATATAGTCTGTTTATAGCCTCACGTTAGTCTTTTACTGCTAGAAATGTAAGCTATGATTCAAAAATCACAAAGTGGTGTTCGTCTGTGGAGATTATGTTGATTTTCTAAATATGTCAGTATCATACATTTGTGTTTGTCACAGCGAATTTCAAAATTGAAATAAAAAATCCCACAGGGTTTTTGTGGAGGGGACCAGGGCAATGCTAACTCGTTGGGTTAGCCTACTAAAATACGTCATCCCGACACCACTCCATTCTACTATGTCCCTCCTCTGACACACAGCCTAAGCATCACTAATTAATTACAATAAACCACACTTTTAAAGTGCAGATTGTTAAAAAGGCAATCCAAATTCAAATGTTATCATTTGCAAACTGTGTTTTTTGACAACAGGTGTTCCAGAGCCCATGTAGTAATCGCCTTTACACAGTCAAGTGTTTCATAAAGTGCTGAACTCTCCCCCATCCTTGCTTGTGGGTGACTGAACTTTTCGAGGATGCCCTTTTCGATCCTGCACAATCACGGTGTCAAACTTGTTCAAAACAGGTGTTTGTGGAGCATTTCACAACCTCCAGTCTTTTGTTGCTCCTGTCCAAATATGTTTGCGTTGCTGGTAAATTCAGAATAAGCACATATCTACAAAAAACGATGAAGTTGATGAGGTAAAACATTAAATATACTGTCTTTGTCCTGTTTCTCATTGACTAAATGTCAAACAGCATTTTCAAATTTTTCTGATATCAATGTTTCACACAGTGCCCTGGCTTTATTTGAATCGATGTTGTGTAAGATTGTTTCATTATCCAGGAGAAGTTTTCTCTAAAACCAGCAGCTCCTCACACTTTACAGCTCCATGGCTGTGATGTTCGCCGCAGCCAGACAAAACCCACAGAGGCCGGCGCAGCTGTGTTTCTTCTCCTTCTAGAATCTTTTAATGCCTCAATTATAGAATACCAGGTTGAGCACTCTGCTTTAACTAACTCAAAGCGGTCCTCTCCCGCACTGTAGTATAATGTCCCGACATGATCTATGCCAGTTCGTTTGAAGACACTTCATTATGGGGGCAAAGACACTTTTGGGAAGGCTTGCAGGTTTACTAATTACCCTTTGCAGCAGGCGAAGCACAAAGGCCCAGCCACCAGAAGCAAAATTATTAACCAGTGTAACATGGCTGTCCCCTCACACTGCCAACAGCCAAAGACTAATCAACAAAGTTGCCCACAGTATGAACGTCGGGTAAATGTTCAATATGTCACACCTTTGTGTCATCAGAGAGAAATATATAAATAACAAGATGACATTTAATTGGCGGTGTGGAGTAAAAACAGCTGCCGGGTCCCTATTAGTGCTCCTTTTTCTTAGCGCAGCCAATAAAAGAATCTGACGTGAAGCCAGATCAAAGAATCGCAGGTATCAACCGCTCATCCGTGGAGGTCATTAACTGATACTGAAGGTAAGGACGGTGTTTTAAAACACGAGTATGGGGCGCCTCGGTCATATTGTCCTCGGCGGTGAGGCTGGAGGTTGTGGCGCAAAAGGAAAAACTGAAAAAAAAAAAAGAAAAAAAAAAAGGCGAACTGATCATGAGTTATATAAAAAGAGAAACAGTCTCATTATCTCCCCCTTGTTCTTTGATGCGTTCACAGGGGAGCTTATTAGTCTCATCACACGCGTCAATTATGAACGCAGCCCCCCTCCCCCCCCCCCTGACGGAAGATTATCTGATTTTTTTTTTTTTTTTAACCGCATCTAGCTATCAGGTGAAGCGTGCTGAACTGTATTTATATGATGAAAACCTTCTGATTATATCGTGTCAACATTCCTGGAGGTGTGTGCGTTTCGGAAGGCCACCCACGGCGTGTTCGGCGTAGGAGCACTGGCAGAGAGAAGCGGGCTAATTGACTGTCATTGGAGTGTGTAACAGAGCTCAGGGCCTGGTGAACAGACAGCTCCCTATTTATTAGAGAGGTTACATAGTGCACTGGCTTCGACTACTCTTTAAAAAAAGAAGAAAAAAAAAAGAAAGTCAGCATTGGAAAAGTTTCTGCGGCTCTCTCTGAGGAGTAACATAACCACTGTTATACAGCTGCAGATATAAACTGTCTATTTTCTAAGTTCAGACTTTGAATCATCTAAATGGAGCAATTGGTGTCACGGCGATGGCAGCTCTGTCACTTCCCTTGCTCCAGAAATCCAAATACCTCAGCAACAAAATATTAAACTTGTCATTAAATGATGCATAAAAACATAGAAAAAAAACACGCATAGGAGGATTTTATGATTTACTGATTTTTGTACATAAACGTGAGTTTCCTGGTGTTGGTTGAATATTAATGCATTATTATGTGAATTAAGTTGTAATTACCCTTTTGTGTCTCCAGGGGGAGCTGTGTAAAGTCTGATAAATGTCCACAAGTGATGTCACCTGAGGTGGCATCAGTGGGGCAGGATTAGCCTCTTCTTTTTTTTCCTGAAAATGTACAGTATGTGAAACCATAATAAAAAGCCTATTGCAGTTTAAATTCAGAGCTGTTGTTGAACCATTTGGAACCATTTATAGGTTTGGTTTTGGGCTGTTAGAAGCTCTCTAAGTGCTTCTGTCTTTACTCTCTTGCAACACCTCACCTTGCTCTCCTTGCAAGAGGATGCATCTGATCTTTCTATTAAGGGGATCTTACATCAAGATCTTCACCTCACCTGGCTGTGTCTAATGTTCTGTTGAAATGGGAAATGAGTGAAAAAACACGATCACAAGAAATATGGCGTTCAGGGCGGCACAATTGAAGTGACGATGCGAAAAATCTAATCATCACTGGCCCTTTTTTGTATTTGCGCAAATAGAATAAAGGTTTCACAAATCTTTAGCCCCTCTGAGATAATGTAGTCAGTACATGACCTGGCTTGAAAATGACTGAACAACGCTGTCTATAGGCGGTCTGCCACTTTCAAGGTGGACTGGAAAATTCCAATAAGAAGCTGTGAATCGGACACCCACCACCTTCACTGCATGATTCTGGTCAATCGGGCTTTCTTTCACACTGAGCTGTTGGTGGGTGAGTTTGCTGCAAACGTATCAAGTGCAACACATAAATAAGTCAATAACTTCTGGGTCACACAAATCGGACAAACTAATTACCTAAATAAAGTTTGTCCCATGGCCCGCTTTTTCATTTCCTTTCATTTTGATCTGAGCACAAAATCAAAGTAAGAAAACAATTATTTACTTTGTAATATCAGATTCATAAAAAACAATAATGAAATAACTCATCATATTTTTCATTTCCCGATTTTGTTTTCCCAATTGAATATTAAAAGAACGACTGTCGCCATAGTGTGTGTGGTTCCAGCCATTAAGTGTGGTTTCTCCTTATTTTCTACCTTGTCACCATCACCATAAGCGCCTTTTTCATTCAACATATTCTTGATTAGAAGCTTTATTATCTAGAATTTGGTGTATCAGCAGTACAGGACAGACCTTCAGAAACTAACTTTCTAACTAATGTGTAGGCTTTCACAAGAAAGAGTACAAACTACAATGGCTATTAAACTACTCGTCTCACAGTAAGTTACAAGGTTTAAATGAGTGAAACGAGCTTTGAATGTTCCTGAACAACAGGTACACCTACCTGGTACCATGCCCGGATGTGAACTAGAGACCCTCCAGTCCACTGGGCCACTGTTGTGTTCGTCCTGTAAAAACAACACGATCTCAATCTGTTAATAGTTAGCGCTGTGTTAAAAATTTTAAATAAAGGCACCAGAACTATTAGGTAAGGGGCAATGAAGCATGAAACAAGAAGAGAGACCCCTTCTCATTGAGTTTCCATCCACTCTACAAATCTACAACAGCCATGGCAGCTGTCGCTGCACTTGTTCCCATCAATTTACTTTGGTCATGGATACGCCCTGATAAGCTTTTTCATTCTGGGTACGAGTTACGGGGGATGGAACGGGAGCTGAACACACATTTGCGTTACAAATGCAATAAACAGTTACAGTTACTAATAGAGGCTTCATATATATATATATATATACATATATATATATATATATATGTGTATATATATATATATATATATATCTATATATATATATATCTATATATATATATATATATGTATATATATATATATATATATATATGAGAGAGAGAGAGAGAGAGAGAGAGAGAGAGAGAGAGAGAGAGAGAGAGTTTTATTTATTTATTTTTTTCTTTCTTTCTAAAAAAACATTGTATTCATTTGGTCCAGTGATGTAGGTGTATATTTGTATGTAGAGCAGGGAAGTGAAGTCTGATCCAAAGTGCCAGGTTTTAATTAGTCCATTAGGCTCTGATTTATTCATCTATCTCCACCCCTACATTAGTTTGGGTTACGGTAAATTATTTTAGAGACCCCCACCGAACTCAGATTATAACTAGAACCCTTATTCCATTATGAGGAATAACGCTGTTACCCCCAGTAGAGCATAGGAGCGCATGTTGAGTTTTGCTCACTAAGGTCGGGCATTTTTCTGTGGGGCCAGGTATTGTCATTTGTGTTGAAGTATATTTTTTTTGTTGTTGTTGTTGCTTTGTATGTTTGTGTCCTTAATGTAAAGCATTAAAATGAGGAGGGCTATATGATTTTAAGAAAAATGTGCTAATGAGGATATGGTGGTATGGTATTTTAATAATCACACAGGAGGAGGAAGAGGAGAAGAAGAAGAAGAAGAAGAAGAAGAAGAAGAAGAGATTTGAGGAGGTTGGTGTTGCTGTTTGCATGAGGTTGTGAAGCTCAGACGTGCACACGTACGTCTCTGCAATAAACAGGGTTGAAACATTAATAACATTCACAATCCTGTGATTAAACACACTGAATATGTTTAAGCATTTAAAATATTGACGTGCCAACATGAATATGCTTCAGCTTCAGTGTATGAATATATTTGGGCCCTACCTTATTAAATACACCGCAAGCAAATCATATTTCAGCGTTATGGATTACAGACGAGGACGCTTACTCTGGATATGAATTCAATATTTTTTATTTTGTGAACTTATGAATGATATGTGCCCATGATTAGTCTCAACATGGCCATTTGTAATAATCAGCCGCAGACAAAAACCCATAGCTCAAATGAAATAATGTATTGCGCCGCCTCGCTCATAAATACAATTACTTTGTGTTTAGGCGCCGGCGGCATAATGAGCATCAATATTTCTAATGGTGCTTTCTTGGTTCTATGCAGAGGAAGAGAAAAACATCACGACAGTATGGGGTGGATCTCCCACGTGAGCCTCGGTAAGTGTCAAAAGGACCAGTGTGCGCCTGACACAGCTATTACTGCTCTGAAATGTGCTCCACACAGGATTGATGACAGATGGATGATAAAAAAAACTGCCTCACACTCGTGCTGGTGAAAGCTGAAAATCATCACGTGTTCGCTCAGCGCTGGCCAGTGAAGGACCGATGTCGCCGGCACAACAGCCGAGAGACAGAAATTGGACGTATTAGTTTTTATGGCAGAACGAGAAGCGGAGTTTGTGATCCGTACAGAGGGATCGTTCCAAGAGAAAATAAACACTACAGTTTAATTTGCACATTATTATGCATTGTCATTTCAAAAACAGCAGGGCAGCAGCCGATTTCTTCCACCATTGTTGTCCCCAACCCATATAGTATGAGCCTATTTGAAGCAAGAGCCGGGGTCTGTGGGCACCTCAGCAGCGGCGATGAGGGAAGGACAAGATTTGCTCTCTCCCCAGAATTATACTTCTGGAAATTTAGTGTGAACCCGGTCTGAAAATATATCCAACTTTCACACTTTAACTTTTCTGCTCTTAAAGGATAAGTTCACACAAAAATGAGAAGTTAGTAATAATCTCCTCACCTCACGCTGATGGGGTGATGGCTGAAGTTTCATAGTCCATAGTTTTCACATTCAAGGAATTTGTGAAAGATGTTTGTCAGTCAACATTTCTGGAGCTTAACAGCAAAAAACAGCATTGTAGCAGTCTCCTTAACAACTGAGGTAGCTGGAGACTAAAACGTCAACTAAGATAATGTAAACAAAACAAAAACAAAAACTGGGTGCACAATGGTGACCACACATAGAGACAATCTGTATAATTATTATTATTGTTGTTTTTTTTGTTCATTAGGTTGCTTTTTTTTAAGTCTCCAGCTACCTCAGTTGTTTAGGAGAATACTGCAATGCTGTTTTGCCGTGAAGCTCCAGAAATGTTTCGTGGACTAAATGTTGGGTGACTCTGTTCTTTAAAATGCAAAAGTCCAGGGTGGCTAGTTAGAAAGTTAGATAAGAACATCAGTGTCCACTCTGTCGAAAATTGTTTTTTGACTTCACCCCAAAGTGATGACAACAATACAGGAAAAATACATTGGAAGAAGATGAGGACAAATGGCGGGGGCACACAACACAATACATTTCAGATCCAAGGGGGATGAGTTACATCAATGTAAGCTATGCAGTCTGCATCAAAACTGCATTTGGCAAGAGGTGCCTTATGACTTATTAAATCACAAAGTGTATTACTTACAGTAATTACTGTGATAATACAATAACATAAATTAGAACAGAATATAACTGTGTTGTCCACCAAGCAAAATAGAGTATCTACAGTGTGATTATATATTAAATGGACAACACTGAGATGTGGAAAACCTTTTAGTTTAAATCTGAGTCTTTAAGAAATAAATATCCACTTTCCTGTGGGATCAATTATTTTTTTGTAAGAAAAGGCTGAGCTGTAGAACCAGAGTTTAGGTTCTTAAATTTGGAGAAGAGAGGTCGCGAAGGTTCCTGTGTTCCGAAAGAGCCTCCAACTGGTTCTGTGGCCTTCTGATTATTTGACTGATCTTATCGATGAGCCTTGCCAGGAAGCTCCTGTATTTACCACTCAGGCTACCAGACCTCGTAGTGATACAGTAAATTAGAAGACTTTAATGATACATTTATCAACTAAATCGAATTACATTTGCAGACTTACTCCAATTTTATTATGAACTAATATATTTAGTTACAACGTACTTTATGACATGTCGTTTCAGCAAAACTCAAATGTTGGAAACGTTTCCTGCAAACAAGACAACACGGAAAGTTATACTTTCAAATGGCTAAGCTCTCATTTAAAGCAGAGTCTCAGCTCTGTCGCACCAAAGCTCTCTGCTGACACCACTTCTAGAGAGCAGTCACATGGTTCAGGGTATGTCCTCAGTTCAGCCTCATCACTCTAGTACAAAACAACAGCAAAGGGCCATACCATCTGCAATTTGCAGTAAACAAAGTTTGTGTCCGTTATTAATGTTATATACAGAAGTGTAAGAAAGTTAAGGACTGGCCTGTAAATGTTGGCAGTGTTAGTTTCTGCAAACCACAGATATGTTGAAGCCTTACATTTCTGGTTAGGTCAGGCACAAAAATGGCAGCATCGTTTGTTCTATTTTTTTGTAACCAGATGGACAACTGGAGAGGTTTGGACCTGCAGTCTCCTCAAATATGTCCAGTGATCACCCCAACAAATGTTGAAACGCAGTCTTGAAATGGGCCACTGGCTTGGTGTCTTTCTCCCCTGTTGCTCCAACACATTAGGCGCAAATGCACAACTCAGAGACAGTTCAGGGTTTTCCCATACTTGAATGAGGAGGTCGGCACACAGGAGATCAGTCCGATCAGGCAAACAAATACAAGGGCTGGGCTAAAGCAGAGTAGAGTCCAAAAAACATTGTCGTAATAACTAGAAGCCGAAAAACACTGGAAGAATGCTGGAATGCTTGCTGTAAGAGTGTAAAGACAAAATAATTCAACTGCAGTTGTGCAACTTCTTTGATGACCTATCCGCAAAGTCCTGTACATACCGAGACCTTCTTCACTTTTCTAACCATATAGCGCCACTGCCTAAAACTAGTTAACATGATGGGCAACATAATCAGCAAGTAGCTCTGTTCCACAGTCCTTAGCTTCAGTTCTGCAACACTGCACAGTTTGCAAACATGATATAATCTCCGCAGTCGTAGATTGTATTAACTAATGTGGCTCTGTTGAGCCTTTTCCTTTACAAGTCAAGCAAACTGACAATTTACTCCCCATTTGCTGTCATGTTGAATTGTTTCTTTTTTATTGTGGGTTCCTACCACAGATGAACACAATATGTGTCACTGCATTTGTTCTCAGTGGGCTCCCTGTGAGACAGACTGACAGACACTCAAAAGAAGGCTTTAAATTTGCGGAGGAAAGCTACAAATTGAAACATCAGGGTGAGAAGCTGTGTTTTTCATATGGAGACGTCAGGTGGCCTAATGACACAGACAGCTTCTGACAAATAAACAACACTTCAAATCCAGTGGCATGCGTAATCACTGCGTCGTGTTGCAGAAAAAACAGTCTTGACTTTTGGTCGCAACTGTATTATTTAGTCAGACTAATTAGGCATTGTGCTGCCAGAGTGTATAATGTTGCAGCAGTTGCTATTACCCCCAGCTAACAGGCTAGGGTCGAGCATAGATGGCTTCTAAAGAGCTGCCTTTCCTATGACAATTACTATAATTATGTTTGTTTTATGCACATGAAAAACACTTAAAAACTCCAGAGAAAAAACCTAAAGGCCTGGAGTCCAGATAGTCGCTACAACAGGCTACAAAAATCACAACATCCAACAGTGAAATTGGACAAAATTACTGATATCAAAAGTGTTTATCTCCTCAGAAGCATAGACATGCTCAGCACTTTTATAGAAATCTACCTAGCTCTGCTGTTCCCTGTGTCTCCCCTCCCGTGAGTTCCTGTGTCCCCCCTCAGTTTCTCATTTCAATAGCGCTTTTCCAGTCTACTGACCTTCACAACACCTGTCACATTCACCCATTGATGGCAGAGGCTGCCATGCAAGGTGCCAACTGCTCATCAGGAGCAATTTGTGGTTCAGTGTCTTGCTCAAGGACACTACCACATGCAGCTGGGGGAGCAGGGAATTCAAACAAGCCCCCTTCCCATTACTCGATGACCTGTTCTACCTCCTGTGCCCAACAAAAACCCGGGCCTGCACCTCAGTTCACGGTTTTGTTCCGTTCACCAGTGTGGTAACTGCTCTGACTGCAAACCTTGTGTCTCTGAACATCCTCTGTTACGCTGTCCTGTGCCTCAGGTTCATCAGCTCCAGCATTAAACACAAGTTTTCGACATAATGTATCATTCATCAGAGACAGTGGCCAGACAATACTGCTAGCAAAGATGTCAGAAAGGTCAAAAATGTTATCTAAATCAAGCATGGTTAAGCACCATCCTCTGCAAATTAGATCCATATAAGAGTCAGCTGTTGTGGTATATGACACCGTGTACAAAGGTCTTTGCTTCGATTTTAACTATATTTTCACTAGCAAGGACCACACCTTCAACAAGATACGTTTAAACGATTTATTATGAAAGAAAGAGAAAACAAAACGTTGAAGATCTTAGTTCTTCGAGCTCCTCGAGCTCTTCGAGTGCGCTGTGGGGAAGCTCTGTACAGAATCCGCCGCCGCACTCGGGCAGCGACGGACCCCCTCATGGTCCTACAAAGGAGAGGAAAGAAAAGAAGAAACAGGGAGAGAGAAATTGGGTGGGGGGGAGGGGCGCAGAATACCAGAGCGAAGACGAGGAGAGGGTCAGGTGATTATTTATAGGAATATCAGAAGTTGGCGCTGTTGAGGTGTGGTCCTGCTCCTGAAACTTCGCCATATAAGCTTCAACTCTTCAACGTGCCTACCTGTGCTCATTTACACACACAAAAAGACTTTGCAGAACTCCACTCGATATATGTTTAATTATAGAACTTGTCTAAAACAGGACTTATGTCTCTGAGTTATTTCTCTGAGTTTTAAAATATATTTTACATTCTGTTTGAGTAACCAATTACCCATTCCTGGACACATATGTAAAATCATCCTAAAACACCTATCTCAGTCATACCCAAAGCAATTCTAAAGCTGTTCTAAAACCATTGGGGAACTTCAATTGGCATGACATAACATCGGGCTCTTTTGAAGTCACTGTAAGTGCAACTGGTGTTGAGCTATATAAGTTTGAACACGCTGAAATCAAAGGATTTTATTCTCGCCTTAGTATTTTTTGGGTCAAAAATAAACCATCATCTTGAAACACTTGGGACCACATCATATAGTCTTGACATGGTCCAAGTTCTAATTTGAAAACAGCGTCACATGTTTTTTTTCTGAGGACATATATACTGGCAAAAACATTTTGAGAAGAAGAATAAAGACATTATTGTTATTCATTTCCTCATTTACACTCACATTGTGCATATAAAATAGTTGAAACAGCCTATATAAGACCAAGCAAAATGCATAAAACTATGCTAACTTGCATAACTAGATAATGCACTCAGTTAAATGTCATTGGCTAAACTGCTTGTTGGCTGTTGCTGGCTTCAGTCAGGACATAGAAACTCATATTGGGTCAAATGAGATGTCAGTGAAGGGTCAGAGTGCAGTCGCCATGTTGATACCGACTTACCGGCTGAAATTCAAAGGGTAAATGGAATTATAAAGTAAAATAATAAAATATCAAGATGGATGACAGCACATGAAAATCAGTCTGCCGCTATTTATGGATGCTGTTTTGGACTTAATATTTTTACTGGATTGACACAACTATTCCTAATGTCACAAGGGGCAGGTCGTCAGGTCGTTACCAGGTTTGATATATTTGAGGCTGAAATGTATTATTAAAACAAAAGATGTGGTATACTTTCACAATAAATGTCACAAGAACATAAATGAAAACCTGATATTCTTTAACACTGTCAGTTTGTTGATTTGGGCGACACAACTTAAGAGTTTTCTACTAATATCGTCAGATCTTCCTCTATATTTCACTCCTCCTCAGAATATACCAGTTTTTGCAGAACCTCCCCCCCCCCCCAACCCACACACACACACACACACACACCTCTAAGCTCAGCACATATCTTACTGGTGACACTGCCCAGAGTGAAAATGACAAAATCTTTTGAGATTAGTACAAAATACTGGCTGAGACAATTTGGCATCACCTTTGGCAGGGAAATGAGAGTTAGGAGAGTGTGTAATTGGAGTCTTATTTGAAACGGGTTAATATGAAACTTTTCATTATTCCGCCAGCATATGGATGACTAAAGCCTGAGGAGAAATGATAAATGATTTTCTTCTTAGTGGAAAATGCAACCACATAATTGACAGTCAGTCTACAAGGATACAAGGCAGGCTATGATTTATCATCTCATATGATCATGGATACAACTGTTCTGGGTTGTCAACACCATTTAAGATTAGTGCAAGATAAGTGCATGGTCGAGTCTGCTCCCATGTCGTCCTAGGGACAATAATGGATTTAAATATGCAGCATCGGGAGAATACCACTTGCCAAAAGCAGTACATTTATCACATTTAACATTCATTTTTACATTTCATGAGCAGAATAAATATGAAATCTGCTCATCTGGCTTTGCATTTTTTCATTTCTTTTACAAGACCATTTGAAAAACAGGTAGTCTCTTCTATTTTTTCTGTGTTATTTCCACACGGCTAAGCTGCACTGAATCGCCTTATCTTTGACCTCAGAGCTGCTATCTTGCAGTCTCTGGCTTTGTGGCAGCATCAGGTCAAACTCCAGACCTCCGCTGTTGGCCTCTCTCTTTCCCCTGGACGACTTCCAGCACAGTGCTCCAAGAACACGGCATGATAACACTGCTGACAATGGCCTAGTCAGCAGCTGCACCATAGGATGTTGTCATTTGAAATGGTGACACTGACCTGGGGTTTGATAGATGGATGCAATTATTGCCAACATTCCCCCCACCAGCACCCAGTCACCACAGTGAGTCTCACTGCAGGTCAGACTGCGAGGTTGTATATTCGTTTTGTTAAGAGTGAAAACCCATCTTGACTGTGTGATAGAGTGGTGGTAGCGAAATGTTCAGAGAACAGTTACTTTCTTGGTGGCAGTGAAATAAAAAAGTACTTTGTTAACTCTCATCAAGTAAACTCAATAAGGATTGGCATGTAAATTTGATACCAAGTGGTCCATTTTTGGGTAATTTGGTGGTTTTTCAGAGAGATTCTGCTGAAAAGCAATTTAGAGAAGTTACAATTTCAGTGCCAGGTAAAAGACAAAGAGAAAGAAAAAGTGCTTTCTGGTCAGTGATTTATTTGCCAAAGCAACTATGTGTGAACCCCAATTGTTTCCGATAGAAGGGCTATTACAAACCCAAATGCCAGAATAAATGTTGGCTGCTGCATTTCTGAACTCTCTCTTTCCCCATTTCTGAAAATAATCAATATGTTGAAACTCTACATTTGTTTATGTCCCAACCTTATGTTTATGAAGTTTACATTTCATATTGTGACAAAGCTGTGACCATGGTCTGGTTAGACGAATCTTGTTTTGGCTTATCGTACCCGTATTTGTCGGCAAAATCAGGGTTTGAAATATCCTGATTTCTCTGCAAAAATATAATTTTCTGAATATCACAAACATGGCTGGAAAATGTCACGAAGTGTTCTTTAAATAACCCATTGGTCTCATACTTGCATATGTTGAAAAGCAGTCTTGAACTGTGGTCACTGTACGTATGACACATACAAATGTGAGAAAAATTACTTGTTGTACTTGTTCAGGCTGGAGTGGTTTGTTGAGAAAATGTATTTACATAGCCTTATACTATAAATCACACATTTAGCTCAAGGGCTTTTGAAATCTGTTCAATATACAACAACCTCTATGCATAGGGCCTGGATTCGGTCAAAGAAGGCCCTGACTGAAAATCACAGAGAAGAAAGGAAGACCAACAAGTATGGGCAAGCCCCAAGGAGAACCTGGAAAGATGACAGTTTACACTGAAAGCTCTAGTACTGCATTCATTCACACAGATGTGTGCATAAACAGTCATTTTTATTACTTTCAGAAAGAAAATACACAGTGCTAGTTCAAAAGAATGCACTGTATTGCTATGCTCCAGAACAACCATCCAGAGATCCACTATATGGAAAAACTGCCTCACAAAATGTTTATAACCACTATACCACATGAGAAACCTTTGTGTCAGGAAAAGTCTGGCATAGAGATTCAGTGGACCCAAGGGGAGGCGGCACTGCAGTGGATCCACCTTTTGTCCCTTTGTTACAGTCTTTCACTTTAAAGTGTTACATCGATTGCACCGGCAGAGCTGCAAACGTGTACAGAGGTGGTGGACGCACTTCTGTAGATGCACATGAGCTCCAAACTGAATGCTGAATGCAAACTGAACGAAAGTAACGACGCACTTAGAATTAGAGAAAAAGTCATTCTCGCTGAAAGAAAGCAGATAAGTTCCTATTAAATATGATTGGCTTTTTATAGATCACTTCAGTAATCAGACCAGGAACTTTCTGAACTCCTTTATGAGTCCTTTCTGAAGCTTTACAGGAGAACCAACTTGCTAAGTAATGTGGCTCCTCCACCCTTTTTGTTTTTGGTTTTCTTCTCTCTGCTCCCTTTGAATGAAAGCTAAAAAATCTTTTAGAATAAACCAACCCTGACCCTGAGACATTCAATTTGAGGAATGGGAATAAGTAGGATGAGAAAAATTGAATACATACATGTGTGGCAGATTGCATCCTTCCAAGCTTGCAGGAGAACATACAGCGGCCACTCTCCAGATCAGTGTTTGGTTTGTCCATTTTAGGAAGAGGACGTGCTCCCTCTGTAGATATAAAAGCTTCGTTCTAAGATCAGAAAAACATAACATTATAAAATATACCATTTAATATATTGTTTGTGCCAGATGATTTACGTAAATACACAGTGGACCTTCAAGGGCTACGCAAAGTCCTTGATTAACACAAAATCAAATGAATTACTTGAGGCGAAGTTAGGGTAAAAAAAATATGAGAAATGTGTGTCAGCAAGTAAGCCAAAGAAAAACAAAACAAAAGCACTTACCAAAGCACACTACCAAATGCTGTCTTACAAGACTTTAAAACACTGGTGGAAATGAATTACTCTCATGAAACAAACACTTCTTAATAGTACCTATTTTTTCCTCGGTTTTAATTCTTGTTTCCAGTCTTAATGGCGACAGCACCTCAATCCATCACTCTCTGTTTGAGGGTAATTGCTGATCCAATGTTCTTTTTCTGTTCCCCACTGAGTTTAAAATATCATCAAACTTATCATGAACATTTCAGTAATGAAAACTCTTTCAATTTGTTGGCATTGCTAAGAATGGATAATTTCTTTTATTTTTTTTACCAAAACCATTGTTCTTCACCCCGGTCTTCAGGATAAGATGTTGGCAGGTAACATTTCTGTAAATCATCCATATGTCACACATCTGTTAGTGTCTTAAGCTGCGTTTCATATTGACCTTTTCTAAATGGGTTATGATCTGAATTCCATAACAGGAGGTGGAGGCGGATGGTGGTGGAGTTTCAGACAAGAAGGCTGCCAAGCCACTGACAACTGTTCGGGACAGTGTTTCATGTATGACACCACTGGATGTTCTCAAGAAGACCTCTGGACACTTTCCAGCCTTGTTTGTGGGGTGTCTTGGATGAGACATCAGGATGTCTTGTGTCGTGTTCATCGCAACAAAAGATGGTATTTTAAGCCAAAACATCATCTTTATCTGAACCTAGAAAGTGTTGTTCGTGCCTAAACCACACAGCGTTGTAGCAATACAAAAATAGAAAACTCAACCTAAAGAAAAAGTCAGCATGGATGGGGAGCATTGATGAGATGTGATCATTTCTTTCTTTTTAATTAAACAAACCTTTATTAATATTTTATTTCCAGTCAGTTAGATTGATTTAACTCATTATTTACTCCAAAGCACCAAAAATCACTCTACCACCTCCAGCTTTGAGCCAATTTGAGCTGATGCCTCCCTGCACCGACCTGCAGAAATAATTTCTTTATTAGTAATAAATAAATGATTATTTTTACTCTTGTTTTAGAGTCAGGAGCAGGTCTTGCCCCAACCTATATTGTTGACCTTCCTTCTACATGCACAGCTCTGCTCAGCCTGATGTCTGCCGGCCAGTTGTTCCTGACAGTCCCCAGGGCCGGGCTGGGGCCAAAGGCTAGCAGCACGTTTTCTGTCAGGGCTATGAAGCTGTAAGTCCGGAATTGCCCTTAGCTGGGCATGAGGCAAGCAACCTATGTGTCCTCTTTTGAAACTCTCATCATTTATTACCTTTGCCTGAATGTGTCAGACCGGTCATCTGCTGTACTCTGCAAGCTATGTGACGCAAGGTACGGGCTGCTGATGAACTATGGCTACTTCCAACATCAACACGGCTTTGTTTGCTTCACCAGAAGCATGTTGCAGCATATGATCCCATCACAAAATGATCTAGTTGATATGTAATTACAGTGACTTCAAAGATCTACCCAGAGACTACATTCTATTTTTTCTTAAATATTAGCTATTGTGAGAAGTCTCAATTGATAAGGTTTTAATTTAATTTGATAACCAAGCTTTTCCAATGAAAAAAAAAAACATCATTGAGTTAATTAAAGACAATTAAAGAATTCCTGTTATTTTGGTGTAAGTCAATCATCTTTTAAAGTTGTTTTCTGAGTCGGAATATTTTTTTAGGGAAAATAAATCTGCTCCCCACCAACTCAAATCATAGGATGTCAAACTTAGAAATGCTGCTCCACAACTCCCAGGTTCCCTGCTTGAAATAGTTCTTTATAAATTAGAACATGATACGACTTTATTCATCCCCATGGAGAAATTAATCATCTGCATTTGAACCATCCAAACACCCTATAGGCCTACACAAACACACAGCAATAAACTGGAGAGGCCTGAGGACACGGTGGCAGGATCTTAAATCAGATCCTGACTCTGACACTCTCCCTCTGGTTGCCAGCTGTCATTTTGCCAGAGTTTAAATGTGCCTCGATATTCGCTGCAATGTTGAACATTTAAAACAAGGGAAAATACTGCACAATTGACTTCAGACCAAGTTTTTGTCAGTCGATTCTGTAATTTCATGTGACTGACCACACCTCATTTTAAGACTGACATGCTCATGTGTGCACAGATGGGTACAAAATAATTTGCTCTGTCAGTTAGAGGACAGGGCCTCCATTGTCTTTTCTATTTTTTACATGTGTTCAGTTGGATTATCATTTTAAGGAGATTATCAACAAATAAAAATATTCAATGACTTTTTTTTTTCCCAAAACAGTCTGCACCTTTTTTCTGCCCTGTGTAGTGTCTGCAGATTGTGTTCTCCATCTCCATACATTTATAACACTGTATGTAGCCTGCGAGGAAAATCACAGGGCACAAAAAAGTGCTTAAGGTATGCATACTGAACCGAACATAATACAGATATGTGTATCGATATTTTCGTACACTCAGATCTATTTGTCTGCACAATTTTCAGAGAGATTAACGTAAGAAAATCAACCTTTAACTTTCAAAGTTAAGGGGACCTCTTCCCACCATCTCAGCTGGAAATTACATCCTCACATTTGCTCCCCACAGTTTGATGTACCTTGACAACTGTGTGTGTGTGTGTGTGTGTGTGTGTGTGTGTGTGTGTGTGTGTGAATATGTACTAATATGTACTAATATGATGACTGCCAGGAATCCCTAATTGCAGCGGGGAGCAGCAGAAAAGTGGTCAAGGGACAAAAAAGTGGCTCATATCTTTTGGAATCCTGGTTCACGACACATCCTTTTACTGAATGGTGGTAGGGAAACAGCATATTTTGCAATTTCGGTTTTCTCATTTCAAACGAAAGCCTGTTGGCCACCGAGTACACAAGTCTGTTGGCCATGTATCCGTGTTGCTTATTCCACTAAACTTTGCAATAAACAATTATGAACAATATCACCCAAACAAATATGTTGGGTAGCATTCTGTCAATTACAGGGACGAGTCTCTCGAGGGGCTGTTAATGATGTGCAAGATGAGGGTCACATGATCGATTACATACTGTAAAGGAGGAATGAAATCAACTACTCGAGTTGAATTAGTAAAACACTACAATTCACTGCACTTAAAATAAAAGTACTTAACGTACTTTGTATACTAAATAATTCTTTGCTTTGGTATCGCTTTAATGATAAAATGTGAATTTAAAAGTGTGAAAATGAATTGGCCCCACATAACCCATCCCCCACTCTGTAATGAAAAAGGCTCCAAACTTGGAGCAGGCATTGCAAATGAAATTATTCCATCTGTGACTCCTTAATATGGCGAGGAGCTTCAGAAACTTAAGTACTCTTGCCAGCAGGCCTGGCCAGTCATTAGGATGCGTTGCGTGGTGCCGATCTACCTCCTATATTAATCCTCTGACTTTCTACAGATTGCCGCAAAACCTGAATCTGAGAATACCAGCACAGCAGGCCACCCACACATGACTGAAACCAGTAAGGATGAGGACACAGAGGAGAGTGGAGGAAATGACTGACTTTAAAACAGCTGGATACACCATTTGATCATTCACTTGCAAAAATTGAATTAAAAATCGGTGTGACTTTTCCTTTTAATAAACTTTCAATTTCCGTTGCGAACAAGTTCTTTCTCCACATGAGGAACATTGCCACTGACGTAGAGGAAGAACACCCACGCCTTCTCTCACAGTTAAATAAGTGTAGTGCCTTTATTCCATTCTACTTTCTTGGAATTATTTTGATAGCGCGATTACAGAAGGATTCTTTCCAGTTTTACCTTTAGTTTACCTGTCAACGTCAAAGGCTCAGATGTATCAAGATGATTTTGTCTAATAAGAGTTGATTCAATTTGATGATCTATAAAGGTGATGCTTACTATGTTGCATTGTATTGTATATTGTTCAGTCATTTCACACTCATGCCAGTGGAAATTTGGTAAAGTTTTGTCATCCCGAAAACATTTTTAGGAGCCCAAATTGATTTGAAAAGACGTTCATTACAACATTTTTTAAGCCAAAATCTTGAATATAGCTGCTAAGATAAAAGCGTTATCGGTTGCACCCTTCAGAAGTGGGTGCATGAACAACAACCAACTTAAATATGCACACATGGACGCACCTCAAATTCTGCCCACTGCACTCCCACTGTTAAACATGCATGGTCAGCGTGGAACCCTCATGAACACTGACTTATTGTTCCGTAGCATAGATGGCAGCGGTGTTCCAAACAAAAGAAAGTGTGAGAGGCTGATGGCTGCAGCAGCCTGTGATGCACTCAGTTCATCAAATGGGAAAAAGTTAAAGTGGTCGGACATGGAGGTGGATGCCAAGATGCGCATTTCTGCAGACTGTATAAACTGTATGGGCAAGGCCACAAACTCAACATCTGTGCGATAAGAACTTTGTTCACATCCAAAAGGCAGCATGCATGGGTTTCACTCATTTTTCACAGTGGATATATGAGGGTTTAGATGTCGGGCGAGGTGGGTGGAGAAGGTGCAACTGCTGCATCTCCAGTGTATTCTATGTGTCTTTTTCCACTGGCAGACTGGTCATGTGTTTACTGTTGCAGTTATGCAGAACACTTGCTGAAACATGCACAGATGTATTAAAAACCTTTTGCTCAAATACATTGCATACATTGTTCTCCAGTTGTACAAAATTATTTAATGTTGTATCTGATTTTCATAGATCTAAATGATGGTCAAATGAGTTGGATAGGAGTGAATCAGGTTGTTCAGGGTGTGTATTGCGGAAAAGAGAGCCAGTCTTTTCAGAAGCTGCCACCTGATGCATCCTGGCCTCATGTTGGTATTTAAGCGGCTCCATAATGTTCCGACTGACCGAGAACCCGAGCGTAGGCATCATGGCACTTCTCTACTGCACCATCGAGGACGGGGAATGTAGAAACAAGCCAGCAGTGGATATAAGCACTGTAAGCTGCAAAGCAGAATTTGCCACAATGCACCAGTTTCTCTTGTCTCCAAAATGTTTGTATGTATGGTCTGTTTCCATACGGGAAAATACATTCTCAAGTCAAGTATGTTTTTGTAAATCCCAACCTTTCCGCATAAAATAGAGCATGAACAGTTTTCAAAGATCTTACAATAGAGGGAGTCACATTTTGTACATATTGTAAAGCCCTCTGGATGTTGTTGGGACTCCCTTGGTGTGTAACACTCTTCCAGGGAACTCAGGTTGTTGCCATTTTTATACTGTGCAATTATGAAAGTGTGACGGTACATGTATTAATCAACAAAAGAACATCAAGGACACCTTCACTGACAGTACATTAAGTTCAGATGACTGGTCCTCCCAGCTTCTAGATGTGACTAAAAGACAGTACAGAAGCAACTTTCATTCATCGGATTCACACCTTTTTTTTTAGACTACTACCTTGCTTGGGCAGGTATTCTCTTTGTGTGTGTGTCATTCTACAGATATAGACAATAAGCTCATATGAAAACGTTGGAATGAAGTCGATATGACTCTCAACAGGTGTTTTTTAGGTCTATTTTTTGCAGAGAACCGCTCACGTATCACAACAAAAAAAATGAGATTTGGAATGTTATATATTTTGGGTTGTTTGGTTGTATATTTTTATTTTGCTTGCACATGATGCACTTTCAATATAGCGCCATCATTATCCCTATAAATAACCATTGAGTTAAATAAACCGAACTGCATGGTTTGATAAAAACAGAACATTATTAGCTTCACAAAGGTTGGAACAGTGGAGCTACAGTTGGATTACATTACCTTCTATAGATAGACTGTATACTGTATAATCTAATGCAATCCACTCACCCTATATAGACCCCTAATCTAAAATTCATACTGTAATTACTTAAAGTGTACAACTTTGAGTTATGGATCCTGACATCTTCTACATTTTCAAATTACAACATCAACTGTAACTTGAACCATACATGTCAATCCATATTTCCAATCGATACAGTCCACTTAAAGTACTTAAAGGATATATGCTTGCTTGTATCATTTCAACTATTTGTACCGGTTCTCTCCGTGTGCTCCGGGTCTACTCGTCTTATTCTCATTCTGCTCCTTATCCCTGTTTCGCTGCTGCAATGATCCAATATCCCCGCAGCAATCAATAAAGTTTCATCTCTCTTATCGAGGTATCAGAGAGGTTTCAGTCCTCTTAGTGGCTGTCTCATACTGAAGGACACACTGTAAGTCCCCAAAAGGTAATATCTGTTCGATCACTTCAGGTTGGAAGGACAAATGAGATGCACCTCTGTCGACACACTATTCCATCACGGTGATGTGAAGGATCTATTATTCGCCCCTTTCAAGAGATTGGTCCAGCAGTCTGTATGAATTAGTAGCCTCTTTAATTGCTTTTATTGATGTGCATTTTTTTCACTGTGGACACGTTGTACTGTGTCTGCTAATATAAGGCTCATATTCACCAGTACATAACACTGGTACTTCAGTTACTTTGCTCATCTTCCTGATTTTCTTACATTGTCACTTAGAACAGAACCAACTCACCCTGCAGTTATGTTAATCATCAAACTTGTTCGCTGCCAACATGATCCAACAGAGAGGGCAGAAATATTCTGCTGTTCTCTCACCTTGTCCTGTAACGGATGTGTCAGACTTCTGGTCAGCTGCTGGACACATGCTTAGCCTTTTGCTCTCACCTCCAAATCCAGTATTAGTCAAGAGTCTGCTGTGACACTGCAGTACTGATGTGGAGACAGCAGCTAGGTCAAGTCCTAACAAGTTGCGGGTCAGCCAAGTGTCTTTAAGTTCATTTGGAGCTGTTTGTTCATGGTTTACAGCCTAGCTGTCGAGTCTATGTCGGTAGCAGCTGTAGCTGAGGTGGACCATGCTGGGCTGTGAAGTGATTTTGATGTAGTGGCTACAAGGGATACTTCATGTGACATAAAGTGGCCAAAAAGCATTTCTCCTGTAAACAATCATTTGAAACACAATTATTATAAAACAGTGAATGCGCTTTTCTTAGTGGCACAATGGATCCATTAAGTCTGATTCAATTATTTGTTTCCTTTGATGTGTGTTGGACAGCAGCAAGAAATCCGTCAGTGGAAGTCTCAAACGACTCAGCTGATGAGCATGCAAGCCCACACTCCTTGGAGAGTAGAGTAAATCTACTGCTTCCTGTGATCGTCCTGACAACATCATGGTAGGCCCTCAACTCGTGGATCTGCTGCACAGTTGTTTGGGTTTTATCCAAACAACATGTGCATGATTTTATATATATATATATATATTTGATTTAGTTTTATTATTGCTGTTTTTTTTGCTCATGGTTTTATGCATGCACATTCCTTGCCTCGATTGTGACCGCACCTGTAGACCTCTACTTTGATTTACAGACATTGCAGCCAGCCAGTGGGAGATGTGAGCGTGTCCACTGCGATTGACCAACCAATTGACCACTGAGGGTAGGGTTGAGTGAGCCAAGAACAAAAATGAAAGACACTGTGCACAGGTGATAGACGGGGAGACAGCAGGAACTGGGGACTAGAGGATGGCTGGGGTTACGAGCCTGACTCTATATTTCCATTGGTTGCATGTACGTTGTGGAACGGCTCCACTATGGTTTTTGCTCCATGCTCTGTCGTCCACCTACCCCCACCGGCTCTGTTTTTAGTGCAGCATGGCGCAGCACTGTCAAATAGCTGAAGTGGCGACACTGAGGAGTTCCTACGGTAACAACAGAATCACGCGCAATCGCAATTATACACATATGTGTTAGAAACACAACAACAAACAGACAGAAGGTTTGTGTTCCCAACCAAAGGATCAGAAGAAGGGGGACTTGATTGGATTTGTCGCTTTTTTTAGATTTTGTGGCGGATGTCAACACTTAGTGTTTTAAAGGTCCAAACTGCCGGCGCTGCAATGGAGTAGATTCCTAATGCACCAGGGCCAGTGGAAGCACACACATAGACTAGAGTGAAATCTATCCGATCCGCTGCCATGGTGGATCAGGGACGTTCCGAACACGGATCTGACAGAATTTAGGAGTGAGAGAGAGGAGACTGACACAGGCAGGGACGGGGAAGTCTAGTCTTTTGTTCAAATTGACCTCTCCCTCCTGAAGTAGAGGCTAAACCCAACTGCACATCCACAAGGTTGCATTATCAGTGTTGAAAGCTCATGCACTGTTCCTGTGCTCAGTCTCCACACTTTACCTAAAGGGAATTAAGGTATGCTGTGAAAGCTGCACACAACTGCATCTGCTAGTTTACAGTACTAACATTTTTTTTTTTAATCTTCTTTGAGCACTGGTGTTTAGCAAAGTGTTTAAATGGCTCTCGTGCACCTTGTTGACCTAGTGAGCCACAGACTTCCCATCTCTTGCTTAATCCCTCTGCTGCTGTGGTAATTAATCACATGACCACTGATGGATAATCATCTGCAAAAGTGACAGTGCAATTGGAGTGCGGTGAAAAGGCATCACGGCTGTTACGCAAGCTGCGTTCTTGTCCCGTCTAGCTACAAGAAACACAATGGGTGTTAGCGAGTCAGTCAAGCATCAATTATCGCCGTTGACATTTGTAGATTTGCGCAAATATCAAAGGGGACTTTTGGGGGTTATTTTCAGTTGTGGAGGTAACAGGCATTTTCACCCCGGAGGCAGGGATGCAGAAATAGAGCGTAGATGAATAGACGAGAGTGGACAACCAGGGGGGAACAGTGATAAATGAGCTGACAAATGTTGTTTGTGTAAGATCATGATAGCCGTGAGAGAGCTATAATCCACACTGGCGAGCTGAGCCAGGGGGGCGCATACGCTGGGAAGAAGGCAGGCAGAAAACAGAGGTGTACGTGTGTGTGTGTGTGTATGTGATCAAGAAAGATGGAAAGAGAATGTAAGCTGGGCACAGAGAGAGGGACAGCTAATCCATATCATCAGCAGTCTGGCTAAAGGACAACAGGCATTCCTTGCACCATGTTGAAACAGGCATCATCGCATACGCACCCAAACACTTCTATTTTGAAAAAGTGTTTATTGTGGTGCATCATCACCACAACACATTTGGAGAGAGATCCTAGCAGGAGACACAATATTCCTTTCAGGTTCAACTACCGTGTCCATTTATTTTAAGATGCTGCATTATATTTTTCATTACTCTCCCCAGCTGGGGGGCCAGAAGAAGAAGTGGATGTTCTCACGTTGCTATAATGAGAAGACTATCAGGATGCTGTGGGTGAGGAGCCCTGAAGGCTATAGCTCAGCCCACCCACCCTGCTATAATTGTGGAAATATTGTCTCTGCCTCACCTGGCCGACTCAGCATTCGCTAAACCCCTCTACTCCAACTACCACTGTCCCATCATAGCTTAGCAACAACTGCAGGCTTGTCAAGCTTTGCTGGAACTGTGTGCATGGAACTGTTATCAGAGCAATACATGGTATAACAAGAGCTGGAGATTTTCATTTTAACACGAGAGATACTTATATAATTATTAGCATGCAAGTCCAAGTCAAGTCTCAAGTCTCTGACGGCTGTAATGTGCATTCTGTTTTTTTGCTGTATGCCATCCAATCCACTTAGATCACTGCATAACTATATCTGAGGAATTCAAAGCATGTACTGTCTTATATCACTCCTTTATCTATTAGCAGACAGTATCAGTAGTATTGGATCAGTCTAACAGGCTTATTACATTTCAATATGAAAAATCACACAATGAATGCTTTACTTTAGCATTCATAACTGCATTTTGCCTTGTAACATGAACATACTACTAACCTACTTGGCCAGCAAATGAGGGCAGCAGAACGTGACCTACTGAATAATGGGAGACCACCTTTACAGCCGACTCTACGTGAACAAGTGTAGCTAGCAAACTAATCTTTCCAAAATATGTAACCAACGGTGTTTTAATCAAGCAAGCTAACATTAGATAGCATATTATGCTGGGCTAAACATGTTTGCTAACCATTCATAGATGCTAATGTTCATAGAAAAAGGAGGAGGTCATTGGGTCATTTTTCAAGCTTAAAGAAGATCTTTCCCTTTAGCTTCCATTACAGCGCAGCTAAAATTAGCCTTCAGCTGCTTCCCAGCTAACACTACTTAGTTTGCTGGTCTTGCATGATAGGAGAGGTGTATATTAATTCTAATATCAACACACATCTTGGACACATTTTTGTAAGCCTGACAGTGAAAATCTCCGGATGTAATCAAACAGTAATGTTAGCCAAGAAGTGGTAGAACGTTAACGTTAGCTAACAGGTTGTCAAAGAAGTGGTAGAATGTTACCGTTAGCTAACAGGTTATCAAATCTATTATTTCACCTTGAAATATGGGTGAATGTCCCAACAGATTAACAAGATGATTCTCCTTTTAGTTGCTAATAAATCAGGTAGTGTTGAAATGCTAATAATTTGTGGGATTTCCTACATTTATAAGATGTGTGACCTGAAACACAGCAGCATAACACTACCCCACCATTGGAGCTTCCCACATAGAGCGTGACATCACAGGAATATGGATGCCGTGTGAATATGGCAGTAAACTGGTTATTATGTGACATGTCAGAAGGGGAAGCTTAAATGCATGGCAACAGTAACTAAGAGCAGGGCTCAGAGAAGGGTCAGTCTCTCCCTTCTTTCTTCTCTCCATCTTCCCTTCCTTCCCTTCCAGCTTTTCTACTTTGACATATAGCCGTGATGGATCCACAGCCTGCCCCACAGAACCTTAACTGCCCTAATTAACTACATCATAGCGGTTCAGGCCCCCATTCCACACATTTGCATTTCTTGCCAGTTTGAACAATTTAAGACAATCAATAAATAAGAAGACTACTCTTTCATGCTGCCACCCCCCTTGGCGATGGGGTGTCGAGTTCTTCTCTATTACACTTAAAATGTGGCATTTAGAAAAGTGAGCGCGCTCACTGTGTCTCTCTGAGCTCTTTTAACGGGGTCTTTGATCTCTGTGGATATTTATAAGCTCGGCGAGAGGTTGTGTTTGGGCAATAACTGAAGAGAAAGACGCATCGTTGGGATCTTAATAAGGTTTCCTACCAATTACAGTTGAAGTAAATCTTCATGGAAATCACTCATTTTGCCTGCTCGCTGGAAGACATTGGGATGTTAAATGGGGAACGGCAGAGACAGTCTGCCTTATTGCAGAAATGGCCCAAGGCGCTCACACACACACACACACACACACATATATATAAAAATACTATGGAATTGGTATTGTGTATTTCTTCCCAGCACTCCTCTTGAGCCTTATCTACTTTGTCAGCTGAAACGGTTTTAGCAGTTCAACCTATCAGCTGCCTCTTTTTAACTCCAAATTGCAAGTTCTTGATAATCCCAAATCCTTTGATCAAAGGTTTGGTTTCATAACACTGATAGATATTCTAGTCTTCTGGACAGGCTAAGTGGTAGCTGTGGGCTTTACATGAGGGTAGTCAGACACATAGCAGGGAGCACAGAGAGATGCTTAGCAGCCAATGAGCACTGATTTGAAGAGAGAGAAGATACTTATTTTGTTAAAGTCACGGTGGTGGTTTGTGGCTGACCTGCCATCATTTGATCAGCCTTGGAATAACAATTACACACGATGTCTGTACACTTCACATCAAGAAAGATTTAAAATGACCCCTCTTTTGGCCCATATCATCACTCTGTGAGTTTGTTTTTGGAGTGGCGTTTCCTCAATCCTCAATCCTCAGTGCCTTGCCATGTCTCCTTATTTCCTGTAGTAAGAGTGTGTGTGTGTGTGTGTGTGTGTGTGTGTGTGTGTGTGTGTGTATGTGTGTGTACGTATGTGTGCATGTATATAGTACGGAGGGTGGGAGGGAGGGTCTTTCTTTATTATTGTTTTATGTTTCCTGTGTAAAGCACTTTGTGCTACATACTCATGTATGAAAAGTGCTTTATAAATAAAGTTGATTGATTGATTGATTGATTGTAAGCTGTGCGATGTTTAAAGGCTAGCTCTATGATTTTGGGTGATGTAAGGGGATTTGATGTGAAAAGAATGAGCAATTGTTGAGATATGTTGACTTGTTGGCAAGTCCCTGTGTAGGACATTTTCATGAAAAATAGATATTGTAGTCCAGACAAAAAATGTGTTGCACTGCTTCAGAAAAAATCTCCAACCACACAAGATATCTTAAAATAGATATCTCGCAGCAATTTACGTACACTGGGCATGCACATGCTGTCGAAAAACAGTAAGCAGATTATATACTCTGGTTGGTTGCTTGGTTACAGTCCATACATTGACATAACAGGCTGTCAGAAAAAGAAAAAAAAAAGAAGTAAATAACTGTTAATAACCTAAACATTTTTGAAATCTCTTCACAGCTGGATGTATTGGATGGTTTCATTCACCCAAACTTACGCAATTTCTACGTTAATACAACTGATAACAAAAGAACCTGCACTCAGTGACACCACTGTACAATCAGAGTTGTTTGTTTTTTAATTCCGAGTAAGTGCCCATGGACTGTGCTACTGCGATCCCTAAGTGGGGAGATGGGAAATGAACCCATGTCCATGGCATCATTATCCACTATCCATTGCCACAGAGCAGTTGAAACAACAACAGTTGTAAAGGAGTGGTTTATCCTCTTGCTAATGGATCCCGTCATTTGATTTTTAGGACTTAATCTGTCATTCATACCATATCAATATTTTAAGTTTAACAGTTTGGTAGTAAGACCTTTAATACTCGTTTCAAGTAGCTTGTGAAATGGTGTGTCAGATTAACATTAGTCAACAGCTCGTACATACAGAATACAGCACATATAATATCAAATCAACATTCAGGTAGTGTTTCACTTCCGACCTGATATTGGCAGAAGGACTGATCAGGACATCCTTAATATTTGGTCCTCACAGGTGGAATTCATGGAGGTTACAGGGTGGTCTGGTTGAAATGAGTTGCTGTAAGTCGCTTATTGTGAAATTAACTCTACATTTTCACATTGAGACAAATGTGGCCTTTTGCCTGATGATGGCAGTAATCTGCCCATAAAGTTGTGATAAAACAGTCAGTGAGTCATCAAAATCTTCCTCTTTGGATTTTTTCTGGTGCAGGTTGGGTTTGTGTGATTTATGTCAGGGGGCGATACAACAGCTATTCATTTACATTAAGGCATTTAGCAGACATTTTTGTCCAAAGCAACTTACAGTAATTCATACATACATTCGTACACTGATGGCGGCGTCTGCTATGCAAGGTACCGACCAGCACATCAGGAGTGGTTTGGGGTTAGTATCTTGCCCAAGGACACTTCGGCATGCAGACCAGGGGAATTGAACCATTGACCCTCCACTAAAAAGACACTGGCTCTACCCCTATATAGAGGAAACACTAATTACTACCATTAAACTAGTTCAAAAGATAAGAGGACACACCTGCTAAATGCCAATACTGTGGCTGCGCTGACACACAAAACTGACCTTTTAGGTGATGGGCAGATCAAAATGCAGTAATGTGTTTTGTTCTATTTAGAGGTTGAAGTGAATAAAAATGGGGCACATCTGTCAGCCCGGTTGCCAGGATACAATACAGCTAATGTTTTTTTGAACCACAGTTACATTCCCATTTGTATGTCATAGGCTACGCACTGCTTGACATTTCCAAAAACATATCATGTCATATCACATTCACATTACAAGTTTATTAACTCAAGTTCACATTGGACGATGGAGTGGAAGGTGGTGGAGTGACAGACGAGACGATTTCCAGCTGTGTTTGTGATGACCTAAACAGGTATTTAAAGCCAGAACATGATGTTTTCCTAAACCTAACCAATTTCATTTATATATATATATTTTTTTTATTTTTTTTGCCCAAACCTAACCACCGTCACTCTAACCAGACCAACCTGTAACCGCCATGATTCCAAGACTATAAAGCCTTTTGATTAGAACGACCACATGAAACTTTGTTCTGTCAGCAGAAGAAACGCTTACATTCAAATCATGCCCGTTGATTTATAGATCCAGTATAATGTGAGACCATTTGGTTAATCTGGCAGAAAAAAAACCCCATGTTGTTTGTCTTCAACCATAGCTGCCTTTGATTTTATCATGTTAGCTTAATTTTGACAGGATGCAAAATGACTCTGTCTCCGGGGTGATACGCGTGGCAACGTAATGAGCTGCTGAAGTGTTTAGCAGCAGCGACTGAGCATAAGCAGGTAGAAATTAATTCATCAGCTGACAGGTGGGAGCATAGTACAATTAGTTTTATGCCCGGACTCCCCCCCCCCCTCTGAGGGTTGGTTGCTGAATGTTTATAGCCAAGTCCAAACAGTCCGGGTGTAATTTATGCCCCGCTGCTGACTCCTATCAGCACTGTGATACCTACTTACCTCCTGGCAAGTAACACAAGCTAATTTAAACAGAGATACGCCACATTCGGTGTCTGCAAACAAATGGGTTTAAAGCCATTAAGAAAACCAGGGGCGACTAGAGTGATAAATATGGATGAGCATTGTGATTTGTAAAGAAAAAAGACTCCATGGAAATCATATGAGTTTTCTTGTGGCGTAGGTTATCAATACAAAGTATATCATGTTACACAGTGAAAAAAAAAAAGGAAAACAGACAACAAAAAGCAGGCTTTAATGATAAAGCTGATATTCAGAGTTCAGAGGGAGGATACGTCAGAAGTAATAGGAGAACTGTCACATATAAGATCTTTTTGTTGACCATGTTCAGTCTACAGGAGGGTCATTCAGCCTAATTTGACCAGCTAAATTAGCAGGTGTCATCCGGACATTTCCAAATGAGAATGGGCGAGCTATCCTTCCCCCTGTGTGATTTTACAGTGTTTAATAAGAAGGAGAGGAAGACCAGGAACTTTTGCATCAGCTTTCCAGAAATGCAGCGAGAGGAAGGATTCACCTGTTAATAGAGGAAGAACACATCATAAACATAATCACTATATATATATATATCACAATTTATATATAAATGTGTGTGTGTATGTGTGTATTTACAATGCAACCTTTGAAACTTCCTTTAGCAGTGTATGCTATCTCAGGCCATAGTTAAAAGCGTTGCTTGGTAACCACACTGAATTAGTCACAAGTTAAAAAAAAAAAAAAAAAACACCTGTAAAAAGACAATATCTCAGTGCCAGAACAATCTTGCAGTGCACCTCTAGGATAAAGACTTTGTCCACTCCTGTACCCATTACATTTTTAACTCCTTTACTGTTCTTTAAGTCGCTGCTTGCCACGCTCAAAATACCAAGGGACACAGATGCCTTTGTCATGTTCCATCAATCACCTGACCCTGAAAGCCGATTTCTCCCCGGTGTCCCCACAGCACACACAGCAGTACCCACAATTTGCTGTTCCCTTTTCAGCCTGGTGAAGAAAAAAAAAAAGGTTCAGAGCCTTTGAGGCTTGTGGCAAGATCTGTGACAACATCAATGCCATGAAAGAGGACATTTCAGAAACAGGAAATCCATACAGTACAGCTGAATGCAAGGAGGGAAACATACCTGATCCTTATCTCCTTGTGAAAACCAGAGTCACAATTTGATCCCATACAGAATGACACAGTGGAGTTCACCACAGATGTTTCTCCTTTCATATTACTACAGAGACACCGCAGCGGAAGAAAGGCAAATCCTGATGCTGACAGTAAAATCCTGATAATGGCAACAATCAGCTGGATAAAATAATAGTCCCTCCTCCTCCCTGTAGTGGCACCTTTAACGCTGCCGCAGTGGCGTCCTCTGAAAGGAGAAACATCTGTATCTGATCAGCAGTAAGCAGTGCTGTAGAGGTAAACTGCCACACTGAGCCAATACCACAATAACACACAGGTGGTAACACAGATTCCAGTCGGTGCCATGTGTTTTTCTACTGGTTGGTTGGATGTGGTTTTCCCTGATATAAAAATGTGAAACGTTCCTCTGCCAAGGTTTAAACATGACTTATTATTAACCAGTTGACTAACTACGGTATTACCAACTGTGATAGCCAGCTGGCAGGAGAACCTTTAGAAAAGCACAAACAAACAAACAAACAAACACACATGCATATATTGATTAAGTCAAATAGGAGGCGGAAGGATCTGCTGCAATGCAAAAAAAGACAGGATGTTTAGAAGAAATGCAGACAAAGAGCAGACACAGAGTAAATGGCCTTTAATGCAGGTGAGGCAGGTGACCGGGAGGGGTCGGCTGTAGGAAGGGGCAGATGGAACAGATGGTGGATGCTGAAAAAAGTACTTGTTGTAGGTGAAGGCTGAGGAAAGTAATGATGAAGGGCAAGTCTAAGCAAGAATGTGGGGACACAAGTGGAGAACACGCAATAAATAAGTAGCAGATTAATCAGTACATAAAGTCAAGGCAGTTCTTTTCATGAAATTCAAAATGTAGAAATCACAAATCAATCTGTATTAGCATGTCATAGCATGCTAACATTTGCTAATGAGGACTTCAGCTGTACTGAACCTTCAATGGGACTGCAAGTATTGGTCCAAACCAAAGTTTATGACAAATTAAAAATTTGGCCTGATGATGGCGCTCGGTGAAGAGCACCAAGGTTGAGAATGTTCCAGCTGCAGCCTTACAGGCTGTACTAACCAAGTCCCTTACAAATCATGACTCCTCCAAAACATGGCCACTTGTACACAGCAGTTTGGTGGCTGAGGGAGACAATATCAAAAATAACTTGATGAAAAGTTTTAGCAACTATGCGCCGAAGAAATTCAGATGTTCTGGTCTATGCGTATAATCAGTGAATTAACGCAAACAAAAGGTGGCTCAGGAGGACAGAATTATTTGATAATTTATTTTATTTCTTTTACTTTTAAGCAGAAATGATGATAAAAATTTAGCCCAACTGCTATTAATAACAAACTTAAACCTCAATGTAGATACTGTAAGCTAGTCTGAGTGAATTTAAGTTCCCTCCTGATAAGCAGTAATGCAGTGTACATCAGTATAGGGCGTTTATTGTCAAAAGTATAAAAACATAAAAAGTCTGTATGAGCTGCATTTTGGAGAGGAAAAGTATAAACACAAATATCGACATATTCAACCTTCAGCTACAATATTTATTAACTTGAAAACGAGGTGTTTGGCCTCGTCTTTGACACAGTCAGCTTGTGAACACTGCACAAACTGTATCTAGCTGTATCAATACTACATTTCCTGACATGACACTCTGTTTAATAGTTATCTAGATGTTATAATAACCAAAAATAACAAAACTTAGAGCAACAAACAAGCAAGACACTGCAGGAAGGGCAGCAGAGGAGGAATCTCCCAGATGGAAAGATGCGCAAGAGCTGTGTGTACATAGCAGAGCATGTTTCAGAAATCTGAAGTTCAGTCTGAAGTGGTTCAAGGTCAAATTAAAAAGTCAGTTTCACATCGCTCAGTTTGAATATAGTAAGAGATGATACCACTATCATACAATTTTAATGGACTCAGGTCATTTAAAGGTACACTATGCAGGATTTGTCAGTTCCTGTCGGTAAACACACTTCAACAGTCCCTGACGCACAGGGAGAGGGAGAGAAAGAGGGAGCAGCGGTGGCCGTGTGAGCTAGAGAGTAGAGAGTGAATGAAGGGAGATAGTGGCATTAGCGAGAACACATCAAATAAATAAAGTGGCGTTTTCTAACTGTTCCACCGCAGTTCCGTTCTGAAGTCTAGATAAACAACCCTTCACTCTGTATTAATGTGCAAGTTTTAACCTGTCTGCTTTTTGCCTCTCTGCTCTGCCTGTGTGTGTGTGTGCGTGTGAGTGTGAGTGTGTATGTGTGTGTAGCTTTCGCAGCCCTCGGTCAAACAGTCCCATAGACCTGTGCCTGATGATGAAGACAAAGATGGAGTCCCAACCTCGAGTGTTGTCGGCTCTCTCGCTGCCCAAAGTTTGACGCCCAGAAATGTCAGCCGCAAAATAGTGAGAGGAAATAAGAAAATGCAGGCAGATCTGTGCAGGTGCAGCCACCGCCTCACACCTTTAGTGGGTCGGAATTGATGACTGAGAGGGATTATTATTCTGTTTTTCTTCAAGGAAAATCACGAACGTGGGTAACTGGTAATTCAGGAACAGTCTATTCAACAGGGAAGTTCGTTTATCATTAAGCTGTCGCAGCACTCATCCAAAAACACATTAAGCATAGAAATCAAGTCTTAAACAGGCTGTCAGCTTAAAATGTAACTGCTTTCAAAGAAATACCACAGACCGATTATTACATCTTAAATATTAAATAACTTAACAAAAATGAAAAGGAGCTCTTTTAATAACATAAAGGCAGGAACTGGCATATTCATGAATGATTTGTGCATCAAAACCAGTTTTCAGGGAGGGAAAATATGTGAATCTGGGTGTGAAGAGGGGAAACTATATAGACTAATTAATTTTATTATGAAAGGTTTTCTCATCTAAAATTAGAGTTGTCTCCAGTCTGTTCTAGTGCCAGCAGCTGCAACTGAAAGTGTATATTAGGTTATGGAGACGTTGTGTGCTTCCTGGTTGTGTTATTAATTATTCATGACAGTTTGGCAGAGCCCCAAAAGGCAAAACCGCAGACAATATTGCATCTTTCAATATTTATGGGTCACCAAGCCAAGTCTCCTCAGCTTTTTGCCTTCAAGTCTAAAGCAAGTTGAGTCTCAGAGCAGATGAGTCCGAGCCATTGTGGGAGCAGCGACAATAACAGGAAAATTACACCTTGGAAAAAAAAAATGGGGTAAGTAGGTAGTCATTGTAAACACTGATGAGGTGTATAGATCCAGAAGAGATGTTCAGCAACTTTAGGGTGCCGCCAAAATAGGTAAGACAGCAACCACACAGGCGTGTAAAGATGACAGACCACACGTTCATACAGGGAAAGAGATAAGTGACGGACCAAGAATCTCCAGAAGATTAACCCTTTGATGCAAAACATGGGTCAAAAGTGACCCGGCAGAGTTTTTATTTTCTATATCTTTGCAATTAATTACTTTCATCATTCAGTATTCAAGGTATTCCTCAATTAGCTTGTTTTTGATCATCATACATCTTTATCTTATTTTTTCCTTTCTTACTTTTTGAATAAAAACCCCTTTTTTATCAGTAACCCTCTAATGCACAACATGGGTAAAAAATGACCCATATTCATTTACTATGCAATTTCATCGATTGCTGACTGTTTCTATGATATGTCTTTGAAAAAAAAATAATTGTATTATTTATTATTCCAAGTATGCAGTAAATATCTTGTTTTTGTTTCACACAAATCATATTTTATCTTTTGTCTTTCTTACTTTATGTACAAGCACAGCTTTTGTATTTCTACATCAACTTCACACACATGGGTCAGAAACGACCCACATAAGTTTGCTATATAATTTGGTGTTAACTGTGCTTGTGAAATTTGCTCCCTGTGTAAGTATTGTCAATATTTTTCAATTGTTCTAACATTGATGACAACTGTGAAAGATAACTGTACGTAACATGTTTACCTTGAGAGTGAGTACATTACTTGACAGAAAGTTAAAAGTAATTACTATGAGCTAGTTAGCGAGCTGTTGACATATTATATTTTAGTTAGCTAATTCTACCATAGTTAGTTACTATTGTAGTTAGTCCAGCTAACTAGATGAATGTCAGACACTTTGAGTCGAAATCGCTTGAAAAAGCAGTTCTCATTCAAATACGACTTACTGCACTGTAAGTGGCAGAAACAGGCTCCAATCGCTCTGAAAACCTCAAATTGACAAGCAAAGACTTCTGACTGAAAGTAATGACTAAAATCATGTTTGCAATGCTAAAGTTAGATAAAGTTCATACACTTTGAGTGGAATCCAACTTGAAAAAGTAGTTTGGAGTGAAATATTACTTAATCTGTCACAAAGGGCAAAAACATGCGTCTTACGCTCTGAAAAGCTAAAAATTGCAAGAAAAGGCTCCTGACTGAAACTAATGACAGAACAACCAATTCTGATGATGATGACCCAGAATATTTGCCACAGGGTCAAGCTGGAGTTGTGGGTGTGTCTGGGGATCAAGCTCTCCTACATGAAGACTCCTCTGATGATAAAGATGGCTCGTCTGATGAGTCCTCAGAGGACGAATCTCAGACTCAGTTCAGTAGACTGAGTAAAAACGAGTCTTACTAGAATGAGAATCCCCCCACCCAGAGGAAAATTTTACTTCTCAAAGCTTGCTCCTTTATGGCTATGGAGCCGTAAAGGAGCTCAATGAGAGTTCTCATTTCAGTCTCGTTGTAGTCTTTTTTGGTCTCAAACATTTCTCATGTGTTTCTCCTAAAATTCCTTAGGAGCAGTAGGTGAGACTTGAGACTTTACCGCTCAAACCTTGCTCCTTTCCAGCACTGGGGAGATATTCTGAAACTTCATTGAGAGCTCGATGAGATCTCCGTTGAAACTTACAGGGAGCCAAAGTTGAGATTTTCTGCACCTGTTTCTTAGGAGAAACAATTGAGAAACAGGAGAAATCATCCACAGCCTCACTTTGGTCTCACATAGATATCATAGTTGTCTAGGAGAAATGAATGAGACGCTACTGAGATCTCTTTTCCAATTTTCGTTTCCTCTGGGCACTCATGGCAGAACAAGAAGCCATAATATTCTGAGGAGCTGCCCAGGCCCAGGTGGCAATTCTCGCTCTAGTTATGTGTTAAGTTGTATTTTATTTTGTTAGGTCACATTTCACCAGTTTACAGTTCAGTTCAATAGCTGTGTTATCTGTTATCAGAGGTATGTGTCATGGTTGTGTTAATTAGTTCCTGTTTTATTTTGTAGTAGTTTTTCTCTTGTGTTCTGTTTCATAATTACTTCCTGTCTTTGTCTTTGCTCACACCTGTCCTTTTGTGCCACACCTGTGTCTTGTTGTATCAATTGTTGATCCCTGCCTCCTAGTGTCCTACCCACCAATCTGTGTTCTCCTCATCCCTCCCCTTTTTTTCCTGTACTCTTTTTTTTTGTTTATATAACCAATGCTTTGTTCAAACTGTCTCGGCCTATGGTCTCTGCATTTGGGTCCACCCACTTCACCACCCCCAAAACCTGACAGTATGTGTTTGTGTTACAAAATGACAATGTTGCAAATATTATGTACAGTTAGTAAGTAAATAGGTGTTTGGCCCCACTCACTGATAAAGTAATTACTTGAAACAAATTATTATTATTAGTATAGTATTAAGTCTTTTAATTATAAATCACACTTGGATGAATGGGTCATTTTTGACCCATGTGTGTAAATTTTATGTAGTATTATAAAAACAATTTTTGTGCGTAAAGTATGAAAAGAAAAATGGAAAAAATGATTAGTGGTAATCAAAAACATGATATTTAAAGAATACTTGGAATATTAAATCATAATATTAATTAATTTCAAAAGATAGAACAAAGAAAAACTCAGGCAGCATGAAATAACATGGAAAATGAATGCGGGTCATTTTTGACCCATGTTGTGCATTAGAAGGGGTGCGCATATGTTGCGCATCAAAGGGTTAAAGAAAAAGAGCCATAAATACACTGTGACAAATATGAAGCAGCTGTAGGTGTTATCACGGAGGAGCAGGGACTGTTGTGTGGTGCAGGGGTCAGGCATGACAGAATCAAAGAGATGCTGTTTAATGTTAGCTTTTGACATACAAGCTCACACAGTATCTTATTATATATGATAATTACATATTACAAATGATAAAATTGCATGACAACTGATACAAGTTTAAAATATAATGGTAAAATTATAAATGATCATACATATTATAGTAATACTAGCCCACACATGAGTTGACAATATATTTCCTCAAAATATTTCAGCTTAATGCTGAAATGCTTTTCATTTTTGAAAAGCATCACCAGCATTATGTTTGTCTCAGACAGAACCAGCAGACTAATGCATCTGTTCACCAAGTGCAGCCTCTTTATTTGCCTGCGCAAAACATCTTTACTTTGCATCCTGGTTGGATGCACTCTGAATAAGGAACCAGAGGCTTTTAAGACTACAGGTTACTAATGGTAGGTAAAACATTATATTTCTAATTCAGTCATGCTGTATGATATGTATGATCCCTCATCCCCTGCAGCTCGTATGCTCTGTTCAATGTGATTAATTTCTCTGTGAAAGTCGATGGATCGAGACTTTACAAATCTCTGAGCATCTCACTGCACCAGGATCGCCTTGGGGTGTACGGCTGTTCATGTAAGGGAGTCCAAGGTAGACTGTTGAAACATCTAGTCAGAGTTTTCGAAGAAAGCCAAAAACCATTTAATTTTCCCAGAGGACAAGCCCCCTCCTCATTTCTTTGAATACACTGTGTGAATTTATTGTCACATTTTCAAGCCAGATAGCCCAAATTCCAACTGACAGGAGGCGAGTAAATATGGTTGCTGAGTTGATGTAATGATACAGCCATGTCACTAAAACAACCCGGTCACCAAAATGTTGGCAGTTTACATCTCTGCATACCGCTCATACTGTATGTTCACATTTGTACATGTAATATGAAGCATATTTAAATTTGTACAAAAACGTCATACCACGTTCCCACTTCCACTTTTATATCTGAAGATGGAGGTGTTCGAGTTACAGGCCGGAAGACTGCTAAGACAGAGACGGCAGTTCAATACTGTGTTACAACATTTGTAAATTTGAAATCACAGGTTATATGTAAGGAGACCTAAGGCTTCGCGGGAATAACAACCAGATATTTATGTCAGGACATCTCCATCTGTGCCTGTGTCAACCAAAACAGGTATTTTAATGAAAAACACAATCTTTTCCTCACCATAACCAGTTGTTATTTGTTATCATAAAACAAAAAAAATTTACTTAAAGAAATGTGTAGTTGCAATATAAAGAAAATGTATGGTTGTAACATATCTGCGGTTTAAAGATATGTGTATTGCCAACATACATTCTGGCAATTGGGTTGCACCAAGCTTTCAGGTCCATTCTGTCAATTCAAGACTCGTAAGGCATTTATAGAGAATATCATGGACATAGCAGCCTATACTATTAAAATGAACTGATACTCTGCTAATAATGCTTTCCACAACCAAGATTCAAGATTCAAGCATCTGACTTGAGGCCTCTCATCTGTTGAAGATATACTTAACAATATTACAACTTGGGAAGTACTCAGAGGAGAAACTGGTTTTGTGTTCAAGTGGATGGAACTAAATGAATATTAGCGTTCCCTTATGCCAGATGAATCTAGCAGGAGTATCCAGATGTAGCTTATGGGATGCAGAGTGGCAGACATTCCATATTTTCTCCAGGGTAAATCGTCTTGACAACCACAATGTGAGACAAACGCGTCATGAAAAAACTAACTGGCTGGCGTTCTGAACGTATGGGACATGTAGGTGGAGCACTTGCCATGACTGTACAACAGTGAGCCACAAATTAACGTGGATGAATGTCTGTTTCCTTTCACAGCAATTCATGTTTTCCTAGAATGTGACGTCACGATGGGGCCTAATTGCCAAACACTCATATTTCTCATCTTTATTGTGCACTTGGCAAAAAGATATGCGTCACTCAGAGCGTAGTCGTATTGTTGCTGTCAGTTTCTCCAAATGGTTCCAATACTAATGTGATCTACAGGTGTGTATTCCAGAATTTTACATCATATTGGAGTATGATGTACGGTTTGAACACATTAATCTATAAACAATATATTATTTTGCTCACAAAAGTATAACCTATCACATTGTCTGCAGGAGGCCTTGTCAATCATGTTGGGTTACTGTTTCCTTGAAAAATGGCTTTGCTGAAATGTACTGGGTAACACTTTATGATAACCTTCAATAATAAATGGTACATGTGCAGTTAGTTAAACTAAAGTTAACAACAACACAATGTTTTATAAACAATTCATTAAGAAATGCTTTACTATGAAGTTGCAGCTGATGCTGATAACACTTTGTTAATGGCTAGAAAAGACTAATGCATTTGCATTTGATGTTTATAAGGGTATAAGGTACAAAGTTAATTTGTTTGTCATTTTACACAACTGCTTGCAAATCAAATGCTGTTGAGCTCATAGGAGAGAAACAATACATACCAAAAATTAACTATTTGTGTGACGTGAACTGGGGTGTCAAACGATGATTTAAGAAGTCTTGACTGAGGAATGAAGCTGCTCTGTAGTCTGGTGGTTTGGCAGCAGAGGCAGCGTCTTGTTATCGGAAGGTCGCTGGTTCGATTCCACTGGTCTGCATGTCGAAGTGTCCTTGGGCAAGACACTGAACCCCAAACTGCTCCTGATGTGCTGGTCGGCAACTTGCATGGCAGCCACCGCCATCAGTGTATGAATGTATGTATGAATTACTGTAAGTCGCTTTGGACAAAAGCATGTGCTAAATGCTGTAAAATGTAAAAAAAAAAAAGAAATGTAAATGTACATCACACTTTAATGATGTCACTGATGCTTTGTAGATGGTACCAGTGATGTTCTGGGCATTGTTAATCACCCATTGTAGATGCTTCCTGTCCTGGGCTGTGATGAACCATGCCAGTTTATGATGTTTCCAGACAGGATTGCTGCTCCATACAAAGTTGACAAGAATATGGCTCTGATATTTAGTTCCATTTTAGTGACATTGGAGCCTTTTATGTGCTTTTATACCAGAATGTGATGACCATGTTAGGTTATCTGTGATGCTGATTCCCAGGAACCTAAAACTGTTCACCTGCTCAATGAAACTGAAAATGTGACAAAATCTGCTGGCTCAAAAAAAAAATATATATATATATACAACAAACTGAATGACCAATTATAGTTGATTATGGTGATTCTGATTGATAACAGCTTGGGACTTTTCTGGGCCCATTTTAATAGGGGCTTGTTTGATGCACCCATTAGACTCATACACAAACGCTACAATGGGAAAGTCTAAGGAGCTCAACGTTGGTCTGAAAGGGCACATTATTGATTTGAACAAGTCAGGAAAGTCACTAAGAGCCATTTCAAAGCAGTTACAAGTCCCAAGATCAACTGTACAAACAACTGTATGTAAGTGTAAAGTGCATGGCACAGTCGTGTCAATTCTACTATCAGGAAGAAAACACCAACTCTCACCTGCTGCTGAGAGAAAACTGGTCAGGATGGTCAAGAGTCAACCCAAAACAACCACTAGACAGGTCTGCAATGAATTATAAGCAGCTGGAAGACAGCTGTCAGTGTCCACAGTCAAGCGTGTTTTACATTGACATGAGCTGAGAGGCTGCAGTGTTGAAAGAAGCTCTTTCTCCGGACGTAGCACCTTTAAGATCGACTGAAGTTTGTCTGGAGGAAAACTCTGTGGTCACATGAAACTAAAACGCAGTTTGGTTACAATGAGCAACAATATGTTTGGAGGAGACAAAGTGAGGTCTTTCACCCAAGGAACTCATCCGGCAGCGTGGCTTCAAAGGTTATGCTATTTGACAATGAGACATAGTTTTATAAAGCATCTGATTTATCCTTAACAGTGATATAACTTAACTTATATTTAACTATTTACATAATTCCAATATATTATTGATGTTGTCCTAAACCATTATATTGTTGACCTCACCTCTGTGTTTCTCATAGAGTTGAGCGCCCACCACAAAATTAGATTCGCTCCTTGCTGAGCCAGTGGTGACTATTTAAAAGCCTATTCACAGTTATCTATCCTCATTTGTTGTATAAAGCTTTCACAAACAGCTGCTAGCCCACATATACACAATAATAAATTGCTTGAAACATTCAAGCCTCTAAAAAAATTACTTTAATGAAGCCAATGCCTGCGAATTCCAGCTATTTTTCAAGTTATCTGGCCTCATTACGCCTACTGTCAGCCGTCCAGGATGTTCTCACAGAGTTGTTAGCTTTGTGCCATGGCTCCTTTTTGACTCCTCTTCTGCAAGTCCATTAGTTCCCTATAATTGTACATCCCATCATACATGATTACTTATGTAACGCCAGTTTATGAATTCATTATGGAACTACTGAAAATAAATCTCCCCCAGTGTCACACTCCTCCATTCCTATGGTTTCTGAGCTTGAACCCACTAATATTATCTGTCCTGTCTTTTTCTCAGCCTCATTATGTGGGAATCCAACCTTTTTGTGGCATACTTTTCCTTATTATTAGCGTGACTGTCTCCTCATGTTACTTTATGCATAGTGCATAAAAAGTGATGCAAATAAATGGAACCATTTTTCTAATATCTATTTTAGTCAGGCTTCTGACAATGTTTCCACACAGTACTCTCACCTGTCAAAAGCTAGAATGACATCCATTCAAACAAGCCCTGCAGGGGCATGTGCTTCTCTGTGTGAGCGTGTGTGTGTGTGTGTGTGTGTGTGTGTGTGTGTGTGTGTCCATGCTGTGTGTGGCATTTGGTGTCTCAGCTTATCTGGCTGTGGAGAGAGCTATGAGAGCTCGCTGTGTAATTGAAATGTCATGCGTACAGGAGAGGAGTTTGACTGAACGGGAGCCTTTAGCCATGCCCCAACGAGCCCACGACAGATGAGCAACAGCTTCCCCAATGAGAAGTGGCATTCCCCAAACCCATTCCTCCTTCTCCGTCCTCCTCCTCCCTCGTCCGTCACCCCATTCCTGCTCCTCCACACTCCTGCTCTCCGTGATTCCTCCCTGCCTATCTGCAGTCTAACAGTGATTAACGATAGCGCCTGGTAGTTGCTGAAATATTAAAATAAATGGTCGGTTGAATCGGGGTCTGAAGGAATGCCAGTGCATTTATCATTTTTATCTGAGGCTAAACTATTGTGTTATTGATGGTGGCAGTGAGCTTGCCATTCAACTGTAGTAATGCAGGTGGCAAGGAAAGTCCCAGAATTTGATTGCTGCCAAGCAGGGAGACAACACAGTATTATTCATTTTCATATAATCCACAGTGATTAATAGGACCACCTGCCCCCCCCCCCCCCCCCCCCCCCCCTCGGGAAATTTTTGTCATCACAGGGCCCTACACAAAGAATAAAACAGTGATGCCGGGGCTCAATAATCACATCTCAGCTGGTTAACAATCCATTTGCCAGAAAATGTATCATTTTCAAATTAGACTGTGAATCAGTGTTATATGATGTTTGAAAATACAGATAGCACTACAATAAAGGGCATGATGTTGGAGTAGTTAGTAGAGAACAAATGAGGAACGAAGGAAGAGCTAAGTAAGGGACAATGTCTGACGATGTGTCCATTATCAGTCCATTCATTACTTATTATTGGTGCCTCGCAGGACATCATACGGGGGCTGTGGCTCAGGTGTGGAGCCAGCATCTTGTCATCAAAAGGTCGCTGGTTTCATTCACATGGTCTGCATGTCAAAGCATCATGGGCAAGATACTGAACCCCAAACTTCTCCTGATGTGCCACTCGCACCTTGCATGGCAGCCACCGCCATCAGTGTATGAATGTATGTATGAATTACTGTAAGTCACTTTCTATAAAAGCGTCTGCTAAATGCCCTAGATGTAAAATCATACGGTAACGTTATTGTCCCCTTCTTAAAGAATAATAAGACCATTAATTTATATTTGCCTGCATCTTGTGATTCAAATATAAAGTTTTCCTTGGTAACACCCTAGTTTGACTAGGGGTGGGCAATACTGCAAATTTTGGTATCGATCCGATATCAAGTAAATACAGGGCCAGTATCGCCGATACCGATACCGATACCGATACCAATTCATATCATATTCAGTATATTTGTTTCAATTTCCAATATATTCATTTAAATAAGACGTTTCAATGGGATAAATGTATCAAGGTTATTGACCGTGTTATTATTATCATGGTCTTAGCCTAATTTATACTTTTTGAGTCGGTTAACAAATGACCAGTTGCATTTTGAAAATTAACATTTACTAATGCCGAAGATGACTAAAATATTATTTTCACCACTATTATCTACCTGGATATTCTCTGCTAGACTGACTTTTCATGTGCTTGAACAAATTTTTGTTGTTATCGCTCTATTTTACTGTAATTACAAATGATACAGGTCACCATTGTGTCATTTTCAGCCTGAAAATATGACCATACTGCGCTCCTCTTCCTCTCTGCCACTCTTCGGCTCCTCGGTACAATGTCCAATCACAAGAGGGGGAGGAGGAGCAAGGTGTTCCTACTTTGCCCTGTGAGGAGCAGCACTTGAAAGCAGCGGACACAGACAGCCAGGTCTTCACTTTAATGAAACCGCCACAGTGTATACAGGAGAAAAACTGGAAACTATAGTAACGATCTCATTATACTGGTATCGATCAACACCAATGCTGGTATCGATATTATTGATATTTGGATCAATCCGCCCACCCCTAGGTTTGACTAATACCTGGAACAATGCCTACAATCGCATTAGGTCTTTATGCAATGGAAACGTTGCTGACTCATAAAGTCTTTGGGCTCAAGCAAGAAAGTTAGCGTTACGCTAGCAAGACCATCACACTGACAAACAGTAAACATAATTTTGATGGTATGTTTAACAACAACACTATCCAGGGAGCTGTTCCTTTAATCAATATCAAGATTTTAACAAACGAATAAAAGTCTGAAGCAGGGAAGTAAGACCATGTTCAGAGGAATGGTGCGAGTGACTCCCTGCAGCCTTACAGGTTGGACACACTGGATTCATGTGCAGCACTGCATCTTGCTTTTTTTTTTGGCATCCATGTTAACAGCTAAGCTAAGAGATTCATATAGAGCAACCTGCAGATTGACGTCATGCCAGCATTTTACTACAGTTTTAATGTCTGCATGTGTAGAATATGTCACAGGCATGAAAGTAATACACACAACCTGTGAGTGGCAGTTTCTTTCCTGTGCACTCTTTTTCTTTCACCTGCTCTCCCTCGCTCCCTCTCATTCCCCCTCCGGCTTTCTCGCTCTTTCAGAGAGGTAGAGGAAAATCACGTCATCATATTTATTGATAATTATCAAAAGGCAAACCCCATGTGTGCAGATAGGGCAGGCAGGAGCCGCGCTGCAGCAGCAATGCAGTTGCCACGTGGCATACAGGCATTCAGTGTGACCAGCCTGTCAATGATACAGGCGCCTTCCTGTGGTGTTCAGAGCATTATCAGATGGACCCCAATCAGCGTTGTGAGTAAGGCATAGTCCACACGCACACGTTCTATTTGAATGTTTTTTTTCTCCTGAAATAGTCTCTTTCCATACTAACATACCTGAAAAAACATATCATGAGGCAAGTCATATACGCTTGAAATGCCGTGCCACTCTAAACAAAGCAGATCATATACTCTGGTCGGCTGCACAGCTGAGGAAAGTGCTACGAGCAAGGCATGGAAACATAACTGCTCCTCACAGAATCTTCCTGGACAGGACTGGCTGGCCAGTAGAGGTGTGCTTTCCTCATCCAGCCACAAAAGAGAACATAATTGTTTTCTTTAAGCAATAAGTAATAGTGTTCTTTACTCGTTGAGTGGTTTATTCAAAGATTTTCTAAAAGGGTGATGCAGCACCGAGGAGTTTGAGGCCCACAGATGAAACTAGATTGAGAAAGACAAAATGATTAAAATGTCTAAAATGGCCTTAAAAATGTTGGCTAAAAAACCCAATGAGTCCAATGAAACAAACATGGAGTGAGAGGAAAAATAAAAGTGCTTAAACGAATAGGCAGAATCACCAGTACAGGCCGTGCTGGTCACCTCCCCTCATAGTGTCCTCAAGCAGGTTCCCTATCAGCAACACCAGATCCCACAAACACACTAGTGAAAAGCAAGAGGACACAGTGAAACGCCGACAGTGTGATACAAACACTGCTACAGTAAAAATGTGCCTTTGTGCACCAGAGTGGTACTAATTGCCCAAAGGGTACGCACACCACCTGCCAGGATCCTTGCCTGGCAACTCTAAACTATACAAATGTTATACCTGAATACCTGAGTCAAACCAGTCACAGCAGCAAGCCATATATGGTCCATGTGTGTGATTTCTATCTGGTTGAAACAGAACCTGATGGCATTCAAGTGCTCCTCGGATCATTTCCCAACCAGGAAAGTTGTTTTTCTGACTTTGCTGATTTAATTAGCTTCATTAATCATATTGCAGAAACTAGACTGCAATCCAGTCTAGTTTCTGTGGAGTTTCGGTGTTGTTGCTACATGGTTCTGGTTCCATTTATAAACAGCCAGACCTTGTTTATAGGTCCAAACAAGAGATGGTCTTGGTCCAGATCAAACTGAACCGTGGTTTAGTTTGTTGTCAGTGTGAAACCATTATTTTCGAAGGTTCGGACTTTCAGACCAATTACTTGAAGTTACGGCAGGCTAATGTCAAAATGTCAGCTGGAAAAGGAAGGACAAAAAAATGCACCAAAATGGAATGAGCTTCAGGAGCACAAGGGGAGAAGAAGAGGCCAAATGTTTAATTCATATTTGGTCCGAAGACTTCTAAAACGGTCAGCTCGAGAAAACTCATAAAAATTCCTAGACTTTTCAACTGTTTTTTGAAAGGAGGAAAGAGAGAGGATACCAGAGGACAGCTGAGCAATACCACCTGAAGATAAAGGCACTGCGGAAGCATTTTACAAAGGTGCAAGATGCCATGAGAAAAACGTGTGCGTCAACTAATGAGAAGGGCAGGTGTCCCAAAATCCCCTAAATATGGGGCCTTTTAATTTTGCTGGAGATAAATATGTGCATGCATTTGTTGCATCACTCCCTCCCAGGATAGGATTCTGGGCACTCGACTAACAACCTCACCCAAGTGGTTCAGCTTCAACTTCATATGAATCTACCAATGTGCCCAGTGCAACACACAAGAAAAATTTGCTCTCTACTCAAACGTAGCTTTTATTCCCTCCATGCCTCAAATTTCCCTTCAGTCCTTATTCTTACAGCAATAGTACAGCTTATCCCCCAAAAAACACTAGAATTGCTAACACTGATATAAATAAGCGTAATGATACAATGTTGAAAAAAATAAAAAAAAACTACATACCATGATTACCTGCATTATTCTACTGTAGATTTGTGGCAGTAGTAAGGTATTGGCTATTTTCAGTCATGCAGATATGTTTAATTCAACTTAAGACAAATTTCCTTATTTATTAAGTTTTTATATTTATATCATAAATATATATTTAGATTTTTAGGTTGTAATTTATTTCACTGAACACTTTTTGTATTCTCTTTTTCAATGTTCTAATGTTGTTTTTTACTTTTTGGTCTCACCTGCGATACAGTATAGCTTTAACAAGTTATATTTTTGTATGGCAAATTTTGCGTAGTCAGGAGCTGTTATTTAAAATTCAACATTGTGATAAGTATATTTTACTCATCTAAAATAATTTCTGCACAAATGTTTGATCAGCGTGTCATCTCTCCCTCACAATCAAACATGTGCTGCAGTTATTATTATTATATGAGAGAGATCACAACTATTTTAACAATAAACTTTAGTAAAATAATGATGAATTTATTTTAGATGGTTTCAAAACATACAAAGCAATACTGTAATGCAAAGGCTAAAAATGCCAAAACAATGATATGGTTTCACCACACATACCAACACAGGACTGCAACCTCAGAGTTGCAAGTGGTAAAAATCATAACACATTAATCCAGGGCTGCATGTAACAAATATTAATGTGTATTTTTTGCAGCTCTTCAGTTCAAAGCACACAATGGATCCCTAATATGTGCCCCACCATCACCACCAATCTCACAGTCGGCGGGGTCTGGTCTTGCATCACGGACCTCATCGTCATTGCTGATGTGTTCTCCATTGTGACTCACAAAAATTGAGTTGATTTGAAAGGACACAGCAGGCCAAGATGATGTCACTGATTAAAGTAACATGACAGTCACATAATTTTAATAAGCACCTCCGTCTTCCTTTCAAGTGTTCAGAAGCCCCTCTCCACAGTCATTCTAGCTAGACTCGAGCGGCTATTGAGCGCTGATTGTTCCAGTGTTATCCCACTGCTCTTATGGTTATGGCCTCATTCGCCCTGGTAGCAGTGGATATGCACTATCTCCTAGTATTACATGAAGTACATTCACATCTTGAATGGTTTTTTGCCATCCTAGCAAAAGTGTTCATAAAAGGACTTGTTCGAGGATATGCGGGCATCATGAACCCTCCCAGGCTGGCCAATATTGAAATCCCAAAACTTGATGTTATGGTCCACAACACCTTGCAGGATTAATGAGTAGATGCCTTTGCGGTTATTCAAAGATTCCATTCAAAGTGTTTATTGTCATATGCACAGTAAAGAAACATGTTCTCAGTTATGAAATGAAATTCTTCCTTTGCTGTCAACAGAATGCAAACAGCAGAGATGGGACCAAGTCACATATGTGCAAGTCTCAAGTAAGTCTCAAGTCTTAACCTTCAAGTCTCAAGTAAGTCCCAAGTCATTTTTTCTTGGGCAAGTCAAGTCAAGTCAAGTCACAGGTTATATCAAGTCGAGTCAAGTCAAGTCCTGTACTAGGTCAAGTCAAGTCCAAGTCAAGTCACCTTATTATTGCAATTTAACCTGCAGAATCTGATCTTAATAAAGTGAAAAGACAAGATATAAGTAACTGTCAGTAAAAATCAATGGCCAATGTGTCCAACCTGTTTAAAAAATGACAATACTTTGGATTTGCATTGTAATAACTGATATTCAGTAAAATACATAATGGAATCAAACAAAACAGAAATTTACATTTACTCAGCTGTTAACCCAAATCAACTTCATGTGCTGTTTTTTAACTAGGGGTTACTTCATTTTAAAATCCTATCTATTTCATGTACTGTTTTAACATATGTATTCCATTTTAAATTATATTTACTTACTTTGCTAAGTTTTAAAACCATATTTGTGTCATGATCTGTTTTTAAGCAGCATCTACTTTATTTACTAGTGTTTTAGCTTGTAGTAATTACTCAATTTTAGGACAATTGCTTCATTTAGTCCATCTCAAACAGTATTCATTCAACTTCGCAACCTTAGTTACTACTACTACTTTTAGGTGACTTCATCGCTACAATATTTACTTTGCAGGGATGACCCCCCCGTGCGCGCACACACACACACACACACACACACACACACAGAGGTAGCGGCCAAATTCACGCAGGCGGCTCGCCGTTGCTTAAGAGGCAGGGAAAACACTGGGTAATGATTCGGTGTTGGCGGGCTGGTATGTTATTAAGCTCATTTAACCCTGTGTTGCTCGTTCGTAAAACGTACAGCCAGTCTTGTGATGAACCGGTCGGAAGGTTCGCTCACGTTGTCTGGGGTTGATGTTGGCAAATTAAAAACAAGAAGTTCCACCAAACCGACCCTTCCCACCCCCACCTCCGTATCATATCAAGCTAAAGTTAGCTAACTACCGACTAGGCTAACAGGATAATATTAGCTAATTGACAAGCACTTAATGGGCAGAATGGCTCTTCAAATGACGAACAAAGTTTGAAGTTGTCGCTTGGCTGTCCGAGATGTTTATGTCGCATGTCTTGCACTGTGCTGTGCGTCTTTGCCGTCAAAATGGTAATTCCGAAAGCCGAAGGCGATGACTCTCGGTACCCCTCCCGCTGCCATGTTGATGCAGATCTGATATAAGAGGGCGGGTTTCTCAAATAAACACATAAGGTACGTAAAGAGGGCATGATTGATTGACAGGGTAGTGATCCAATCATGACAACGCCATTCTCAGCCTGCGCTCCTACCGGGTAATCGATATATATATATATATATATATATATATTTTTTTTTTTTTATTAATGTATTAATTTATATTCAAACTGAAATCATGAACTGAATAACACTCAAGTCATTCAAGTCATTGTGTCTCAAGTCAAGTCAATTCCCGAGTCATTAACTTCCAAGTCCGAGTCGAGTCTCAAGTCTTTTTTTTCAAGTCAAGTCACAAGTCATCAAAACAGCGACTTGAGTCGACTCGAGTCCAAGTCACAGTGACTCGAGTCCCCATCTCTGGCAAACAGTGTAATAAAGAAATATATACTGTACATCTGAAATATACAATATACAAAGTAAAGTGCCATCCACATTTCCTGCACACTGTGGGAACCCCAATCTCTCATGGAATCACCTAACTGTTGATTCAAATTCTGCAGCTGAAGGTGTGTGTAGGTGTTGTGGCTTTAGGTTCTCATTGACAGCAGCGACAGCTTGTTGGGTGAACACATAAGTACAAACCATATCAAAATGGTGAGAGACAAGCCCTTTTCACACAGCGACTCAGCATCATCGTTACAACAGAGGCTCATCTTTGTTTGTTCACACTGAATCAAGCAGCGCCAGAGTAAAGCCACTCGAGTGTATTCATACAGCATGCCAGAGCTGCGGAACCAAAAAGGTGACGGTACACATCATGATGTTGAGATCTGTGTGTTTTTTTTCAACCTGTTTCCTCCAGTTTCCACATGTTAATCTAAATATGTAATGGTCGACTGTTTATAATCTATGGATGCTGTTCAGTGTTTAACTTTGAATGATATAATTACATAATCGCCATCAGTAAACAGCAGACCCTGTCTGACTCTCACTCACAGGGAGGGATGCTGTTTCTCAGTCAGGAGGGCTGACAGTAGGGATGTATACCGAGGACCGGTACTTTTTGGTACCGGCTCCTAATTGGGTCAGTACCAGGGTACCATTAAGATTCTGGACAAACGGTACTGTTATCTGTACTTTTTAAAAAAAAAAACAACTTTTTTTTGATGATTTTTTATCGGTTTTTGTCATGGATGGTTTCTGAACGTCTACCCAACTGAATGACTATAAACTTAACAACAGACTCTGTGACTTGACGTCACAAAAACAAAACCGGCTGCTGCTGTCATGGCGCTGCAGTCTTTAGCGTTAGCCGGGCTGCTAACTGTGCTCGCTTTGTTATAGCAATCAAACATGCCACATTCCTTTAGCTTCATACTATGCTCCAAGTGTTTGGTGATGTTGCTTACCCCTGAATTTCCCCTGCATACTGTCCGCTGCATTACGGCTCCGATCCGGTTTTGCTCCGCCGTCTGCCTTCTAGTAACCTCCACTGGTTACTTTTTGAGTCAGCCACGGCACAGTACGGTAGACAGCTGGCGTCACGAGGCCGAGGAGTTTCCGCGATAATCACATAATCACTCGCGACCGCAGTTATAGGTATGTGTCATAAAAACAACAACAGGAAGTGTTCCCGACCGAAAGATTAGTAGAAGAGCTTGTGTTTGTCTCTTTTTTGAGATTTGTGTGCTGGTATCAACACGGACTGTTTTATTTTGAAAAGTAACCGGATGTTATATTGATATTTCGGTACTTGACTTCCTGTGTGCTCGGTGCTAAATTCAGCTGAATTGCTGCGTTGTGCTCCGGCATCCGCCTGATATAAAAGTCCTGGTTATCTGTTCCGGAGTATTTGTAATTGCATAGCTTCTGTTCTGTTGAAGCTTTATTATTACCTTGTGGTAATAAAAGGTTGAATCTTTTGACATCTTGTAAAGTCTTTATTGTTTTTTTAAACAAAATTACATGTTGTAAGAGAATCATTAAGTATCGGTACCGATAAGGAATATCGGTGTCGAAAAAATCCTAACGATATACATCCCTAGCTGACAGTCGCCTCTGCTGCTGCTCTGAAGCTGCTCCTCCTCTCTGCTTCTGTAACTTTCACAGAGATGGCGAGGCAGAGGTGTATTGAAAGGACAGTGTGAACGAGTCTATATATTGGAGTTCAAGATTGTTGGCCAGTATCCACGGGTGTAATGCCTCGCGCAGCTCTACTGGCACAGCCTGGTGGTATCTTGTATCCTGTCGAGTGAGCCTTAGATGAATGCCGCCACAGAGCTGGTGGAAGGTGGTTCTTCTCATTCTTAAGTTGATCAGACACTAATGATGTTGTCAATGTTCAGACACATCAGCTGTGCAATTGCATAGCACAGCCATTCTAAACTGGGTTTACGTTTACATATTGTTAGGCCTGAAATTAAGCAGCAACCTAGACAGGCCAGGGTTTGACCAGTTCTTGTAACGATGGGTGGGGGTTTATAAGAAGAGCAATATGTCATCTGCATAAAGATTATTTTTATGATGTGTGTTTGGTGTCAAAACTAGGGGCCCTGTCATAGTCAAGTTGATCCTGTCTTCATCCATCTGTGTGTGTGTGTGTGGTATCTGTTTGTGTTCCCATCAGAAAACTGGGGTTTCAAATGACATTTTAATCGTTCATATCATTTAAACATATAGTCATACATATTACATATTACTTGTGTGAATGTTACATAAAAAAAAAAAAGTCAGCCTTTGACATGTTTTGTGACACTTATTTTGTTTGGCAGTTGAGCAAACAACAAAGGTTGGGTAGGAGCCACAGTGCACAATTTAAATTTAAACCATTTAAAACATCTACTTTGGTAAAATGCTACTTAATGCTTGAGTATACACCATACTGGCATATAGGCAACACAGTTCTATAATCTTCAAGACTGAGCAGTCTTAAGCACACCAAAAAATTAGCAGCTGTGTCTCGACTGATTGCACACATAAGGGCCATTTATAAGCAACTCAGCATCCACAGTCTGTTTCCAGTGGTGCAGCTCTGTAGGGATTGTAGCCAGCTGTTTTCAAGAGGAGGAGGATGAGCTGTTTGATGAGAGGATGACCTCGGAGTAGCAAGTGAAAGCAAGAATATTGTTTTCCATTGTCTTCCTATCTCGCAGATCTATTCTCAGGAGTTCACAGTAATAGAACAATTTGGAGATCAGCAAGTGCTCTTTTTACATAACACTCCATGACTGTGGTGTCAAACAGAAGTCTATGTTATTACATTATCTCGGAGCTCTTTAGAGTATAATAAAATATGTTGTAATATAATGGAAGGTGATCTGTCTGTTCAAGTACAATCTCAAGTCACGCATAAGGTGCAAACTGCGATAAAACTTAGCAGCGTTGAAGCTTATTTATCTCTCCAGTCAATTCATGTGCAGGCCATTATCAGACTTAGAAGATAGTATCCAACGTTTCTTATATCCTCTTCTTGTCTGCCATCCAAGGCTCCTCAGTGTAACTTTAGTACTACTATAGGTACTCTTTCAAACCACAAGGGTCCGTGTCACAGCCATATATGACTATTACAGAAGTCTCAAATTCCAACTTTGCACACAAGATATGTAAGTGGAAGATTGCCATGACATTTGCTGGGCACATCCATGCTAATTCAATACAAACTTGCCTTTTTTTTAGCAGCATGGCATTAACTCAAATGGGTCTACTTGCCACCGCATATACAGAAGAATTGAAAACCTCCTGCTATTTCAGGTCAAAGGTAAGCAAGCAGCATGTCAATACAAGTCATTTCACAAGTCACTGTGTTTTTATGTTTTGTGAAAAATGTATGTACTGTCCTATGACTTGGGAGCTGGAAAAACGGCTTGCACTTCCCACCACAGACATGGTCATTATTGGGTAGATCAAATGTGGCTTTTCAGTTTGAGCTGTAGTTTGCAGTTCAAGTTTGTCAGTGTTCGTTTAAGTTTGTCGGCTTTAACTTTAACTTTGGTAGCTTCAGCATTAATTGATAAATTAATTAATTGCTATCCTCATAAAAAAAAAAAAAAAAAGCTATGAACCGTGGATAAAACTGGAGTAATTACTGATAAAGTCAAAATAATTGGAGACAAAAGTAAGATTTACTCTCGGTTATAATGCAATCGCTCCGCCTGCAGACAATACCAGTAGAAGTGAGAGACCTAACAAAAAGCATGAATGGTTATCCTAAGCTCTCCTTCAAAGGGAGTCTGAGCAGCGTGTGGCCTCAATGTAAATGGAGCCTGTTATCAGTTTGCCTTTACTCCGTGACAAAAGGTTAAAGAAACCATCCCATTATTTTCTTTTCTACATTTTAGACTTTGCAAAGCCTCATCTTCCATTTGCAAATTGGATGGGCACGCACAGTGAGATACAGTCTGAGGCCTCTCTTCTATTGATATATTCATTATCCACAATGCTGAAACAGGCAACATCCTGTATCATTTTTCCCTATGGCCACAGAGAGTATCCGTCTCTAACATTTGCTTTCAACCATTCAACATTCCACCCACTGCTCTGAATCAATACTAAAGCTATAGAACTGAAGGTAATCATGGCAAAAATACGGATGCTACATAACTATCAGCAGGAGACATACATAACGAGTTCACTGCCATATATAAGCTTTGACACTGCAGTCTCTATTATGAATTATCTTCTACTCTTGTACCAACAACAGCTGTTGTTGCCAATTCACACAGACTTCACCTAATACATAAACACAATCCATCTAATTTGACACTAATGGCACACAAAATAATTACACATAGCGGCACATTATCAAATCAGTCCACCACCACAACACAATAAACACATTTAGCAACCTGTCACAAACAGTTGTATTATATAAATTAACAAAAGGTGATAAAGTCAGCATCAGCCCACTGACATTTAACACTGTATGGTGAACAAAGCTTAACCATAACCCCTAAGCAATAGCAAAGGACACAGGGTTTTTATCCCATCCATTAAAAAACAAAATGAGAAAAATATCTTCTATCTATCAGCTTAAATAGACCACAGTGGTCTGTTTGCAGATATCTGAGAATGCTGGCCTGGTAGCCATGATGAGAATGAACAATGGTTCCCTTTAATCCATCCTTTAATAGGGGGCAGAGGGTCCCATTGGTCCAGAGGAGGTCTGTTGTCATTGGCGGAGACTTTCTCCTTAGTTGCCTCCTTCTAGATTCCAGTCTCCAGATGCATGGCAAGTTTATTTTCATGGCACCTTTCAACAGTATGTACTCATACAAGTACACTCACGTGAAAGGCTCCACTACAGAAAATAGTAAATAAGTATATAAAGGTATAAATAAGTAATATAGAAACAGCAGGAATAAGGTATACAGTATAATTAAATAGATTAATAAATAAACAGCAATAAAAAAAGGTACAACATCAAAGATGTATATGATCTATAAAAAAAAGAGGGTGTAAATAATAACTTACAAATAACAGAATTGCAGTAACACAAGAAACACATGGCTGTACAAAAAGACAAGGTAATACACACACATAAAAAAAAAGGAATATGAGTAAAATAAAGTAGAAGAGCAAATTATATGGACAAATAAAAATCACAGCTTGGGTTCAGTAGAGTGCAAGATATTAATAAGCGGCCCCAAGTTAATAACGTCCAGTAGCCAACAGAGCCCTGATTAAATGAACTGAGAACTGGGTCTACTTGAGTTACGAGTGTGGAGCAAAAGTGTATATTCTTTATCTGCTCCAGACATGGCAGGGAATACACTATGGTCAAAAAGTGGTATGGTAAAAAAAGGCTGTGTTTGATTACATCCTCTTGTGAATAACAGCATAAAGCATGTACTTTTCTGTGACAGTGGCATGTGCTGGTACACCAGGAGTGCTCACTTCCTACAAGAAATCTGCTATACTCTCTTCCACATAGACAGAACACACACACACACACACACACACACACACACACACACACACACACACTGCTTACTACTATCAGGTCAGCGGATCATTTAGGGTTTATAAACTAACAGTAGCTGGTCCTGGTGGTGACTATCAGCAGTGTTCTGAATCAGCTGCAGCTGTCTCATTCACCTGTGTCTTGGTTTTCTGTACTTCCTGTCTTTGTTTTCTGTATCACCTTTGTATTTCCTCTGCATGTTTGGATCAGTTGTCAGATCTTCTGTGTTTGCTGCTTGTGGTCCTCCCTTGTATTCTGCCCGTGTTCCTCATGTCATCCCAGTTGTACTTGGTTTAGTTTTGTGCAATTGGATTTTCCTCAGCCTGAGCTTTGTTTCCTGCCTTTTGTTCACTGGATTAAGCTTTGTGTTGTCAAAGCTTGTGTTTTGTTTCCACAACCTGCTGTGTCTTGTCTTGCATCCAGGTCCTCTGGAACTGAACTTAACAAAGACATTTTGTGCTGCCAACTTCGAGTGAATAGCAGGGGGATGGAGGAAACTCCTCTTTAAGTCCACGCTCTTGTATTGGTTAGAGTAGCTGCTTCATCTGTGGCAATGCTGATGAGATTTTTATTCCACAAATCATCGTCCATCCATCCCCGCACCCCTAGTACTCTCTCTCAGTGAAGTATATCAGCTCAGTGTCTGTTCACTTCAACCATGAATGCACATTAATGTATGATACTTTAATCCAAAGAGATGCACCTGGGGAAATCAAGTCATTTATTATTTCACACTAATGCTGCATTCATGTCTTCGGCTGATGGCAACACAGGAATAGTCTCATTAGATTTATGAGGCTACTCTCGTCTGTCTCTTCCATAGCTGAAGCTGTTCTAACTGAGCTGATCATTTCCTGCATCAAACTGTCGCACTCGTTCCTACAGTCTTGTTTTGGAGCATTTCTTTTCTTTCTATTTCTTCTATTTCAGTTGTTTCCCTATAAGCAATGCTGTCATGCTGCTTTTGAATGCCGCTCCTCACTGTCGCATTCACCCGTTTCCTCTGCCAGATGCGCACCTTTCACTTTGACAACAAACAACAAAGCAGTCGCTGCTTTGTATACATGGCATCCAACAAACCTATCCTGAATGAAAATCCATGCTTTTTCTCCTTCCTAACTCTCTGCTGAGCATGTGTCCACTGATGGTGGTACTTGTAGCGACTGCTGCCCCAGCTGTATCACACACCTGTTCTTCAGGTCCCAAGCTGCAGTTTTCAAATGAGGCCACAACTTCGGCTTCAACAGTTCCAGCAGTGGGAAACATGGCTAATTTCACATTAGATGTACCCCTTATGTTACTGTGGGTTGTTACTAGACACAGCAGATTGCATTGTTGTCGATGGCCTTATTTGTTCGAAAGGAGATGGACATGAGTTCCACTTCTATTTTTTTGGGGGGGGGGGCTGGAGTCTCTGTTGGAGGAGCAAAGCCACTCAAATCAAATGGTAGTTACATCTAGGATTGGTGAGTTTTTTCTAGAGGCATTTTTTAAATATAAATCAAATGTTGTGACTGATGCAGGCCTCTAAAAAGCCCTTCAGTCTTCATCATTCTGCCCGTATGGAAAGATGTGTCTAATGTTAGCAAAAAAGCACTGACTGAGTGCAGCCTAAGGAGTACCTGGTAGTCTTTTCAGTCTGAGGACATTCATGATGACTATTTTGTCGTGTGTGTTCATGATTGTGGCATTTAACTGTTCTTTATTCATGTATTTATTGGACTTAAAAAGTTAAGAGACTGTGTTGAATGTTGGGAACAGGCTGCTAACACATATACCCAAGCTGGTCAGAGAGTTACAGAGAGCCGAGGTCACGCCCCTCAGAATTTGTCCCATGGGGCCTTTTTAAAAACTTTGCATGGTAGTGAAGAAAGAGAGACAAATAATGTATTGATCTTGATTGAATTGTGTCATGAACCACACATATGATTTTTGTTCATTCAAAAGATAATTTTCAAGTCAATAAAGTTTTAGTTTGTCATCAAACTAGTGAAATATCAAACTGTGAAGATACATCAATAGAAAGACTACACAGCCAACATTTTCGTTAGTGAACACTCACCAAAACCTGCAACTTCAAAGGAGAACTTCGGTCGATTTAAACATGCAGCTCCATTGCTCAAGCTACCCTTGACTTGCCAGTACCGAAGACGCGAACACATTTGGTCCAACCATTACAGAGCTCCGTGAACGGAGATTTAGCACTGACAGCTAACAGCATGGGGTCAGAACTTTACACTGTGTTTTAAGCGTCTTAACATGCTCCACATCTCACACCAAAAGTTATGCAACATCAGCAGACACCTTACAACACAGCACTGTAGCGTGTATGACTCAAAATGAATAAAAAAGTAGTTAAAACAGTGTGTTTATGCAAGGAGCTACATATCAGTTTGTTGACATCAGTGTGTTCCGAAAGCTAGACCAAACTAGTTAATCCGTGTGCACTTAACAGGCTTAACAGGCTATTGTAAGGCTCATGGCTCATGACAGGCTGTAACATGGACATGTACATTATGAACAGAAACACAAAAATGCTGGAATACGTTTCCGTCTCCGCCAGTGAGGGAGTAAGTGCACGCTCGACGGATCGACTAGTTTGGTCTAGCTACCGGAAAACACGGATGTCAACAAACCAGTATGTAGCTCCTTGCACAAATACACTGTTTTAACTACTTTTTTATTCATTTTGAGTCATACATGCTACAGTGCTGTGTGCTAAGGTGTCTGCTGATGTTGCATAACTTTTGGTGTGAGATGTGGAGCATGTTAAGACGCTTAAAACACAGTGTAAAGTTCTGACCCCATGCTGTTAGCTGTAAACGCTAAATCTCCGTTCACGGAGCTCTTTAATGGTTGGACCAAATGTGTTCGCGTCTTCAGTACTGGCAAGTCAAGGGTAGCTTGAGCAATGAAGCTGCATGTTTAAATCGACCGAAGTTCTCCTTTAACATGGTAGAGCTGCTCCTGTATATAAGCAGCTCACAGAAAGGACTGGCTCTCCCTTCTCATAACTGCAGCTGTCATTATGAGCTGATTTTTGTGATTTTCATCTTTTTTTTTTTTTTTCTGAGCCCAGTTGGCGGCCATGTTGGATGTGATTCACTGAGCACATTGATACAAAACTACATGAGATTTTACTTTAATTACCGAACTGAGATTTAACTGACCCAGACTTCAGTAAGTCCAGTCAGATACTTTGCATTCAGAGGGAAGGCGATGGGACTTTGTGTCAGTTGGATACTTGGATACCTAATTTGGCTTGCTCCACTGTTTTCTTTCTTTCTCAATATGTTTCTTTTGTCCTAAGTTGGCTATCTGACAGAATCGTACATACATGTTGAATTGTTCACTTGTCACGGACAATGCATTAATGCGCGATTCAAGCTATTCACAGATATCATTAAGTTGTTGAACATGACAGCAGCAAATCTGCAATCAGAGATGAGGTGCAAACCTGTCGAACAGCAAAACACTGCTGATTATATCACACTTTTATAAAATCAAGGCAGTTGTCAAGGTTGATGACAGAGTTTGATAACAGTGGGGAGTGTTCACTGAGGCCTTGCCAGCGCACTGAAGGCAGCTGCGGTTCAAACACATACTCAGTGCAAATGAAAGCAATTTAGTGACAATCCAGCTCATTAGATTTGACAGCTATTTGAACAGATGTGTTTCTGATCTAAGGCATGTTTGTCTCTTAGTAATATTCAACACCCCGTTCTGCTGTCATAGCATGTGATGGATGGAGAGGTATGAAGCTTCAAAACTGAATGTCAACCCAGATGAGGCCATTATGTTGATGACATGATACGACACTGCTGCAACTGTCATCAACAGGGCTGATCCATTCCTCCGTGACTTTTTATCTTACAGTTCCAAATATTTATTATTATTTCAGCATTGCACTTAAAATAACACATGATATAAATCACTGTTCACCCTTTCAGGATGTGTAGACACTTGTGTGGAGAATCTCTCTCATTGTGAGCACAGGAACAAGGGGCTAAGATACGTGACCTCAGTTTCACAGTTGAGCGAGCTCAGCAGTAGCTCAGCTTGTATAATGTAAGGCAGCTTAATGAAGCAGGTCAAAAATGAACAACGTTAAAACAAGTGAACTTCAGTTTTAAAGGTGCACTATCCAACTTTTTCATCCTGTCCTCATCAGAAAAACAACCATATGGGTAGTTTAGTTTAGTTTAGTTTAGTTACTTAGTTATATGATACATTTCACCATGTTCACTTCAAGAAGAAAACATCAGGAATTTCTTCTTGTATGGCATGCTCATTCACTTACAGCACTCCTCATGTTGCTCGGGATTGACTGATTTGAAAAAAAAAAAAACAAAACACTATTTTCATCAGAAATAGCCAGGTATTTAGTTTCACTGTTGCTGCTGAGTGCATTTGGCAAATGATCGTGCTCACTGAAATTGGTGAAAGGAACCAGGAACATTTTGCTTTTGCTGAGAAAGTGATGCTGTGGGGTTAACGTTGATGTGTGAGATATGTGTTTTACTGTTCACTGTTCAGTTGAATCCTATTTTCCTGCCTGATATTTGTAGTGTGCATCTACTTATAAGAGCAGCGTTATTGTATCATTTGATAATTTGGGAAGCTGAGCTACAGAGTGACATTTTTCAACATGTTAAGCATTTGCATTCGATCAGCACTTACTTGGCGTCGTTATGAGATTGGTATGACATTGTACAACAACATAAAACCATAGAATAAGGTATAAAAGGAAAGCAAACAGAGACTACACCCCTGTTTGTAATGCAGGTCAGGTCTTAAATTGAGTTAGAAGATCCAGGGACCTGGTGAAACAGCTAGATGCCGGTTGGTAGGATTGTCCCAGTGAGAACAGGTCCTGACCTCCCTGGGGCCCTCAGCAAAGGGGTCCTCCTACCTGACCCCTGAGTCATGTAGACCTATGCCATTGCCGCACAGTAACACCTGACACAGCAGCGCTTCCACTACAATCCTAGCACCCTTTCAACGGGGTGCAAGGATATGGGATAAAAGTAACTAGGCCTATACAAAAGGGGATAAGGTATAAATAAGCAATACATATTGAACAGAATATTTTCTTTAGAATTTTAAGATCAATGTATGATAAAATCAATACAAATGCCTTATAATATGTCCCTAATTAATCCAGTCCTCACAATAATATGAAAATAGCTTTGTCTATACAATGCAAGCATAAGTCTATAGCAGGGGTACTCAAATACAAATCTTAAAGGGCCACAAAGATTTTTTTCAATGACTCAAAGGTCCATGTATTGAGGTCGGTCAGGCCACGTGCAATAATACTGTAATATTCAAAACAAAATGTCCTTTTCATTTAAAACAACAAGAAAAATAAGAACTAAAATATAATGTAATTTCCATTTTAACATAAATTAAAATACATAGTTGGATATTTCCTCTTTTTGTTTGCCTTCAAACATTGTGTCCATCACTTCAGTCACGCATTATTTTATTATTTCTGCATCTGAGAATGGCTTCTTGTGCTTACCCAAAATCCACACCACTCTAAGTGAGCGCTTTTTGTTGTTGTGTCATAGATGTGACAAGAATCCTGCTTGCAGCTTGATATGACGATTTCAGTGCATTTACTTGTGTTGTGTTTACCTCTGAATTTTGAGGAAATGTCTCTTCAAAATTCCTATGCTTCGTCTCATAATGCCGTTTCAAATTGGAAATCTTCATCACAGCTTCTCCTGGCATATTGTAACGCCCCTTGTGGACTGTGGCGCAATGACTTTTGTGTATTCTGTTGGTGTTGGTGTAATTATGGTTCATGAATGCGTTTGTGAATAAGATGATATGTAAGATGGTTGTGGGTTAATTCACGTTGTTTGTTCTGTTGTTAAATGGTGTTGAGTTTTAACAAGGATGATAAAAATGTTGGCACCGCGAGTGAAAGGGTGTTTACCGGGAGAGACTCCCCGTCTGTTATACAAACAATTTGTGTGGAACTATGGAACTTCTTAAACTACATTTGGCAAATTTCTAATTACTGCTGAAGTGTTAGGTACGTGTGTCTAGTCCTGGTCAGAGGGAGAATGAATGCAAATTTTAAGTCACTACTTCTTTGAGTTGCCAATTTTCACTGTCCACTCTTTTTTAGCAGGTTACTTGGAACATGCCATTTTCAGTCTCTTACAACCAGTATAATGAATACCCGAACTGCCCCGAAAACGAAAGTGAAAGTTAAACATTGTGCTCGCAGCAGTGAGTGACCCAGCTGTCTGTGTATCGTTGGCATGGAGAGAAGTCCCGGTATACACGTGCTGACTAAACCAAAACACATGAGTGAAGGAATAACAGTTCGGGGGGCCACCCACTGGAGGCCGGCGGGCCGGATGCGGCCCAGGGGCCGCCTATTGAGGACCGTTGGTCTATAGGCTATGGCTGCAGCTTTATGTCTCAAAATAGTCAAATACAAAACCTTTACAGTCTGCAGAGCTCGTCTCAGCAGCTACAGCAGTGGTACCAGGACAAACTGTTATAGTGCAAGAGCTGTTTTCTTGTTTGTTATTGGTATTATGTAAATGTCATTTCTCATGCTTTTGGATTACTAACAGCACAAAGGTAGTTGTGTTTACATGTGAGTGGCTTCGAGAAGTTTCAAGGAGCCACACAGAAATGGTGTTGGCTAAAGAGTAGCACATTAATGAATGATTCATTTCTAAATGTATGTTCTTGTTAAACCTATGTTTTTACAGTAGTCTCAGATAACAATTGTTTATAGTCAATTAATAAAAAGATATAAAAAAAAATTGGACGCAATCCCTGTTTGAAATGTACATTTAATGTTTTATGCACAGATCCATACGAAACGAAGGCAAACATTCTTCAAAGCTGTTCGTGTGTGTGTGTGTATTGGTGACAGAAAAGTAGATAAACAGCAAGTGCGCACACACACACACACACACACACACACACACACACACACACACACACACACATACTGTGCATGTTGATCATCCAAGACAAAAATGTCCTTGCCAGTGTTGAAACCAATCTCATGCCCTTGATGCTTGCCAACTTTACCAGCCACAGCATCAAAAGAATCCAAATCAGAACCACTTTGATGAGCCAAAGTCGAATAGAAGTCAAAGCTCAAACTTCCCACAGTGGGACTGGATGTGTTTCTCAGGAACTTTTCTTCTCAGGGAGCACTTTTTTAGGCATTTCTAATCTTGTGACAGAAAACTAAATTAATTTGATAGCACCGCACAGCTTGGCAGGAAGTATTAGGGTAGTTGGTAGGGATACAAAATTAAAGAGGTGTGTTCAAACTCCTATCTGGGTAACTGTTAATGTAAATGTCAGGAATGTTCTGAAGAACGACATGTGCTCAACATGTGCTGAAACAAAAAGACATCTGTATGCTAATGTGACAGCACAGCACAAACTAATTGTAAAATGATCCCATGTGACCACACTCCTCCGTGACCTCCAGTGGCTTCCTGTTGCGCCCTGCATCCAATTCATGACGATGGTGCTGGCTTTCAAGGCCATCAATAGAATTGCACCTGTCTACCTCCAAACACTGGTCAGACAACACACCCCGGCGCGAGTACGTCGCAACTCTTCTCTGTTCTGGCTCCTCAGTGGTGGAACAAACTCCCGACCAATGTCAGAGTGGAATCACTTGACACCTTCTGCAAAAGACTCAAGACTCATCTGTTCAGACTTCACCTCGACCCCACATAGCATGACTCCGATTGTAACACGGGAGACATGTTAAATTTCCAACTGACAGAGTACGATATTTAACCTGACCTTAACAAAAATAAAGCCTAAATCATGCTGTTTTCTTAATATTAAGCTGTATCTGTGCCTAAACCTAACCAAACTATCATCATAAAGCAGATAGATTTTTCAGCAGAAATTGGAAACAGTTTACACGTTTTCTGAACTGATATAGGGGCATCTGTTTGGAAAACATCTTTACACATCCAACGACTTAAGTAGAGTTGGACAGTGACTCCCACAACGACAGCTTGTTTTAGGTGAGAAAAAGATGGTTTAGGTTAATACCAAGTCCTTTGTTTGTCTGACCCAACCCTACACTTTGTCGTTCTTTGTACTACTTCACCTGACTTCTTCCTTTGCTGCTGTATTTAATACTACAGCCACAATTTATGTCTCTTGTCTTACAAAAACATAAACAGACCTATAGGCTGTAATAAGCTACTTTCACAGTTGACCTGTATGGTCATTTTCCCGATGAGGCGCTGGCTTGCAGTTCCACAGTGTATGAACTAATGATGTATTTTGACATTTTATTAATTTAATTCAAGGCTGCGGTCATTTTGTAGAACTGTGATGCAGACAACTGCAACTATATTCCGACACAATGCAGGCTGAGCTGTAATGTATGGAGCTGTTTAGTGTCTGATGTATTGCCGGTGTTTTTCAGGTGAGCGTCCCCACTTTGTGTGGCTCTGCGCAGCGACTTTAATCTCAGAGGGGATCCAAAACAATTTTAAACCACATGAAAATCATTTTTGATCTTAGGTATGCACATCATTCCCCTTGATGTTTTCAACAAAGCACCTTCAAAGCATTGTCAGAGGCAGCCCCATGATCTCCCAGGACACAGTAATCTCCTGTGAGATGCAATCAGCCTGAAGATGCACTCGGCTCCATCAGAAGGACCAGTCAGTAATCAGAGCCCTGAAGCATCCATGTGACAATTAACATTGAGATTACACTTCAGCCTTATATACAAGCTACTTCTAATCCCTCCAGAGCCGCCGGCAGCCCTCTGTGTTCATTTCATATTATTTTTCATCGCATAAACAAACTTGAAGTGACAAAAGACATTAGTCTTGCGGCACCCTCACGCACTTGTTGTTGTGAGGAGCAGCTCAGATGGGAAAAGTGAGACTGCTGACTTATTTCCCTGATAAGCAAAGACAGGCTGAGCACACCATCAGCTCCTTGGCTTTAAGTGTGTATTGGGACACTGGGACACTTTCATTACAGATATTGGATTCAAAATGAAACAGTGACTATTAGGTTGAAGTGCTTATTTTCGGATTTAAGGGTACTTGAGGGAATTCAAATTCATAACAGGCTAACAGTGTGGACCGGTGCAGTATGGTGGACTATTTTTACAAACAGCAATCCCCCAATCTTATTATGAACGACCTCATTTACAAGTATTTTCTTTTTTTTAAATAAGTTATATCAATAAAGTTGTGATTAATGATTTGTTCCCACCAAAAGTATATATCAGAACCTAGTTGCAAGGCCCAATGATCCTAAGGCTGGAGACAAGGCAACTAAGACCCTCATGACTGGCAGAATCAGTCAAATGAAGTGCTCTTTCTTCTTACAGCCCTTTCTGTGACACCTTTTTCAACCCCAAGTATTAACCAAACCCCACCCATTTCACACCATTAATAACAGTTAAAAAGTCACGCTATGTCAACTGTTTGTCACATGCTTATATTTTAATGACTCAGCAGATATTGCATATTATGTATTATTGCTAACTTGACTGTAGAGACCGTCATGTGCAAAACTTACACTGGAGCGGCGGGTAGAGCTTCGTATTTTGAAGCTTAATGTCGCCAAACGAGAAGCTGTATTTTACAATCGGGAGTGAGAACGTGTTCCAACTATCGGGGGATCACACTCCTCAGCCTCCCCGGGAAAGTCTATTCCAGGGTACTGGAGAGGAGAATTCGGCCGATAGTCGAACCTCGGATCCAGGAGGAACAATGCGGTTTTCGTCCTGGCCGTGGAACACTAGACCAGCTCTATACCCTCCGCAGGGTGCTCGAGGGCTCATGGGAGTTTGCCCAACCAGTCCACATGTGTTTTGTGGACTTGGAGAAGGCATTCGACCGTGTCCCTCGTGGCATACTGTGGGGGGTGCTCCGGGAGTGCGGGGTCGGGGGCCCTCTGTTAAGGGCCGTACGGTCCCTGTACTGCCAGAGCAGGAGCTTGGTTCGCATTGCCGGCAGTAAGTCAGACCTGTTCCCAGTACATGTTGGACTCCGGCAGGGCTGCCCTTTGTCACTGGTTCTGTTCATTACTTTTATGGACAGAATTTCTAGGCGCAGCCACGGGCCGGAGGGGATCTGGTGCGGGAGCCAATGGATCTCATCTCTGCTTTTCGCGGATGATGTGGTCTTGTTGGCTCCTTCGAGCCGGGACCTCCAGCATGTCCTTGGGCGGTTTGCAGCCGAGTGCGAAGCGGCTGGGATGAGAATCAGCACCTCCAAATCCGAGGCCATGGTTCTCGACCGGAAAAAGGTGGCTTGCTCCCTCCAGGTGGGAGGAGAGTTCCTGCCTCAAGTGGAGGAGTTTAAGTATCTTGGGGTCTTGTTCACGAGTGAGGTGGCTCGGGCATCTGTTTCGGATGCCCCCGGGACGCCTCCCTCGGGAGGTGTTCCTGGCATGTCCCTCCGGGAGGAGACCCCGAGGAAGACCCAGGACACGCTGGTGTGACTATGTCGCCCAGCTGGCCTGGGAACGCCTTCCTCCCGGAAGAGCTGGAGGCAGTATCCGGGGAGAGGGAAGTCTGGGTGTCCCTGCTCAGGCAGCTGCCCCCGCGACCCAGCCGCGGATAAGCGGATGAAAATGGATGGATGGATGGAGTGAGAACGTGTTGCTACTTGAAAATAAGTGATACTACTAGATAAGTCCTTACTCTGTCGATGGAGTTAACAGTGTTATTGTGCATACATGCTGACGATTCAGTCAATGGTACTCTGATCATTTGTTTAGGAGAATGAAGTCTGATGTGAAAATACTCCATAACAAGTGAAAGTCCATGAGGCACTGGAATTATCTCAGGAAAAAGTACCAGAAGTGGCTAAAAAAGTGGTGGGAAGTTAGAACTTCTGTACGAGCTATGTACAGCTGGAGGACTGACCATCTACTCAGGTTCTGTACACTTACTTGCATTTTTTGTTTTACCCCTTTATAAAAATAAAATACATCTACTGCACTACATTTCAGAGGGAAATGTACAATTCACTGCGCTGCATTTATCTGACAAATCAGTCATTATTACTTTTCAAATGAAGATTAAACACAAAAAAAACCTACATTACAGGAATAGAAAACTCACAAATACAGTGTCAAAATCCTAAAATATACATTAATGTGTTGAATGTAAAATACAATCTTGACATTTATTCTATTTACTTTTCCAATTGTTCTACACAGACACATGGTGATGTCTTGGCAACTCTGTTTTGAAGTCATTGTTAGTTATTATATAAGTCTGTTAATATTGTCCACTGAACTAGACTCATACAAATGCACCTGCATTTGAACGCTTCGCAGTTCAGTCGAACCACTTTTCACACAACATATAATTTTCACACCGGGGCGTCCGTGCATTGATAGATTGTTTTTCAAAGTTTGATTAAAATTCCAGCACGTTAAAATGTCACCGGCCTTCAGTGGCAGGGCCCGGTGGCGTGCTGTGATGCAGGCAATTACTGTCAAAAAACAGACTAAGTCATTCATTTTTCATACGAGAATTTCCTATTAAAACCAAGACCTTGTGACTTTCCAGGTAAAAAATACAGACAAACATGAAGCCTGTTGCACCTAATTGTGCAAATAAATACATAATTTAGCAGTCCGGGGTATTTCTAGCTGGCTGGATACAGTGTCTTAACTAATTTAACTTATATCCACAGCGTTTCTATCTGAAGGACATATTGCAAAGAGGTTTTCAACTTCTAAAGGACCAAATAAAGTAGATAGGGGTGTGATAGGGGGTTGCTCCTGTCTTTGGGTTGAGTGTCATATTCAGTCAGAGCAGTCACTGGACCGGATGTTACATCTCACTAATGTGATGTTCATCTGGTCTCCACTGGGCAGCTTTCACCTGCTCACAGCGGCGGGAGGCAGGCCAGGTTGATGTTTTGAGGCCGGGATATGATCGAAATAGATGAGGTCCTGCGAGGGGTGAAAGCATGCATGTTACCGTGGACACGGCGCACACAATAACTCACACCCTGAGCAAAACACACAAAGTGTTTGCACACACAGTACGCGCACTTACCTTTGTGCGCAGCTCCATAAAAAGCATCCTCACCATGGGATTCAACTGGTGAGTCATTAATTTCCAGACATCTCCAGTGTACAAGTACCGCCACATGCTTTTGACAGTAACCTGTTAATCCTGCCCAGAGGCCCACTCCACAGAATGTGACGGTGCATTCTTCATCCTCTTATAAATAAATCCCCAAGTCAACAACTGCTGAACAGAGGACAGCTCGCTGAACATTGTTCTGATGTATCAGCTTTGTTGAGGGCTGAGACATAAAAAGAAACATTTAACTCCAAATTACACACACAAAATATATTTATTTCTATACACTATTACAAGGGCTGTAATATCACTGCATGTCAACTGGTTTGTGTAGGCGTACATCTTTACAATGACTGTAGCAACTTGTAAATCTACACAGTAACACTCTTGTATAGTATACAGCGACTCAGACATTAAACTGAACTCTTTAAAAAGAAAAAAAAAACAACATTTTTGACATTTACATTTGAATTCATTTCTATTGGAATTAGTTTGCAATTCAGACTGTGTCTCATATATTTTTTTACGAAGAAGAGGGTTCCAAACTTACACGTTCATAAATGTCCAGCTTGTTCTCACTCCCAATGCGTCAAATTCAGTAGCCTGGTCAGTGGCCCTACATTTCAAGGTTTGATGCTGTAGTGACAAATCTACTGCAAGAGTAACAAAGTCTGCTGGATGATGGATGACTTTAATTGCAGCAGTAACACATTGCGTTACTCCAAAAAAATTCATCAAAGCACTTTAAGGCATTACTTTGTAACAAGTTACCCACAACACTGCAATTAATGATGATGGAGAAACAACTCACGTTAGTAGCTGTGTCTCCGACGCGCCGCCGTCATGGCAGACAAAAAGTGTCGATCCCTGAGTTAGACCTAAAAGGCAGGAGCGTAATGGTGGACTGCTCCTCAAGCCTGCCTGTTAGGTCACACTCGGGGATCGACACTTTTTGTCTGCCATAAGATGCTACTGCTAACGTGAGTTGTCCAAAAACCTTCTTTTTAGTGAACTGTGTACACAAGCAATGTTCTCAATGCTCGAGTTCATGTGTAGAGACCCTGGTGACACTACGAGCAAAGTTTCATGTTGTGCCGAGCCTTCTTAGTGTTTTAAAACAGCGATTTTGACGCTAAAGTGAAAGTGCCTCCGCACTCCAAAATTAGCTTGCCCAAAAACGAAACTACCATAAATCTTAAAGGTGCCAATTTCGGTGTAATTATGCTTTTACACAAAGGTTTGACGCATAGGATGCTTGTTTAGTGCGTGCCTGCCCTATCTGTATACACACAGAGTTTGATAACTATCAATGAATATGATGACGTGATTTCCCTTATCCCCTCAATAAAAGAGCAAAAAAGTGGGAAGGATGAGAGGAGGAGGGGGAGAAAGAAAAAGCGAGTGCACAAGAAAAAACAAACAAAAAAAAACTGCCCTTCACCTGTTGTGTGTGTTCTCAATGCTGGCCCAAGCCTGTTGGGGGCCCTAAGCAGAATTTGATTTGGGCCCCCCCTCCCACCACTGCGGCTTTGCTTGACAATTATTGACACAAATGTCACACTATAATGTTACATTATAAATTGTATTAACACAGTGATGGATTATGAACTGCTATCCCCCTGGGCACAGATGCATAAGGACCCCTCCTACCTTATATGTATAAAAGTGGGTGCAAATGGGGGAAGTGGGGTCTGGGGTCCTTCCCCAGAAAATTCTGAATTTGGTAGATGTGTTTTCCTGTATTCTGACGCATTTTTGGGATGGTCAGCTGGAGAAGGGCAATACCTAAATTTGTTCAGATTCACAGCCCTTGCTTAATTATTAATTGATTAATTAATTAATTAATCCATTCATTCATTTATGTCACTTGTTTAATGTATTAAATATGTAAAAAAAAGAAAAAAAGAAAATCATTCCTCACACATTTACCTTGTTCATGTGTTTTTCAGGTCAGTTTGACCCGCATACACAGAAACACACAGAAACAAGCCCACACACACATACACAAACATAAAACAAACAAAACAAACACACATAATTTAGATATCAGTTCAAGGTATTCTGATTCTGAAAGCGAACATGAAGATGGACTTCACTCGGAATATGCACCGCAAGGAGCACCTCAGATGTGAATTCTCACAGTGTCTGTATTCCATGGCTGTTTCACTGACTTCATTGAACCCCTGCAGCCATATGAAGCCTGCAGGACACAAACTGTATGTTGATAAGTTTGCATCACATTCAGTCTGTCATCACTCGACATTCAGGTGGTGCGTATAGGAGACACAGGATGACTGGAGCTCATTAATCCTGTGTGTCACAGCCTCCTTTCCAACTTTAAAAAAGATTCAGTGGTTCATGTTCTTATTCCTGAAATGCATTCTGAAACAAACTCCATTATTCAAGGGTTTGAGATATGATGTGACCATTTAAATGTAAGATACAGTAGAAGTGTGACTGAAATAGTGATGAGATCCATTAAACAGCTGCAGCAAACTGTTCTTCACTTTGTATTAATATTAACTGTTAAAACCAGGCACACTATCTGCATCTGGCTGCAGATTTGTGGTGCTGTTTGTTCACATCATGTCACTGTGCAACATCCAGACTACAATATGATTCTCTTGAGAAGCTTATTTTTCATTTGTTGAAATGTTGCCATCATGCGTCACTGTGTTTGGCTCAGCTGTTTGAGAGCAGTGACAGCAGAGATGTGATTGCTGGGAGTGTATTTATTAGTCACAACACCCGCTGATCTTATTTCATTTCACCCAGCTCTTATTGTTTTTGTGCAGCAAGAGCAACGCCGTGCAGAGACCTTTGATGGGCAGGTGCTCAAAGTTAAAAATGAGTACTTGGAACTAAAGCTGCATCGATTAGTTGATTAATCATGTCACCAATAAAAAAAAGCCAGCAAAATAAAAAAAAGCCAAATATTTTCATAATGGATTAGTCCTTCCAACAAAATAAAAGTATTTGTTGTTTCTTTAATGTGACGTTTGTTTTTCATTTATGATAATAAATTAGAAGTCACTTTGTGATGAGCATTTTTTAAAATGTTTTCATAGACTCAATGGTTATTTATGTAAATAATGAAAGTCACATGGACTGTTGACATAGCAACCGATACCATCAAGAGAATATGATACACACACACACACACACACACACATTGTTCCACAGTGGTCGTTATTTATTTCTAGTGCTTTAATTACAAGAGGTGTCACAATCTCAATTGTGAGAGGGATATCGATCGAAAGAGCCACTAGATGACAGGTACCCTATATGACTCCTCATTTAACTGACTGTTGAAACAAGTCATTGTTACATTAAAACATGTTTTAATAATTTAAAAATCTTTTGAAATAAGACCATCTTTTGAAATAAGATCGAAAAATAATTAAATTACTTATCATGGCATAAAACAAATGATCCAGACTAAACTAGTCTAAAATATGGCATAGCAATCTGTTCTAAAAGATTGAATTGTGAAAATCGAAAATCAAATCGAATTGAGGATTCAAAGCATTGTGACACCCCTAATAATAACAGAATTAACCACGTAATGTGATATGACATTTAATTTGTTTAGCTATTTGTGTGACCGCCCTAATGCGAGGCAGAAAAAGTATTAAATGTTTAAACCACAAAGATAGTTTCCTGCGTCTAAAGCAGGTACGGCCTGTGAGCAATCTAGCAACGTGTCACCGTCACCAATCTGGATTTAATAAAAAAGCCACCAGGTACTGTTAAAAGTTAAACCATATAATATCTGAAGCCATGGATAAAAATACAATTCCCCTTTGATAAAACAGAGAATATTATACAGAAAGAAGCCCCCTAAAAACCTGCTCATACTTTATCCCCTATAGCAGCACGACTCTGTTGTTAGCAGGTGGCGAACGGTTGCTTGTTCTGTGAATTACAAATAACAGCACAGCATGTTAACGTAGTCCTGTAAAATTGCACCTAACAACTTAACCAAACGTAAGATCGATTACTTACCTGCAGTTGAAGTGCATAATCTCATATGTACTGAAATCAAAAACATCTGACTGTTGCATCTGCATAAGGCACAGATGACCTTAGGTGAAAGGTCATCATGTGATGTTAACTGAATGGCGACTGCCGGTCATTTTTATTTATAGCCAAATTATTTTGCCCACCAGTCTGAGCTACAAACGAACAGTGGAACTGGACAGTAGACATTCATTGTCAGTCTTAACCTGCAGAGGATCAAACTTCAATCGCATGGTCGCAGCAGACAAAGGCTTCCAGCCTCAGAAGCAGGAGGGAATATTACGCTCTGAAGTTAGCAGCTATTTATCTGTTCCTTTTTCTCTTGGTCCTCTGAAGCCTGAGCACTGAAAAATCAACTGATCTTATTTTTGAACTATAATTGTAATTTTCAAAGGGAAAAACCCAACAGTGAGTCCTTCCCTCCTGACCTCTTCTGCAGAGGGGAACGAAGCAGCTAAGCAATCCTCCAGAGTTCTCTTTCTCTCACTCCCTCCACGTCTCCGCCAAACACCACATGCTGATCTTGGGGAAGATATTAAATGCAAGATAAAACAGGGAAACGAAGGGCTGTCACTGAGGCTGGAGGCTCTATGAAAATGACTGATAGACCTTCATCAGATGGAGGAACTCCCCTCTCTACTTGGAAATGCTCAGTAAACTCTCAACTTTTGATGGGAGAATATGACAGTATGAAATGGGATTGGAGCAGGCCTATTAGAAAACACACAGTGAGGGCATAGATGGCTCTTGTGACTGCATGATTGGATCATTATCCTGCTCGCCTGTGGCTGGTAGAAAGAAGTCGTTATGCGCTGTACTGTAGCAAGGTGGGGCTTGTTAAAAAGTCGGTCGTTAAGCCATTAGGACACTTTCAAGCGTCTTAGTGAACGTGGCTATCTTCCCAATGCCATCAAATAAAACGATAATTTACTTTTAGTTTTGGAATTTTGACCTGACGATCCTGCTAATTAAAAAGTCAGCGAATCACCAATTTATTTGTAGTAAATTTCCATTCAGTAGTGTTTTAGCCAAACCACAAATGTCATAGTCGGGCAAAAAACAGACGGACAGAAGATCAGTCACTTGGATTCATCCTCTGGGCACCATAGATATCTGAACTGAATTTGAGAGCAATCCATACAAATAATGTCAAGATATTTCTTAAAGCCAAAAATGGCAAACTAGGTGCCACCAGATGAAATGGAAAGATCACCAAAGTCAGTAGGATTTATCTTCTGGGGATCAATCATTATCATTATTATTGTGCGATTTTAGTTTGGATAGTCTGAAGTGGGGCAGAGCTCTTTTCAGTGGTTGTCACATCCAAACCATGGCGGGAGCTGCCAGTAGTTCCTCATAGCATGGCACTGTGGCCAATTGGCTTGCTCATGTTGGTAATGTTGGGTCTCTGTCAATAAATTAATTAGGGAGTGTGTTCTGGATCTGATCCAAGTGAAAGAGATAACTTTTCTTGTGAATTAGCGCTATACAAATACTGACTGATTGACTGACTGATTTATTGATTGATTGATTGATACCCTGCAAAGTAAGGGAACAGCAATTCTATCCCCAGAGCTGTGCAGCTGTCATGACCAAAAACTGTCAACACAATTCACTTGTCCTCTTAAAGGGGCAGTGTGTAAAATATGACCAAAATTAGCAGCTTAAAACATTCGAAGGATGATCAACAACATTATCAACAGAATGTCAAGAAACAACAGTGTTGACATCAATTAAATCTTTATACCGTGTTGCACAGACGTCCACTGAGGTTAGCATGCAAATCAGCTAGCCAGTTCATAGTATAATACCATTTTATAGCTCAAGAAAATATGTATCTGTACAGCTTTACCTTAACAAACAGAAAACTACAACTGTACAACAACTAAATTCAGTTTTTCTCTTTCACACAACTCATACGAGCCTTATCGCCTTGTTAACTCTGGGTTCGTCCAAACTAACCCTCAATTCACAGAGTAATACTTTCACTTTCTCTCCCTCTCTCCCTCTCGTTCTCCTTGTGGCTCTGTCATCGGAGTAAAGGAAAATCACGTCATCATATTTATTGATTTATTATCAGCTCAGTGATGCAGCCGCCACGCAGCACTCAGGCGTCCAGTGTGTCCAGCCTGTTAGTCCTGGTTGGAGCCACTGTAAATCACCTATGTGCCTCTCACTTTTTGTACAATAACAGTCCTCCATTATGTAGTTATGCAAAAGCTTTTATTATGAAGCATTGAGTTTTTACCAGCAGTAACTGAACACGACTCCACTTCTTTTTTTTTTTTTGTGATTTTATTTTGCTCACGGTACAATATGTTACCAGCGTAAACACAGGAACCTTCCAGCAGGCTGTTGTAATAATAGCTAACAGCCCAAACCAGCAGGAGCACAAGGTATCATCACAAGAGGATGTCATAAACAATACCTACAGTTTGTCCCCCCCACTGTTGAATCGAGGAGGGCGGCACTGCCCTGCCGTCAAACTGACAGGCTGTGTTCAGTCCCAGTCTGGTGTCCAGCCATGTTCACTGGGAGGCTTTTGAGCCCAGTTGAGCTCAGCCCTGTTGACAGTTGACTACTCACCAGACTCTCATCAGCTAATAGGGCTAGTGGCAGTTAATTACAACAGCCAAAGACAGACTGCAGCAAAAATTACATTGAGCAGTGTGTACTAGAGATATTACAGGGGAAAAAAAATCACCTCTAAGGGTTTGCACATGGTGGAAAATAAATGTGTAACTCAATTGTATTTCTGCAAATTACAACTGAAGCATTATCCATGTTGCCGACTGACCCTTGTGCCTGAGATGTAGTGTATGCAAATCGGAAAGACTGGTGTGAAATCTCACTGAAGTCCTTATGGCTGCTTCTGTCATACACATAATGTAGCGAAGCACATATGTAAGAGAAAAGGGTGTTTCAAAGTCACATATTCCCTTTTGGCATGCCAAAGGAGAATGTGAGAAACTTCTGGAGGCTTTGAAGTCGCACCATTCTTAAGTTACTGGATGAGGCAGAGGACGATCCAGAGCCAAAAATCAAAGTATAAGCCACACGTCCCCGCTGAAACAAAGCTCCTTTCCGTCCGACATATCCATCCTGTTCCTGTGCTCTGTGGCAAAGTCATTTCATGTTTCGTCATTGTCTCTGATTCTAAATCTGCGGCGCATGAAAAGTTTATGCGCGTTACTTTCCCAGATGGATTGACATGGCCTACTGGAAACCAAACAGGGGTTTTATAACATAGCCAATGTCCCAAATGTGCTGGCTGCAAATGACTGCGCTCATTACAGGTTATAAACCCACCAGCGCACGAGTGCACACAGTATACCAAAATAGAATGCACACACACACTCATTTGTATATGATCACATCATCATGCCAAATGTGGTAGAAAATTCAGGATTCAAGATGTTTATTGTCACTCCAGCAGTAGTGGAATTCTCTGAAGAAAACAGTAAATCGTAAGAATTGATATAAAACCAAGAAAGCAGGAACAAGGTCCATAAGACATAATTGGCTCTGTCTTGGGTGTGTTGGTCTGAAAGTGAGGTGTGGTCAGGTGCATTGATGGCAGATTGCTTTCTTGAGGCTGCAGAAAGTGACAGTGCCATAGACCAACAAGAAGCTGGTCTAAAGTCAAAGGCCCAGTCAGTTTCCTGCTGTTCAAAAGACACACTATTCAGCAGGAAGATGCTTCTATACATGTGGGTTAAAACACCCCTACACATTTCATGTTTTGAGGGGCTGCTTTCAGTTATATTAACATTTCCATGAACATAGTCATGTCATTGTAACAAATATCGTGGCACATTTAAGCAAGAACTTTTATCTTCTAAGATAAATGTTTGGACAGGATGTCAGGATTTATCAGGACAGCTGCTTCACTCCAATCTTCTTCACTGTATGAATGTGGACTGTGTGTGACCTTTCTATGTGCTGAAAAACACAAAACATGAATTAACATGAAATACGAACTGATGCTGTCGGCAAGTCAGGAGTTTTAAATAATCAATGAGGTGTATCAGCTGTTCCTCATGCACAAATGCAATGTTAATGTACACATATGGTTTCTGCTGCTGGAGGATTGCTGCGGGTAATTTCATTGATATTTTCCTCATTAAGGACGTATTTCTCCCCTCTCATCCCACCTGTTACTTATCAGGATGATACTATTTATGATCCCTACTGCCTAATCCTAGGACTGAGAGCCACACACATAGAGGGATGCGTCAGCACTCCTCGTCCTCATCCTTGTCCTCGTCCTCAGTTTAACATCAGTTTATTTTTTCATATGCAGTCAAACAGAGTTGTTGACTGGACATATGATTGTGAAATGGTGGGGCAGAGGGTCCAGCAGCCGATGACCACATCCCATCCAACAACAATTCGAGACCTTGGCAAAATGTAAAAATGCTAACTAGACACCATTAGGGTCCTATAAAATATGCCATGCAGGTGCATGGGAAACTATTTCTCTTCCCAGGCTATATAAATACAGTGCAACAGAAATAAAGGTTACGAAAGCAATAATGGTTTAAAAGCAAAATAAATTGTCTCTATACTATAATTAATACTTTTTATGCAGAGTATGTTTAACAATAAAAAATGTAACAGCAAACAGTGTGGTAGCCATAAAAAGCAGTAAAAAGGAATTTATACATTCAATAACCCTACTTTATATTACACATGTGCTTCGACTGCAGGAATTGAGATGAAAATGACTGAAAATGTGTACAATGTGCCATAATCAACTCAGCTTTCTTTGGACAGCTATACTGCATCCTGTTGTGTACTGTGGCAGAGCAGATTCCCAGCCTACACGTGGGAAATTACAGTGCTGATGAAAGTGCAAGCTATAGAATGCACCCCCTCCCTGTTATGGCCCTTATCACTGCTTTCCCGTTTTGAGTGACACTCAATTTGAAGTGTCAGTGATGTATTAGACAGGGCCATTCACAGGTGAGGATCTGAGGTGAGGGAGGATATAAATTGCCACAACTCTAAAAAACGCACTTTTCCTATCATCAAATCATGTTGACACGCTTCATCACCGGCCAGCTGAAGTTACAGATATGTGTCATGTACGTGACAAAGTAATGTTTTCGATAATTACACCGGGTCAAATAAAAAATCCCTCCATGTGAAAGTATTTGCTAGTATTAGACTCTCCAATCTACAGTCTATGCTGAAAGTTGAACATTTAGCAAAGACCACAGCATTTATAGTCTGTGTCTTCAGCTAAGAAACGGGGTTGAATACTTTGTTCACAGAAAACAAGATGACACACACGACAATGCACATTTCCTGAACCCAATGATCAGTGTTGGGTGTAACGCGTTACAAAGTAAATAATGGAATAGTGACTGGTTGGGGTTTGGCATGAGGTATCTTTCACCATCAGGGGAGATGGGATAACAATGGCAGCGTCAACAACACGAGCAGAACATGCTGCTGCATGCAACTTGCCTGAAGATCCCCCACTGCGTAAAGCCACTTTTGACGGTCAGAGATACAAACATTACTTTGAATTTGTTGAACGTAAGAAAAATCACTTGACTGCAAGGTGCACACCTTGCCCGTGTTAGAAACTTCTCTCCACCGCTGCTAACACTACCTCAAACTTAACGAAGCACCTACAGAGACAGCACGCTCACACAAAGCTTGTTGCTAGGGAATCGTGGGGCAACATGAATGAGATGCCAAGCAAGCAGCCAAAACTTTCTTTTCAACAGAACCAGAAGGTACTGACAACATTGAAATCTGAGATAAATATGCTTGTTGCCTCGTACATAGTAGAGGAAATGTTACCTCTTGTAAAGAGCAAGTACAAAGAATGTAACGAGTAATGTAACTAGTAATGTAACTAATTACTTTCTTCAGGGAGTAATCATGTAATGTAAGGCATTACTATTTTTGAGAGTAATGTGTAATTCCAGTTCTGCCACAAAGTTGAGGTAGCAATTATATTTTCAGAATTTGTTCCGCATTGTCCATCAATCAATCAATCAATCAATCAATCAATCAATCAATCAATCAATCAGGTTCACACAGTAAAAGTAATAACTGGAGAACTGATGAAAAGCTTTCATAAATATTTGATTATTGAAATAAAACACTATTATAAATCAAAATACACAAATAAATAGTGTTATAGTTCAATTAAAGCCAGATAAAAAAGGCTAGCCTTAAGTTTGCTTTTAAAAACATCCACATTTTCTGGTGACCCTTTTGGAATTCAGGACGGCTGGAGACACTGATCATAGAAAACAAAGTAGTGAAGACGCTGCTATGATGTGAATAGGTGCAAATGTTTTGCTGCCACATGAATAAAATAATCAGTTGATAGCCTGAAAAAAAAGAAAAAGAAAAACTTCTGTACACCCTACATACAGAAATGCCATTAGTTAGTAGCCCCTATTGCGCACTGCAGACAGCAGGCTTAAATGCGTTTTTGCGTACCATTTGTGAGAGATGAAAACATACTTTGCGGATGTTGCCCATCACAAAGTGTGAAGAATCACACCTTCTGATCACAGAGCGGCTGCTAAAGCACATCCCTCCAAATGACCAATCCTGTTTAACCGCTCACTGCCATAGGATAAGGTGGAAAACATTATTCATGCCGCTGACACTGTGATCACCGGCATTTCCAGCATAGTTGTGTATGCATCTATACAGATCTTAGATCAGACATCTTTCTGACAGAACCATGCACTTCTGTTTTGACCTATGCTGTGGATGAAAATGGGTGCCCTTATCTGGTCACTGCTCTGTTTTATTTAAGTACAGGTGTTTATCACAGCTGCCAGGATTTGATGCTGCTGTCTGTTTTGATGTCTTCAGGGAAATTGTGCTAGAGGGTAAAGACGCCTGATTAAGACTGACAGGAGCCGTAAAGAGGTAAGACATTCCTCATGCACTATTCTTTGGGGACAAAAAAAAACAAAACAAAAAAAACAGTGTGGCATTGAGTTTGGCTTGAATTATATCCTCTGCAATAAATGAGTGTGCCTTGTGTACTTTGTTTGTTACAATTCAGTTTTCCAGCTCTGTGACTCTAGGGATTGGAATTTTTTTGTCTGTCAGTTCACCATTTGGTCTGACCATTATATTTGACAGTACAGATATTCATCTTCCCTATAAGATGAATTGTGATGACTTTGTTGATCCTTTTACTTTTCATATTGTGCCCCCAGCAGACCAGTGTTTAATTATCCAGTGAAACATTTGGATGGATTGACGCAGGCTTCGGTAGTGTGGACATTCATAGTTCCAAAAAGATGAAGACTGGTGACTGGTGATCTTTTCAAGTAGTGCCATCCTCATGTCAAAAATGTACTTTGTCCAGTTCTTTGGTTTATGACACCTGCAAACCTTACAATGTTCCTATCCTTTTAGTGGTACTTTTGTGCCAATTAGCAAATGTTAGCATGCTAAAGTCAAAACTAAAATAGTTCATATGATAAACATTATATCAACAAAATATGCCATTTTCATTTTTAACATGTCAACAGGCTGTTGTTAGCATTTAGCCAGTATGTAATTTTGATGCATGATGCCATTCCCCTTCAGCAAAATCACCTAAACCAACCCTTCTTAAGAGGGGTGGACTCGATGGACTGCTGTCTGGGACCAGACAATCTGGACATGATTTTTGCAAATCATTTCTTTTTTTTCTTTTTTGGTAATTTATTCATTTTTATACAACACAGGGTTGCACAACAAAATAAAACATATAATAAACATATGTACACGTAAAAGTCCACCTCTCCTCAACCTGCAGCAGTTCTGCACTCTTATGCTCCGAACACAGTTCGCTCGCCAATTGTAACAGCTTGATCCTGGATGTTGTGGTGGAGATGGGTCTCGGTGAAGATGTCGCCACAAAAGCCTCTGATCCTGTTGCTTTGCCAGCTGAAGTCCCATTCGTCCAGTTCTTTTCTGTGCAATGGGACACAAGCTAGCAGCAACAATACATTCAAGCTGGATTAGCATTGCTCTCATCCTGGATCTCTTGTCCCTCCTCCCCGGGGTGGTGCGGCTCATTGGCAAGTCAAAAGATGCCATGGGCCGTGATCATCTCAAATTTCTTTGCTCTTAATCCAAAACCTGCACTTCACTTTTCTTTCTTCCTATCTAATGGTGATGAAAGTATTTCTGTCATACCTAATACCTAACCCTAACCCTTTAAACAATAAAGCTGAAAACAAACAAAGTGTAGTAATACTTAAAGGCGCTACCAGCCGCTGCATCCGCATCTGCTGACATTGCCACAGCTTTTCGACCCTTTACAGGCACCAGCGGCTCAGGAAACTCTATGACTAATTGGATGCATTATTTATCACTTACGTGACACTCCTCAGCCCATCAAATCTGTGTATTAGGTACAGCATTGCGATTTGATTCACACAGATACACAAACAGACAGTTGGAGAAAATAGATGGCAAAAACAGGTTTTGATCAAGAATGGTCTCAGATATGTTTATTCTTCCCATATGCAGTTTAAAATCAGTTCATGACTGATATCTGAGACCGTGGCCATTTTCACAAGGAACAGAGCACATTTTGAGCAGAAACAAGTCAGAGCGATCTCTAACATCACAAAACAGTCCCGAACAGAAATTGATTAAAAAAACTCTCAGAGCTGCTTTCATGGCTGTAGACTTTTTTGTGCACACATGTATTTTCTGCCAGTTGCATTTAGGCCTAATCTTAGACCACCTCATTCAGCAGAACCTGACCAAGATTTGCTGGTTTGAATCTACAGTACGTATGGGAAAAAAGTTAATATTACCAAACTGCTCCAGAACCTTTTTATAGCACTTTGGATTTGGTTTCACACCATGTTAGTATTGCTTAACATCCTGGATTCAGCTGTGTCCAACTGCTTAATTCCGGAATTACGTTTGATTTTAGAGGATCCATTTGATCCAGATTCATGTGATGAGGTCAGTGCATGAAAAGCACTTCTCTAAGTTGGAGGTCTGTAGCCGTACAGTGAACACATTTGATGGGTAAATAGCCAAGTTTAGGCTTAGAATGCGCTGACGGGCCGTTAAGTGGTTGAGGTCAGTATATGTTTAATTTAACTTAATCAAATAAAGTACAAACTGGAATATCTTTATAGACAGCCACACTTGTAGAAGGGGCAGGAGAGAATCTGAAAGGACAATTTCATTGGTGAGTCTCCCTGCTGCCTGCCTGGTTTTCTGACCTGAAATGAATTGCCTACCAGAGAAGGCAACAGAGTTCAGTCCAGATGTACAGTACCAGTGGTGGTTGCATCCAACTAGGGGCTATTTTCTCTGCCTGGCCCACTCTTCAAACATCTGTGACTAACTCATACAGACAAGGCATCTCCTGTCATGCATATTCCATGGGCATCAATCTCCACAATCCTCTCACCCTAAGACTGTTTCCCTCCCCATGCTCACTAAAATAGAGCTTTGTCAGTACCAATGAGAGAAAACTGAAGATTCCCTCGAGGGGGTGTTTCATGTGTTTAAAGCCGTCTTTTCCCTCTCCGCCACCTCCCCACTCCCTGTCTCTCTTCTTCACTTCAAATTATGTTAAACATTTTGAGAATGTCATGTTTCGTTCAGACGGAAATAGCACTTAATGACTCTAAACGACTGTTCTGAGGTTTAGTTTGGTCGAACAGTTGGGCAAAATAATGATTTTCACTGCTGAAGTCATTATGACATTTCAGTTGTATTCTCAGAAATCTTGCTGTGTGTTCTGAAATGTGTATTTTGTAAAATGTCATGATGTTGTGTTTTTCAGTTGTGTGAAATGCCGTGCTTCCTAAAATGTTGTTGTGTTTTGTTAAAGGCTGTCAAGGGTCGAAGCACAGGCACTCATAGAACTGGACTTAGACACATAAGTTTCATCTACATAACTTGTATTTATCCATGAATTGTGTTTTGTTTAGAAAGAAATAGCACTTAATGACTCTTAATGACTGTTCTTAGGTTTAGTTTTGCATCAAACAGTTGGGCAAAACTAATGAATCTTCCTGCTGAAGTCAGCCAAATATTGCACCTTCCCCTTGAGTATCCAGATGTTGCTGCATATTGTTAAGGGATGTACAGACAATAATTATATATTCCAACAGTAAGCACTTCAAACACAGTTTTAGCTGCTGCTCTCTCAAACGCTGCTCCCAACAACAAACATAGCCATTAGGGTTTTCTCAATTCCAACCTTAAATCTTCCCTCCAGTGGATTCATTTGCAACTGAGACATTTACAAGACAGTGAAAAGACAAATTATAAGTGATTGCAGAAATTACAGGTTGAACCTGCCCTCATTCACCTACTACAGTCGACTAAGTGTGATAAATGTAGTTGGCCGTAAGTTTGACTGGTAGAGAATATGCCTCAACTTGTTGTTTTAACAGTTGATTTTGAAAAATTACCTTAGAAACAGTCAAGATGGGATGCTCTGGTGACTCACCTGGTAGCTCATCTGCTAGCTCACCTGGTAGCCCCATGTACAGAGGCTGAGTCCTTAGCTTGCCCAAGTTTGATTCTCAGCTGTGGCCTGTTGCTGCCAGAGGTGGCCTTCGATAAGGTTCAATTTGGCTCACCAGATGTTTCGGAAAAAATACTGAATAACAGTGATACTTTGCACCAGATGCCGGCCGAGGAAGGGGACCTGACATCCTTGTTTAAATGCCATAGGATGATTTCCCTCTGTCCTCATGGACAAGTTGTTGCCAAATCGTGAGTTCAGATTTCAGATTTTTCATACAGTCAAGTGGGAGTTAACTATTCCATCCTAACTATGCTTACCTAGCTTAGGACATCAGCTCTTCTACGATGCTAAGGGCTTCTGACGGGTTGTTTGCCTCTATGCTGAGTGCTCCTGCCTCTCAAGTTAAAGGGTCATTGATGGCATGATGCCTTTTTAGTAGGTCGTAATGGTCCAGAAGGAGCACAGTCAAGTGGGGGAATTGCCTTATTTTCTTTGCTGAACAGGGCTGCACTTATCTAACCATCATGTCAATCCTTCCCTACATTTGTGCAGTCATGGCTCATGATAACTGGGTGCTAAATGGCGCCTCAGTGGTGGCACAAAGCTCCTGTTCTGCCTTTTGCTCTTTGTTTCAGGAATCACCCTCGCTGTTGAGCTAAAAAAAAAATGCAGTAACATTTTCAGTCCCATCCGTACACAATGCGACACAACATTTCACAAAATACAACATTTCAGAAAAGATTTTTTTTTTTTTTTCAGAAGTATTAGTGTGTATTCTGAAATGTGTATTTCGTAAAATGTCATTATGTTGTTTTCTTTCTCCACTGTGTGAAATGTTGTGTCTTCTGAAATGTTGTTATGTTTTCTTAAGGTTGTCGAGGGTCGAAGCACAGACGATGTATCGCTGTACAGACTGTAAAGCCCGCTGAGGCAATGCAATTTTGATTCTGGGCTATATGAATAACATTGATTGGATTTGGATTTGTTGTTTTGTAAGATTATGTTTTGTTTTTTAAAAAATGTTGTGTTTTGCAAAATGATGTTTTGTTTTGACCTTCAGGGACACCGTACATGTGAGACAGCATCACTTTCCTACTGGCCATTGTATTGTTAGATAGTAGGGAGATAATTACTTGGACTTGACCTCAGTTTCGATGGGAAGATGTGTATCCCTCCCATTGTACAGCTGTTTTGTTCCTTGTTCTTGGTTCACCATGTTTAAAGTAAGATGAGAAGACAAGCTACAACCTGGCTCTGACCATAAATTCTGTCAGATTGCTATAGAGGCACTCATAGAACTGGACTTAGACACGGAAGTTGCATCTACATCATTTGTATTTATCTGTTGTTGTTTTATTTATCATTTATCTATTCATTTTTGCAGAAATTATATGACAGTTGCACTGTAAACAGCTGAGGTGCCATCAGCCAGCTATCAGCCATGATAAGAAGACTGAACAGACTGAATTTTTTTAACTCCTCAAATTTATTCACCTCCGAAAACCGCCATGTCTCTCCTCTATTTAGCTCCTGAAATGCTGAAGTAGTTTAAAAATAGAGGTAAAGACTGAAATGTTAACTTTTTCTTTAAAGGAATCTTTGAAAATGGGATCCTAGCATTGAGCAATGGAAGTAACTATTAACTTGCCACAACATCCACCGAACTGGGACATCAACTGTGACACAGATGGGGTCAGAAGAGGGCATTGTTATGCAGTAACAGAAGAGTAAAGAGGGCTGTCTTCATTTCTGCTCTCCACTTCCCAATTTCTTATGTCTTAGTGAGGTTGCAGACATTTCAGTCAGCTCCAGGGTTTTGGAAAAGCAAGAATTGCTCTTTGTGCACATGTTTAAGTGTGAAATTGCGGGGATAAGTGCTGTGAGTGTTCTGATAAAGAAAAGTTAAAGTCAATTTAAGAAAGTAAAAAAAGTTTAACAGCTAATGACAGAAGCATGTCCCTGCTATTGATTAACACACAGAGATGTGGTTGTTTTCTTTAAATTTCGGGTACCTTTTCAATCTAAAAATGCAATTCAGAACTGTCCTGTTGTTAAGCAGTCCACACAGCCTACATCATTCAGATTGTGGGAACACAGTGGTGATCTTTGTAGAGGGACCTCAAAAATGGCTCCCTTCTCCAATTCTTACTGAACTCGCAGAAGGGAGAAGACCAATCATCTGGAGCACAAAATCGAATCCATTTATTGATTGGTAGCAGTAGGCATTACTCACATTGGCTTAAAATCTTGCCTTAAAATAGTTGTTTTGGTCGCCACAGGTCTCCTAAAAAATATCCACTAGTGTCACATTTACAAATGTTGAAACTCCACCACCATTTCCTCCATCTCCTGATATGAAAGTGAATGTCATAAAACATGTCATGTGAACATGATATGACATGTATTGTTAAAATGTCAATAAAGTGCATTTAACATGTACAAATGGTAATGTAGCAGTGGTTTGCAGAAATGTTAACTGGAAACGTTTTAGTTTGGTGACTGAGCTTATGAAAGTGAGAGAGCGTCCTCCTGTGAGTGCTAATCTTTTGCACGCTGCCGCAGCAGCAGCAGCAACAGCAGCAACAGCAGCAAAGTTTTTAACAAATTGCTTTTCTTTGAAAAACTTTGCAAAACAGATTCCCACTGCTGTGGTAGCTGAATGTTCAGCTTGGTACCGTCAGCTGAGATTCATGCATCAAAAGAAAGAAAAACGTAATGAAAACACTGAATGGCCTTTATTATCCAACAAGAGAGCAGAAACACAGGCAAACCAATTTAGTCTGTTTCTCAGCACATGTAACACAAAATCAAGATCCTCCAAACAAAATACTGCAAACACTATCCCTGCTGTGCAATTATGGAAGTCAAATGCAATCATTGGGCAATTACCTTTGTCCATTTTTCCTACATGAACTCCAACACAAAACAGACATTGTTTGGTAATTTTCACAGCAGTTTGACTGTTAGATTCAAAACACTTAATTGAACAGACACAGCCCCCGGCCAAACAAATCATCGCACAATGAAGCAGTCCAATGCTGAGGACAGTGGGCAGAATTGGAGAGTGGAGCCAGACCTGTCTTACGAGTAAGACTTTACACTTGTGTAGCACAAAATGAGTTAATGACTGCTGTTGCAATACATCAAAGTACCAGGCTTAGCATAATGACCTAGCATAATACAATAATTGTCCAATAATCAATACAATTCTGTCTGTGTAGCCCTACTGTGTTCAGTTTCAGTCGATACGGCCAAAATGGCAGCGATTCAGACCATGCCAGTGGTATTCAGCAGCTGCTTTGTAGGATGGAGTTTACACTTTGAGTTCAGTTATTGTATGTTACACGTTGTTTTTTTTATCTGTCTTTGAAGGTAAAGGCTTTTTGTCATTTGAAAGGCTGTGTCCTTTATGTAAGCGTTTAATCAGACATGACTGGACTGCAGAAAGAGCAGTATCTGCTTTCATCGACGTTAAACAGAACATTCTATAGAACACAGCTGATAAATCATCCGCTGAAATGTAAGTCCTCTAACCAGTCTTTTAAAACTGACATGGCCCATTATGTTAAGTTCATGTCGCTCCTCTTCTATTTTATATACGTCTCTGTCATCCAAAACTTTGTGCGGGTTCACTTCTCCCTCTTCGCAGCTTTCCTCTCTTTTTCTTTTCTTGACCGGTGATGACAACTCAGCCTTTTCCCAAGACTCGAAATCAACGTATTTTCCAAAAATATTAGTTAATGTGAAACTCATCCATACTAGTGGCCTAGGAGTACGTTTTGTCCAATATGAAGTAGACCACAGATCAGCTGACGTCGCTTAGCGACCGTAGACCCTGGGTTGATAAATGACCGGACTACTTGCGGAGCAAAGATTCAAGAGTGCGGAGTGTTACGAAATAAGTGAATCAGAGGCAAAAAGGCCACTTTCCTTGACGACGGTCAAATATGCTTAGCAGCGGTCAATTGTATGAAAATAATTGACTGCCGAACGTTGGGAAGGCTCATTCAAGTGAATGGAGCATTCTACAGCATTAAGAAGAGCCATGTAATAAACAATAACAACAGTGAGGATCACAAGATACTCATATCTCAGTTGACAATAACAAACTGTTGCGACAACACTGATGAAGTTGTTGTGGTGAGTGGGTTGACAGACAAGTGCTTTACACCTTCTGTAGACAAGGTGAAAAGACATGCATTCATTTGAAGCTGTTATTCTGGTGGTGGCGGAACGGAACTAAGAACATGTTCCGAAGTACTGATCACAGATCACAGCCACAGCAAGCCCAAGTTCATTTCTCTATAATGGGCTTCCTCATGTCCTCTCTCCTCCATCCCCCGACCAATGACCAAGAAATTGATCTCAGTGCGCCATATCAATGATGTCTCAATTTCCTAACAATACTCCTCAAGGAAAAATGAGGCTTTCTTGGAGGGCTGTGAGAGAGGATGCACAGGTTTACCCTTGGAGGAAGCTTTTTCGGCACCACTGATGAAACAGAGCTGTGACCCACAGCCATTTTGTGAAATGACTCCTCCATCCTTGTGTCTCTTCCTAAGACGACTAAAATGAGAGGAATGACGCGAGGATGTACAAACGGAAAATGAGAATCAAGACACAGACTGCCCGGGTTGTGGACGCTGAGTTACAAACGCTGCTTAAAGGATCTTATGTCTCTAGTCAAACCCAGTTTTCCTTTGCAGATTTAGTTGTTTTGAGTCATTGTAGTTCTATATAAAACTGGTCTTTCCAAGAACTGTCTTTTGTCTGTGTGTGTTCAATTAAAATGTCTCTCTCTCTCACACTCTCTCTCTCTCTGTCTTACAGGTGCTAGTAGCAAAGGCTCTGGATGTGTTAGAAGCCTGTAGTGTCACCCACATGACCGTCTGTTATATCTCACCTTGACAGACACAGTAGACTTCTCACACTGGCAGGTGGATATGAAAGCCTGTCCCCTGAGACTTCGTTCTTTTCCTCCTTTTTTTTCTTCCTTTTTTTCTCCCATATTTAATTATATAACCTCACGAAGACCATGCTTTTTTTCAGGAGGCCTGAAACAAATGAAATATTTCATGAGGACGGAGAAAATGCTTAATAACTAGGATAAGAAGCCTTATTTGCTCCTTAAGGCATGAAATGCTCAATAACACAGTGAGATTAATGGAGGAGTGGATAAGAGATAATGTAATACTCAAGTACAAATATATAAAGGGGTTGTTTTAATATGAATATATGATGTTACTACAGGGGCTGTACCATTCATCCTGAGTGGTCTGATCACAAGTTGACAGCTATAGGTAATTCAGTTTACATCTGGCATTAACATGCATCTCCGCATGCATCTCAAGTGACCACTTGTGATTGGATCTCACTTCATCGCTCTATATGCAAATAAAAAAAAACGTACATTGCTGGGACGAATAGATGCAATGTTGTTTTTTTTTATTTTAACTCAAAGATTTATGTAGAACATTTGCAGAATCACAAGAAGGTCCAAATAATGAATAATTTGACACATTTTACGAGGAAACAAACAACTTACGGTTTTGCGATTAATGCCAACTTTATTAGGCACCCGTGAGTTAGAATTTGCCCTAGCTGTTTTGCAAAGTATTTGAAGTTTCTCCTCACTCAACACCTTTCAGAATTGTGTGATTTGCAAAAGGGATTCTGGGAATAATGCAGTTACTTTTTGAATGACTGGATCAGTTGAAACAGTTCACAAACATCTGCTAACATAGGCAGGTCAAGAGAGTCCACTTACCTTTCATTGAAAGAAAGCATGCGCTTAATTCAGCCTGTTGTTGTGGCTTCTTCTTTAGCGTTTACCCTGTTAAAAATATGTGGTCAAATGCGCCCCCGCTTCATCGGGAAGTGGTCAGAGTGATTGGATCACAGTGCGTATTAATGGTCATTCACATTTGTATTTAGAGATGCATGTTAATGCCATGTACAAAAAGGTGAACACATTGATGTTTTGTTTTTGAAAGATGAATGAAGAATAATAAGCCTTGTCGGGAACCACTCGTAGTTCCCCCACAAAATTAATCATACAAACTTAATCATATTTTACTGCAGTACTGCATTACAGGAAAGTCAAGTAATGACTAAATTTAACAAGAAATTCACTGGGAAACAGTCTTGGAGTGTCCTCTAGGTTTTCATTCTCTGGTACCATCCACAGGCTCAGCCAATAGTGAGGCAAATTATTAGCGTAACATCAATCATCGAAATAATTTAACATGGTGATTGTTTTACTGGCCATCCATTTAGATCCAGTTAGCTAGAGTAGATTAGTGGATTTGACACAAAGTGCAGACGTAGGAGTCTGATGACCAGTAAACACATCTAAACCCCACGCTGAGTGAACAGTAATAACACACAAGTGTGGTAAACTGGTTTCAGTGTGTGAGCAACATTTCCCTCTAATCCACTGTGAATAAAACAGGATTATACCTTTTTTTGTGTATGAGCTGTATTGTGGCAAAAGCTGTGAGTGTTTGGAGCACAGTGACTGTATGGATCAGCAGTGGAGAAACAGATTCTGCTGCCAGAGTGCTCTGAGAAGTGAACGCTTGTCTCATATGGAATGAACTGCAGCCAGCTGAGTTCAAGCTGACCAGAACCACTGTTCTCTCTCAATAATAGTTTTTTTTTTGTTTTTTTTTGCATTTAAAATAGAATGTTAATGTTTGTTTTTGTTTTTTTTATAAGCATGGTTAAACCTGCTTAAAATAGGTGATGAATCATGTGAGTCACATGGTTCATCACAGGGAGCCAGTAAAAAACAAGTAGCAGTGGAATGCAGCAGATCATATACCTCATCAGGCTCAGCCAGACAACATTAAACTTGTTTTCAACAAGTCTTAGACCCAATCCCAATACACCTCTAACCACACCAATAAGCCCTACCCCTCCATTTTGCACGTTCATGCCTCCGGGTGGGATGCCCTGATTCGTATATCGATAGAGTTATTGGTGGGGCTTCACCCCAGAGGCACACTTCAAACGGGGGGTTATGAGAACTTTCTGTTGGTTCAAAGTATTACAGTCCTTTTCCTCATTACAAACTAAAAACTGCTACTTTGCTGATGTCCCTGTAGTTGAGTAGCTAGGCAAGCTAACGTTACATTGTTATTGGTGATTTGCGCAAAAAGTCAACAGGCATTTAGACATATTTCAACAGACCTTTTCACACCGAGATTCCACAGTATCATTGCAAACAAGGTTGCCTTTCTTTTTTTGCAATCGGCTGAAAACCACTCCAGTGGCTCATTTCAAATGATGTCAAATAAGAGGTTTGAATCTTTATTTGTATGTTCCCAAATAAGTATGATGGGCCTGAAGGGTCAGCTGCAGGACTGGCTTTATTTTTCTTTTACATGCTGTCCCCGGGCACGTCAGACCTGAATATGATATCTTTTACACTGTTACCTCAACACCCACTTGTCCCTGCCTGCTGGTTCTACTGACCCTGGCATGCTGAGGTCTCTACAGGACTGTCTGTGAGATGTCAAATCCTGGATGCCGGAAAATCTCCTTCAACTTGTCTTCAGTACAACAGAAATATTTGTTCTTCAGTCTCAGCATATGACAAGACGAATACAGCTGCATATTGAATCTGCTGATACCCTGTCTGTGTCACCATGTCAAGCCTGTCGCAATAAACCCTGGTGCTTTGTTTGACAGTATCTAAGTTTTGAGCAGCAGACCATGAGGCCTGTTCACTCATGTTTTATTTTTCATCTTAAAAATATTTCAAATAATTGTAATATTGCAATTATTTGAAATACTTTTGTGTCCCCACACCTAGATTATTGTTAAAGCCTCTTCACTGATATTTGATTGAATACTGACTGTGCAGATCATATCAGATCTCAGACGGGTGCCCACATCACAGCATCAAGCCTCCTTACATTGCCTCGCAGCTTTATAAATTGATTTCAGTATGTGCTATTGATTACCTGAAAGACTAGATAAGCAAGAGACTGCCAAACAAGTGACAACTGTTCAATTCTGTGCATGAACTCTTAAGGACCGCTCAACCTGTTACTGAAGTTGATCCAGGAGACTTACATAGATGTCTTACAATGAACTTCTATTAAAGATCAATCAAGAAGAACACGCCCAACAAGTGAGAACACAGTGTAGTGCTTTCTAGCACTACAGTTCACCCTTTCTAGACAGGGTCCAAATAGGGTTAACGTTCACTCGTCACTCATCTATACATATTTAAGGATTCTATTGGGTATTGGAATCTGAACAAGAAACATATTATGACTTATATTTAAAGCAGACAGTCTTAAGTGGAGTATATCATATCAGAGACAGAGGCAAATCCTAACCACTCATTCAGGAAACAGAGGTGAACTAGCCTCAAAGGAGACTGGGACATTTTAGCTTTAGCCTAAAGAAGGAACATCCCTTCAAAGACATCACTTCAATATTTCAAACAACAGAACAGGGTAATTTTAGTGACTGTGGGAATGTGTTCCAGCCATCACTGTGGCGATAAAATTAGACATTTTAACAGAACATTGGGACATTGTACATGGTCACTGTAGTGTCAACAAAACTGGGCACTTTTTGCCAAAACATGATCCTTTCCTCACCCTTATCACCCTTATATTTACTGTGGATAATGGCTATTGTTCAGAAATCTTAGGTAAATACACTTGCACACTGCAATTTCCCTCTGGAGGAACTGGGAGTTCAACATTACCTCCTTTGAAAGAGTTGCTAGGAAAAACAAAACAAAAATGTCTTTCTGCTGTAGGTACTGCATACAACCCAATCCCCCAAATAAATGTCTGTAATGTACAGCCCCCTCTATAACTACTGGAACAGAGGGGCCAATTCCTTTATTTTGGCTGTACACTGCAAACTATTGAGTTTGACATTAATAAATGAATATGAGACAAGAGATCAGCTTTTCAGCTTTCGCTTGTAGGTATTTAAATTTGTACTGGAACACAACATTTTTAGGTCAGCAAAAGTATAGGAACAGGTAGACTTAACATAGATTAGAGTGAATAATACTTAATATCTAGTTGCAAATCCTTTGCTTGCAATAACTGCATCAAGCCTGCAACCCACTGACATGAGGCTTTCTCCCTTCAGTCTCCTCTTTAGCAGGTAAAATGCATGCTCAGTAGGGTTTATGTCTGAAGTTTGACTTGGCCCGTCTTTTATTTGAACAGGGACAGTGCACAATACAACTTTAACCCTGTATATAACAAGGAGAGATGCATTTCACCGGGTTTTAGCAAATTGCTATTTTTCACCTGCAGTCCCTCGGCAGGTAAATGGAACATACAATAAATTAAAAACAGTTACTAAGTTTACAGTTGTGCAAAATTTCAATTACAAAGTTTTGAATGCTCACATTCCCACATCATTAAAACAATGATATGAGAATACACACACACACCAACATACACACACACTCACAAATGTCTGTGCTGTGACAGCATCCAATGTTTTGTGTGACAAGAAAATGTTTTAAAATCTGCACATGTAATCAACTCTCCTGGAAGTGTGTTCTATTGAGTTGTGGCAACAAAATAAAAAGATGATTTACTAAATTAAGTCTTGCATTTAGGAATACTGCACTCTCCCCTGGTAACTGATCAGGTAGCTTTTGTTGTTTTTTTTTTTAGCAGAGTGTAACCACTTTTTTCAAAGGAGGTGCAGTAGCTTTATGAATGATTTTAAACAGTAGGCATACATTTGTGTGCATTATAAGATTTTCAAGATTTAAAATACTATATTTGGTGAGTATAGGACAGTGATGACACTGACATGTTTTATTGTTGTGAATCTTCAAGTGGTTTTAAGGTAGTTTTACATGCCTGAGACCAGCTTGTCATCAAGGGTGTAGGTTTGATTTTGACATTGGGGGGGACATAGCCAGCAATAGCTGCAATAGCGATGTCTAAACTTTAATTCAGTCATAGTGCAAACCAATGCATTAAACTGTTCATTATACATAGCATTAACAAGAAAACACAAGCATGTAGACAACTATTATACAGAAACACATTGTCTGCTTGCTCCTTATATTTATATAAAATTTCACAGATCTACCACAGAGTGCCTTAGTCTTTTTTTCTTTTTTTTTCTTCTATTTTTTGGACATAAATCCCAATATACATTACTATACACTGCTATCACACCTTCAATCCAAATAGCCCAACATCTACCACCTTGCTCTTATATGAAAGAGTCAAGCAAATGGCGGCGCCTCTAATTAACACCCATGAACTGCTGGCATAGAACTTTTCTTGGTGGACATCGCACACAGCAGCATGGTTCAACCTCATCTGTGTCATTGTGGTTCTGAGCCATGTTTTAAGTCTCCTCAGAGCTGGCTAAATCTTGCCTCAAACTGGACATCTACACAATCTAGCCTTTTGTAGTATTCTGCCCTGTAGTATTCCTCTGTATTCCTTCCTTCCGTTTTTGGAATATGCTGGCTTGCCCCTCCAGTATAGCGTTTTGGAGGATGCCTTTGGTAGGGAACCTGAATTGGTTCAAACCCATGGGATTCAACCATTTCCACTGCTTAATGAAAAATCACGTGAAAGCTTGTCTCACTCCTCTTACCCTGTACAGTGGATCTTACACAATCAATTCAATCTTCATGCCTGCAATAGTTTCAGCCCGTTTTGGCAGGGACTTGTTCAGACATTCAAGGACCTCAATTACCTCTTCTTCCAAAAGAAGGCCTAGTATGTTTGGCCCTTATCGAAAAGCCCTTTGAGCCCATTTGCCTTTGCATCTGTGCTGGTTCCATTGTTGGCTCTCATCCCCTTTAAGCTAGTCAAAACATTTTCATACTGGGAGAGCTCTGCTCTGATTGCTTTCCATCTCACTGTCCACCAGGTGGGGCACAGTGGTCTTAATGAAGCTGATGGTCTGTCCCCTGAAGCTGCTGCTATCGCTCAAAAGATGGCTTTAAATTCCCCTGAGCTTGTTTAAAGGCTTCAATTCATGCATCCATTGCAAAGCATCAGGTATTAAAGGACAAGATTCACATGCAGACTGCGTAATCAAGTTAAGACAGTGTGTCCCACAATGCACATACAATGCCAGTGGTTGCTGCCTCTTCATTTCTGCTTGAACTCCTGAATGCATCCCTGACATATTTGCTGCCCCGCCGTAGGTTTGACCCCTTAAATAAGCAATGGGAATGATAAGCCTCATGAGAACATCCCTAGCCACTCTAGCAATTGCCTCTCCAGTAGTACCTGTACCTCATATAAGCCAACAAAAACCTCATGAGGTACTAGGTCGTGGTCCACATATCTAATTAATATGGACTCCTGCTCTACACCACAGATATCCTGAGTCCAATCTATAATGATGGAGTAATGCATGATGGGTAAAGCCTGGATTGACTGTGTAACACCTCTGACAATGCTGTTTCCTAACAACTGCAAAATCTCGAGCAGGACAGCCAGTCAGAGAGGCAGGTATCTCGCTTGGCTTTCTGTTTCAAATGTTGGTAAAAATTTCCTTCCTCAGAATGGTGCCCTCGCAATGCCAAGCCATCTCTAGCGAGGTACTGTACAGAATCTACAATGCTCTCTAGGCAGTGCCTAGCATTTTCTTGCTGTTTTGCCCATGCACTTGAGAGTTGTGACTCTATTGGGGCTGCCTCTTGGCTACTGACTGTGACTGCATGGTGGTGGCATTCAAATCTATGATGAGCATTTTTCCAATTAGCAAATCCCTTTGAGGAGAATGCTGGGTCTGCTTTTTTGGACAGTTTACTTTTCTTTATTGTGTATGTTTTCACACAGTGGAAGCAAATAATTCCCTTCACGGTTGGGCTAAGTGAAGCCATGGATATTGCCTGTACCAATCTTCCTGAAAGTGGAGGACCTTATTGGGCAATGTTTGAACACAAATTAATTCGGGATGAGGTTGTTTTGGCTTGCTCTCAATATCAAGAATGTCTCCAGTTCTACACTGTTCTTCATTGTCGTCAGACTCTTCACCAGGGTGGGAATTTCACGGCGGCCACAGCGGAGAAATATTCAATAACACCAATATTCAGTGTAGTGTCACCAAAATCACCTAAGCATAACCCAACTAAAAAAAAAACTGTTTTCTAATGTAACATTAACTTCACATTGGTATTAAAAAATGTTTTAATACATAATCCATGTCTTATTATAAATTAGGATGTTATGGTATCAATCTGAAAGATAAATCATTGAATTTTACTCAATGGCCCTCGTGCCCTGTCATGTGGCCTTGGTGCCCCTAAAAAAAATAAATAAATAAAAGTGAAGGCCAAATGGCCTTGCCCCTAAAATGATGAAATTCCCACCCTGCTCCTCACCCTCACTGCTTCTGTCCCTGTTGCTGTCTTCAGGTGGACCAGTTTCCTTAGAAATAGACCACATTATAAAATTAACCTGTCTCTCTGACTGCATGTGAAAATGTGCAGGCAGGCAACATCACATTTATGAAGTTAAAAATTACACATTTTATATTTTGGGTAAAAACACATTTACATTTGAATTACATTACAGTGTTATAGCCTATGTTGAGGTCTCACCTATAACTCCGCCTGGCCTCTCCCTGAACAAGGCCTACAATCAGGCAAGATTGCTGCAGCACCCTAACAAAATAACAGATGATGCCAGCCTGACATTAACTTTGTATGATGATCAAACATATGCAGTAAAACATTTAGTATAGCACCATGTCAAATTTACCTGTAGCCCTGAATTTTCTCTAGATTAACTACAACCTGGCCGGATTTCCTCTGTCACCTGATAAATAAAATATTGATGCTATGAGCAGTGACACAGCATGACTCAAATCTCGAATAAGATCAGTAGTATTCACTATGCCTATTTTAATATTACAAATAACTAACACCTAAATTAAATTAACCACAATGCCCTTATTCAAGTCCACCTGCTGCTGTGACCCTGCCACTCCACTGCTGTCTGATAAAGGGGACGGCTGTGTTGCTTCTCCTGTCACCTGACAAACTAACAAATCAATCACCATTAAAAATGAGAAAACGGTTTGAAACAATTTTTCCCATTCATTAGCAGTAGCCTATGAGGGGGGACTATTTTCCTCAGGTGACTTGGTGAAATCCACCTTTCTTTTCTTGCCTGAGATCTTCGGACATGTGTTGCATGATTACCTGATAACTGTCCACCTCCACTGGCAAAGCCTGCTAGCGAAACAACTTCGACAGCCTACAGGGAGCTGAGCCAATCAAAAAGTGGAAAAGGATTTGACCCTTTGTGTGCTGCAGAGGCACATTTTCCCTACAACCTTAATATTGTTGGGGACAATTCAGCCATTGTTTGAGATTGGTATGGACACGTCCATATGGTCCATACGCAATTCTACACCTACACTTGTCATGCAATAAAAAGATGTGAAAGAATCATTGCATTTAAATATGTATGTGATGCTTCACGAGTAAGAGTTTCTTATATGTCTGTAGTTTATGAGGTTACATTTTAGTGTGTTACTCAGTTACTCAGTTACTCAAGTGTTTGATCAAGGGTAACCCCTAAATATATAAATTCATCCACATTTTTGATTTTTTGCCCATTTACTAAGATGTCAGGACAATCCCTGAGTTTGCTCCTGTTTGTAAAGAACATGGTTACAGATTTTTCAACGTTTAAAGTCAAACAGGAGTTGTTTAGCCATTCAACAACTTTCTGTATTTCCTTAGTTAATTGCATAGCAACCTAAGTTGAATATTTCCTGTGAGTATATAACACAGTATCATCAGCATACATTATTAAATCAACATCATTACACACAGACAGAAGGTTGTTAATATATATGCTGAAAAGCTGGGGCCCTAAAATTGACCCTTGTGGCACTCCCAGGGTGCATGCTTTAAATGGGGATGGAGTATTGTTCACCCGCACAGACTTATGTCGGCCACTCAGGTAAGATTTAATCCAATTTTTTGTGTCTATGGAAAGGTTATAATTTGCCAGTTTGTTTAATAGTATGTCATGATTAACCATGTCAAAAGCCTTGCGCAAATCACGAAAAACTGCTCCCACCACTCCTCCCTGATCTAGGTTTGTTTTAGTTACTTCAAGGAAGTAGCAGCATGCTGTATCGGTTGAATGCTTTTTTTCTAAAGCCAAACTGCATAGGATGTAAAACAGCCCTGGAATCGAGGTGCACAATAAGTCGTTCTGCTACAACCTTTTCAATGACCTTTGAGATGGCTGGCAGGATGCTAATAGGTCGATAGTTACTAACTTCCTGTTTGTCACCAGATTTATTTGCTTTGTTATTGGACAGGGTTGAAAGGACCTTTCCAACCTTTATATCATTTGTTGGTGTTATATGAAAGGCAGAACTGTCACAATCTAAGGAGTGCTGAGGGTGGATCTTTGGGAAATTCTGACCCAATGTTTGCACAGTATTTAAAAAATAATTATTAAAATTTTAGCGACAGCTAGGCTATCATCTATCATCTTTTTTTCCCCTTTGGAAATAAAAGATATATTGGGGTTATTTTTCAGTGAGATTCAATTCCTATTCCATGATCTAGTTAGTTTTCTAGCAGCTAGAGTGAAATTATGATCTGACAAACCAGTAATAAAGTTGTATGTTTTAGTTATCCTATCTGCTTTATTTGTAAAAAATTAGATCCAGTAGGGTTTGAGAAGATTTTGTTATTCTTGTGGGTTTTTTTATCATTTGTATCATCTGATGTGTTTTGGCAGTATCCTTGAGCTTTTTCCTGCATCAAGCCAATTTAAGTTGAAGTCACCCAGAAGTATAACTTCTTTACCTTTGTCTTGTTTAAGCATTTCTGATAAATTGTCAAAGAAAACATTTGTAGCAGTAGGAGGTCGATAGACTGAAAAAACAACAAATGACATTTTTCAGGGGATAAAGTAATAGTGACCCCTACACACTCCAAGGAATTTTCATAAATATCAATTTGTTTGCTTTGAATATCGTGGCTGTCGGGCGGAAACCTCCTATGTCCAAATTTGGCCAATTTCATTTTTTTTCACAAATCGATACTATTGGTCATTCCCACGTGGGTTTGTTATTTTTATAAATTATTAACCATTCTAAAGTGTTGAAAAAAGCATGAGAGCAAATCTCTTAACTCCATTGGACACTTTAACTGTCGGAGAAGCCTCGTAACTCCACCCACCTCTTCTTCTACTGTTCTACCAATCTGCGGAGCCGCTTGGCATTATTTCTTATTTTCTCAAAATGGAAAGTCACAACGATCAGGAAATCCTCGTCGAGCAACATGTCCTTTAAGGTAAATGTCCTCAAAACACTGGTTATTCATGATTCAAGTATGTGTATCACTTATATGCCAAACAGTTTTATCTCGATCTTGAAGTAATGGTAAGGCGTAATGTATCGTTTCTGAGGATGCTATATTTTTCTTTATGCTAGGTCTAGCTTCGGACGGTAGCTAATTTGTTGATTAAAATCAGCCATGGTTTTGCTTCTGACGAGGATGATGAATCTAAGTGCAACTGTGCAGAATGAAAAAATGCAATAGGCTGTTACATGACTTTTCCTAAAAGTGTCTGTATTTTAATTTAGAATAGTTTCTTTATAAATTACACATATGAGGTATCTCATTCATGCACGTTTGTGTGTATTTTGAAGTTGGTGAAAATGAAGAGGACTCTGATGCAGAGAGTTCGTGCTCAGATGCCGAGAACGACGCCCCTCCAAGGAAAAGACTGAGAGAAACACCTGGAAGAAAGTCATCAACACACACAGAGCCTCACAGATACATGCACACAGACACATAGAAAAGTGCTCACCCTACTCACAAACACAATACTCAGTAATGGGCTTAGTAAAGCAAGCTCAACTATGATTGTATGTGTATAAAACTATGATATCAGTTATTGATGTATTTTAAATATCTACTGCTGTTACTATTAGTAGGTGTATGATTACTAGGCTTATTATACATGTGCATTGAAGTTTTAATGTTTTAATGTTTTGGGTATCACCATTAAATTATTGTTTTTATTATTGTTTTACTAACTTCTGACTTCTAGACTACGCCTCTCTTGGCACTGTACATGTAAAAAAAAAAGGGCCGTCTACTGTCTACTTTGGTTAACCGTCTGTTTTTTTAGACAATAACGAGTGAAAATAGTTAGGTAAGATACATTTGAGTAGGCCTGATTTGTTAAAAATCGATAGCTGTAATGCTTCGGTGCAGAAGGAAGCCCGTGAGCCACGGAGGTAAGTTTGCGTGCAGATGAATTAATAAGCTCATCGTTTTTTGTATTGCATCACTCATAGCTCTTAAACCTTTAAAATAGAGTTTAGGGAGATGTATGTAACCACAGTCATTAGCTTTGATTAGCTCTTAAAGTCTTATCTCTTGTCAAAAGGCTCAACGTGTCAGCAGACTGTGATGAACACCGCTGGCAGCAGCGACATCTGTGTCCGTATCATTCTTATCAATGACAGCGTAACCTCCTATCTCCCTGCTCCAAAATCATAAACCTTGTATCTCCGATTAAACATGATTTGGGGGAAATGTTGTGTTAATGTTGGTACATAACAGTATGTGATAGCAATATAAGGTAGAATACCAACTTTAACAATATAATGTTTAATAACTCCAAAAATATGCTGTTTTTTTAATTTCCTGAAAAATAGTGGTTTTGGAGATAAGAGGATTCCGCCCGACAGCGACGATATTCTCTTTAACATAAATCATCACATTTACAGTCTGAAAGAGATTTGTTTGCTGTTGTTTGAAGAGCACGGTGGTAGTCTGTGAAGCATTTGTCTTAGCACATTGTCCAGCTTTTATCAGCGTTTGGGTGATGTCATGTTCAGACACAGAGTTTGTCGGAGGATTTTTACCTCATGATCCTGCAGGATGAGCATCACAAAAGTAGGGCCTTGCTGCAGGTCCATGGAGGACAGCTGATTGCCATATATCCACATGTGGTCGCAGGTCCAGGGTTGAATAGACGTCTCCACATAGCAGAAGGACAGTGCAGAGAAAGATGGAGTAAACCTGTTTTGCTGGTAGAGGGACCGGTCTCTGTCCACGCCATTCACGTTGCTTAAACCTGGCAGAAACTTGCCCATCATCCAGATAGTTGGAGTATAGGATGGACTGACTCAAAATCAAGTGGAACAGCGTGGAACAGTGAGGTTTCCCAGTGAGGTGACGTGCAGAAAAGAGTGTTCACAAGCAGCAGACAGTTTCCCCGCATTTGTGTTACAGTGAGAACCAGCAGTAGTCCGGCAGATTAAGTCCAAATTCCAGGTCAATCGTTCACTTTGTGATACAAGCACCAAATTTGGCATGAATAAGGCCTAGACCCTACTTTTTGAGAAAAGCCTGTTAGCCACCTGAAAATCCAACATAGCGGCCATTTTTCAAGATGGCCGCCACATAAAACGTACCAAAACCCTTTTTTATCGTAGAATGGCAATGGCTGGGCATATTTAAATGATCTAGGCATCGAATTGTATGTATTTTGAGTAGACAAATCCAATGAAGCAAATAAAAAAAATATTTCAAGGCTAGTTTTCAAGATGGCGGCCATTTTTCGACTGAAATTCACAGTTTTCTGTCATATTTTATCACACATTAAGAGATGAAAATGAAGAAGGCCATTTTTCTTTAAGTTGGGAAGACTGGTGTGAGAAGAAGCGGAAGGAGAGTCCACAGTTTCAATTCTGGGAGCTTGTGTTGTCAATGGAATTGGTGATGTTCTCTTTGATTAGGTCTTTCAGAGAAGCTAACTTCACTTTGTATTGTGAATCATTGTCTGCACTCATCCCCTTCTTCTTTGCAAACAATAATATCAACTATGCTCGATGGCTTTCCATACACCTTAGAGACATAGTGTCTTTGCATCAAACACATCCTCAGTTGGCCAATGAATTTCAGCAAGGGAACTTTGTGGTCCACAAGACCCACAAGGAGTTTTCTGGCTTGGCTTTTGATCAAGCCCATGAATGGGCCAATGCAATTATCAAAGGTGATGGTGGTGCCACTGGCATAACTGAGAACCCATCTGCCCTAAGGTGATGGATTGTATCTGGACCAGAGGTTAGCCATTTGGTTTCTGAATATGAGTCTGCATCTGAAGCCAAAGTATCCAGTGAAGATGTCAGACACCATGAGCAGACCTACCGGTCTCAGAAATCCTTTTCTGACAAGGTCCAAAAGTTGTATGGTGTAATAAAGGACCTGGGTAACCCTTTTCAGGAGGAGTCCAGAGACCTTCTCACGTTAGACTCAAAAGCCATTGCTGCAGAGCTTGTTGGAACTCATCTTGAGAAAGGTAAGGTTTCCTCCAAAGAATTTTTCAATGGTTTGGGTGATGAAGCTTCCTTCTACAAACCAATTAAAAAGAACAAGACTGACTTTTTTTGCCAAGAGTCGGCCTCAGGTAAAAGTGACAGGAAGAAGCAAAAGCTTAAAGATGACTGCCGCCTCTTCTCACAGCTCTTCATATCCTGTCAATCATGTGAATGTGACCTGCTTGAGTTGTTAAGCATGTAAACCAGTCTTTCCCTGCAGCATTTAGCGACTCAGGAAAGCTCCACATCGGTCAGAAGTCTAAGATTGTCAACATTCTGGAAACTCTTATTTCTCCTCCAGACAAAGAACCAACATGTGATGCCATCATTATTGATGGGTCTACTCTTGTTCATTCATTGTCTCCAAAGGCATCAGTGACATTTGAAGACTATGCTGTTCAAGATGTTATTCCAAAGATACAGGCCTACTCATCAAAGTATGCCAGGACAGACATCTTATTTGACGTCTATTGCAATTCCAGTCTGAAGGCTGAAACAAGATCAAAACAAGGCAAGGGCGGTCGGCGTAGAGTGACTGACAAGACCAAAGTACCACCTAATCGGAGAAGCTTCCTGCGAGAAAATGACAACAAGACTGAACTTTTTGGGTTTCTAGCTCCCTTAATTGTGACCCTATGTCCAGACAATGTGGTGATTGTGACCATAGAAGAAAATGTTCTTTGCAACAAACCCAACATTCTGGAAGGCTTAGGTCCTTGCAACCATGAAGAGGCTGATACCAGAATCTTCCTGCATGCCCTTCATGCAGTTGAGCAACATAACAAATCAGTGTTGATTAAGGCCTGTGACACAGAAATCCTTGCTATTGCAATCAGTGTTTTGGGGGCTCTTCGGGATGCAGGCTCAGAGGAGCTGTGGATTGAATTTAGTTAATGTCAGTCTGTCAGGTGGTTACCAGTCCAAGCTGCCTGTATCTGGGGCCAGTCAACTGCATGTCAAATGTATATGAAGAGTCCTGTCAACTGGGGTTGGAGGAAAGAAGGTGATATTTGGCAAGTAGTGTGGACGACACTCCCACCAGTTGCTGAGAGCTGTCAACAATTGACTAAATGTGGGTGCAAGACTGAATGTTTTGGAAGATGCAAATGTTACCGCTTTAGTCCTGAGTGTACTCAGTTGTGTTCCTGCAAATGTGATGATTAAATCAATTTGTAGTCAGGGGTGGATTACCAAATGGGCCAACTGGGCCCAGGCCAAATATGTGTTTTGCATGCTGTATATAGTTGAGGTGCGGATGTAATATATTTGATATGGCTGGCTACAGTGCCCCTATATACCATGCATTTGTCAAAGTGCCTAGGAAGACCTAGGTTCAATTCAAACCAGTGATAATTTCCCAATCCAGCCCCGTGTCGCTTTCCTGCCCATCTTCTGTCAAACCGCACTGTTCTATTGAAATAAAAAAATCTATTGAAAAAACAAAAAAAACAAAACATGCACTAACTTAACCTGGGTGAAGTTCAGTTCAAACCAGTGATCATTTCCCATTCATTTTCAATGTTCTATTGATATAAAATGTATCAAATTGAACAAAACAAACAAATAAAAAAAATACCAAAAACAATGTTAAGAAAACATACACTTACTTAGCCGAACTAACGAAAATTAATACAAAAAGGTGTTATTTTTGCATTTGATTGCCGTCTATCTTCACAATTTAACACATGTTTGGACTTTTTATCACAGAGTTGAAAATCTAAGATCCTTTCACCTATATTTTGATACCAAGATCATCAAAAATGTGATTATCCAATCATAATTCAGGTCAAATACCAAGTCTAATGGCTTTTAATGGCGGCCATATTGGAAATTGGCAGCCATATTGGATTTTTTGCATGGCTAACGGGCTTTTTGGAAAAAGTACGTCCCAAAGAATATTTGTGCAAAGTTTAACGCTTGTATCACAAAGTGAACGATTATCTCACTAATCTGCCGGACTACAGGTGCTGGGCCAAGACAAGCGGGTGTGATGACTCCTCGGTTTTAAAGCATTTAAAACCCGATCGCCACAACGCCCAGATTTTGCGTGTAATTTGATGATGATAAGGCAGTCTCCCAGTTTGTTTTCATGTCATGCAATCTACGGCAGTGTGTTTTGGGTTGTTGTCTTACTGCATGATGAAGGATCTCACGATTAGTTTGGGTCCATCTCTTGAAATTGGCACACAAAATGCTTCTGTAGACTTCTGACTTCATTTTGCTGCTGCCATCAAGTGTTACATCATCAACTTTTGGTCACCAGGAACACAACTGGATGGATTAAAAATATCCAGTGGTTTCATGCTTACAAATGTTGAAACAAGGTTTGAGCTGGGATGCAAACAGGAAACATGGGCATAGGGAGGGATGACATTATGAAGATCTATCTTGCCGGAATCAAAAGACGACCACCTCACCCGCTCTTTGGTGGTGGTGCGCACGGGGATGAGCACCATGCTGAGCCGTGATGTGAACAATACTGAAGGGATTACCGTGTGGCTGAGAGCAGCCTGACTCAGCTCGATGTGTGGGAGAGGTTGGCTTGACTCACAACAAGAAAGTGCTGTCAAGCACGTTCCCCACTCCAAAGTACGGTTTCATTATTTTATCAATATTTAATGACATAAATGCTCTCAGAAGACTACACTGTCATTCTCCCGAGGCCTAGCTGGATATGCAGACATTTGAGGTTTAAAGGCAAAGCCAGAACATCAGCTGTCAGTGATTTTAATGTGACATTTAAAAGTAACAGTCTGTTTTGTACCAGGTTAAACAAACACAAAGAGGATACACTTGTATTTTCCATCCATAAGCTGTCACTCAATGCTGCATAAATGTGTTAAAATGTTTCAAATTTACGAGCGCATCAGTGATGGTTGTTTCTTCAAATGATGCTTGTTGATTTTCATTATGCCCATATATGATACCTTACAGTTTTAATGCAGCTGCGACAAACGCCTTGACACCATCGTCAACCTTTATTCATTGTAAGGACAATAACAGCGGATAAACACATCCATCAGGCCTGAAGTAGATGCTCCATCACTGCTTTAATGCTGCCTCAGTAAAAAGCACAAGTAATGCACATTGAATGCACAATATAACCATATCCTTCAGCTCTTCCTGGATCGTTCGGTACAGTCAAACTTGTTGCCCATGGCCACATCACTCACGGTGATGTGAAGTGATTACAGCTCACTTCAGCCATGGCTGCAGGCTCTTTTGCTGTAGGCCTCTCCAGCCCTCCAGGAAAGCTGCTACACTAGTTCCTCAATGCTACATTATCAGGACGTGCTTGGGTTTAAAACAGAGGAGGTTGCACGTCTTATATTCCCCTAAGTGTAACTAAAAGTTCATGATGGTATTTAGGTGGAGCATACTGAGTATAATTGGTGACTGTTTTTTAGTTTTTTTTTTTCGAGTCGTGGACAATCCCATGGCTCTACCCCTTTACATGTACTCCAGAGGAACGGACAGAATGATTCTATGGTATAATGTCCCTCCTGTAAATTTGCTTGTGGCGCAACTTCACCTGTTCAATGTAGGCATAGGCATTATGTAAAAGCTTGTAAGTAAGGGTGTCGGCGCATCCTTAAAAGTCTTTAAAAGTCTTAAATTCACGTATCTAAAATTAAGGCCTTAAAAAGTCTTAAATACATCCATATTTTGAACATAGGTCTTAAATTACATTTAGTTAGGTCTTAAATATGTACGTTCATTTACAGCTTCCGTCGTCGCCTTTTTTGTTTTTTTGGTTTTATTTCAGGGAAATGCGTTGGTGAGATTCACAGTCAGCTCCATGTCTTGTATGTCTGTCTGAACTATCCAGGAAGGTTGGTGGCATTTTGCCAACAGCCCGGTAGGAATTTATCACACTTCACCAGTTCCGGAAAGACTTCGACTGCGGAATCTGCTATAACTATGGGAAAGTTAAAATTTAACAAGTGTTGGCTTGAACATCCAGAATTCAGTTGGTTAAAAGCTGTAAAATAATGAATTTGAGGCGCAGCGTTCACTCTGCAAGAGGACCCTCAACTTGGGCACACTCGGTGTGAAAGCGCTGGTGTCACACACAAAATCGGAAAAACACCAGTAGCTTCTAAAAGTCTCCAGTGAAGTCACGGCATCACACACTCCTGTACGCCGTTGTTACCAGTTCTCGGTCCAAGTTGTCAAGTTCTGCTCGACCCGAACTCTGTGCCGCCTCTGCAGTCGAGCAGTCGAGTGACATTCAAACCATCTTCGACTCAACTCCGACGTTGAAAACGGAGATGATTTCGATTTTGAACAGTGTGTCTGTGTGTGTGAGTGTGTACCGTTTAAAAAAAAAAAGTGTTTGTGTGTGTGTGTGTGTGCACACACACACCCTCATATAATAACCCTGGTGTGTGTGCTTACATAATATCTATCTATCTATCTATCTATCTATCTATCTATCTATCTATCTACTGACCGACCATTATTATGGTTAACTGAATACAATTCCCAGATAAAAACTAAACTAAAGCTACTTAAAGTGAAACTCTTGCCAAAATGCAACCTAGGCTTTATTTGTGAATGTATATGAGTCAAACCTTTGTGTAAAAGCTTAATTATGTTGTAATAGGCACTGATTGACCGTATTTTAGTTTTCAGCTCAAACTCATTTTCAGTGGGAGTGCAGGGGCACTTTTACGCTAGCATCAATATCGCTATTTTTAAAACAATAAGAAGGTTTGACACAACAGGAAACTTTGCTCGTAGTATCACCAGGGTCTCTACACATGAACTTGAGCAATGAGAACATTGTTTGTGCACACCAAGTTTGCCAAAAAGAAAGTTTTTGAACAACTCACGTTAGCAGTAGCTTGTTCCTCTAGCCATCGTCATGGCAGCCCAGACATACTCGGGAATCGACACGTTTGGGTTGCCATGACGATGGCTGGAGGAACAAGCCACTGCTAAGGTGAGCAAAGTTTCATGTTGTGTCGAGCATCCTTAGTGTTTTAAAAATAGCGAGTTGCTCTGTGAATGGCAATACATTTAGTTATTTTTGGGACTTTATTTTTCCTTACTGTTTTGTATTTTTTGTCGGTCTTAAATTTTGTTGAAAGTGGTCTTAAAAAGTCTAAACAAGTCTTAAGTTGGACTTGTTCAAACCTGCAGATACTCTGGTAAGTGCACCTGGGTTGTGCAATGTTATTCAATACCATGTTGGTTCAACTGGCAATGATTAACAACAAGCCTGCTGTTGTGACCATGGGTGAAACAAATCCAGATTGAGAGGTCTGTTTTTTAGAGACACGTCCTTTGAAGGGGTAGTTTTTTGAAGTGGTGTCATATAAAGTATAAATCTATATCAGTTCAAGTGTACGTTGTATAGAGTTGCGCTAATGCACAGTTGCGCTAATGCGTAGGGATACGGAGGTTCTACGGTCTGTGTCTGAAATTGTTAAGTTTCGTTTTGATCAAAAGTAAACAGAGTTGCGTGCATAAACCTCTTGTCCAGCAGCTGGTCATCGCACTGTATTTCACCACTCACAGATCACCTGTTGCGCTAATGCGTAGGGATACGGAGGTTCTACGGTTGAGGAAATGTAGTGCCAAAAGAAAGGGCGTCACCATCATAGTCACCATTTTATATTATTATGTATTTATAGTCTATTCTTATCTACATATCTTCCACAAGTATTATATATTTCTGATATTACCTATATATATATATATAGGCTGTCTGTCCCTCTGTCTGCTTGCTCGTCTGTTGTCAGTGGACTCGGCCAATCTGATTGGTAAAATAGCTACTGAGCCACAGGTAGACGTTGCTCCGGTGAATGGAGCTCAGATGAAAGTCAGTCATCTCAGTCAGTTTGCGTTCACTAACTCAGTACATGTTTCTGGATTTCACTTTTGAAAGTAGACCTAGTAATTCCCCAAATATTGACGCAGAGCTGCAGTGAGGAGGATTTGAGACAGTTAATAAGCGGTTCAGGTAACGTGCCAAATCACGGATCAGCTTTGTTCAGTTATACCACTATCTGGTCAGTGTACACTAGTGACAACAGCAAATTAGACGGAGAAAACTCGACATACACATACATCATGCACCCGAGCTTAAGGTTAACTGACCTCGCATTCGCTGAACAGTTGAGGGTGATGGTTGCGTAAATTTGATGTGTTGCCACCCCTCGCAACAACTTTCTTTTTGCAGCTTCTGCAGACAGGGCTGCCGTCGTCGACCAGCTGTCCCTGAGCATTCTTATAATAACTAAAATACGCCCAGACTGGAGAGTTGGTTCTCTTTAAAGGTGGAAAGATACCTTGAGGGCTGCAACTATCATGTCGTCCCTCACGTCGTCTTCACTACATAACAAGCGCCCCGTTGCACGCTGCGCCTGCGTAGGGAGACTTGGATAATATAAAGTATCTTGTGAGTTTTCCACACTGTGGTTATCGACGGCGGCGGTTACCATGGTGATTAAAAATTAAACGGTAACCTTCAACGTCTAGAATTTTACCATGGTTTACCGTGGCACTGGTAACCGTTACATCCCTACTCGCCATCTTCCCCAAAAGACTCAAGACTCTCTTGTTCAGACTCCAAGTCGACCGCTTAAGGTATCCTTGATAAAGAGCAGCTACTGCCCTTTATCAAGGATACCTTAACCTTTTTATCAAGTAGCTGCTATTTATCAAGATGCTCACACGAGGGCTTGAAAAATTGTTTTCATATTTTTTCTTCCTTACTTTGCCAATGGTGATGTGTTGTGGTTTCTTTCTTGTGTCAAATGTACTTATTGTGAGTCGCTTTGGACAAAAGCTTCTGCTAAATGCCCTAGATGTAAATGTAATTGTTCCAAACAGCAGTTACATCCAACAGCTGGGCTTGATTTGGCTTCTGAGGGTTTCATTTAGGCAATTTGCATACACACCATGTATGTTTGAAAGTATGCTGATTATTGTGGGATTCGTTGTTTTTGCTTTATGTTCGGTCAGTCATACATTATTCATCTGTATGGGTCAGAACAGAAGCCGCACACAAATAATTGAAATGCAACACCCTACAAATAAGTGTGAAAGAATTCAGTCAAGTAAGTAGCGACGCTCCAGTGTTCACTCATGTAGATAAGCCGAACGCCGTCTAATAATTAAGACATGACTCAGTCCTTCTGTTATAGATTTGCTGTGATCCATACCTTACTCTTAATATGCGCAAATATAATACATACAAAATAAAAAAATAAATATACCCTGTTGATCAATTCTCACTTCAGCAGTGTGCCCAGTATTGTAGCATCAGCTAATAAGTTTCTGTAGACGGCGCTCTTTGCCAACGATTCTATTTGCACATTAGGACAATACATATTAAAGCTACTATAATGCATTTGAAGATGCACCACAATGGCAGTGCTTTGTCTTTGATGTGGTTTTTGAAAATAGAGGCTAAAGCCTAAGCTGCTGTGTGTTCCCTCTTCAAGGCAACACCCAGGAGGGTTCTGTGCACAGTTAGGGCAAAGTTAGGGAGACTTTGGTGATCTGAGAGAGCCCAGCTCACTCGCACAGACATCAAGGATCAAGAAAAAGAAGAACCAGAGAGAGCACTTGCTGCGCTTCTTTTGGATCTTACTCTGGTTTTGTCAGTACAACAGTAGAGACTGCAGCAAAAGTCTTCACTTTTTGTGAGAAAAGTAAACTTTCAATTGATGTTTCTTCTTGGCTTTGCATTATTACAAATGATGGAATTAAAGATGTCATACAGCAAACACGCTGCAGTTCTGACCTGTTTGGATGCAACTAAGTAATCAGATTTTGGGGGCAGTTTTGAGGAGTCCGGATTCAGGTTCGATTATTTGCAAATGTCTTTCTGTCATTCATCCTGCACTAGCCTTCTGCATTCATGCCTTTCAAGGAAACTGTCCCCCCCAAAGACATCATCAGTCCAATCCAAATGTCCCAAAACAACACATTCTAATGTTCAAATAAAACCATACAAACAATATGGAGTATGATTACTTTTGAAGTCAAGGGGAAAGGAGAAAGTAGTGTAATGTTATGAGGCGATAAACCTGAGAGATCAGCCTGGATGGATGGATCAAAAAAGCATCAGACTTTATCACAAGAGACGAGACTGTCTAACCTGAGGGGCATAATTTGAAAAAGGCATCAAAGTGAGCGGTTGGAACAACTTGGATACCCCTGCCCAAAGACCTCATCAGGCTGCACTGTCGCTCATTAGGGGCCGAGACATTAACAGTCAGTACGTTAACGTGCACAGCTTAGTCGGAGAACAGCCATAGTTCGACTATACTACTCAATCGGACAACTGCAATTGTTTGAGTATACATAACGGTGAGATCAAATTATTGGCCAAAGCATGTCATACCCCGGTACGATAGGTGGCGCTGTCGTCCTTCTACTTCCGGCTCACGGTCCTGGGAAAAAAAATCACGAGCCTGTGCAGAACAGCGAAATCTGATCCGATCTGATGGAACGTGTACATGCAAGAGTATTGCGACTATCAATCAAATAATCTAGGTGTTTTAATCCGACAATGAGAAATACGATCCGGTCCGATTTTAGTCAGACTTGGGTGTATACAGCATCTTAGAAATCCAATTGTAAAGGAGTGGGGAGTGTAATAAATAATGAAGATAGATAATTATTGAATAGGTGCAGGTTCTGAGTGATATCGGGGGAGAGCACGCTATCGGTGACGTTTAGGAACAGAGGGCAAAGCGACAGATGCCGGTGCACACAACCATTTATTACAAGTAGTTCTTTTACAAGGGTCAGCAATACAATGATAAAAACTCTCTGCATGAGGATTAACAAGGTAGCTGCATTAATTGTCCATAAAAAGAGAAGTCAGTTTCTTAAAAGACAAAGTCTTAAAAGATCGTCAGACCGGGACAGTTGTGTCACATGGGGTCCAGAGGAGGAGACTCGCGGCGGCGTCCGATTTCTCTGGTGCCTCAGCTAATCCAGCGTCCTGGAAGCCACCTGGAGAATACAAAATCACTGCCAGTACGGTCGTCCAGTAGCGCAATGCCCTAACATAGGGATACATACACCAGAGTGTTACTAATGGCCCGAAGGGATACTCACACACCAGGCAGAGCAATTAAGCTCTGCCACTGCGGTTGTGACGCGTTGTAACACTCTGGATTTTCCGTCGCCGTCTCGAACTAGGTGCCTTCCACCTCGCCTTCCTCTCTCTGCCATGTTGCCCGGTCCCCGTGTGCTCTCTCTGTGTGGACGCTGCTCTCGCCACTCTTCTTCTACGCTCTTGTTTGTTCTCTTTCTGGTTCAAACCCCCCGTTCCTCCGTGGTTGATTGGTTCCTGTTGAGGACAAGGGCAGAACCTCCAGGTGCAGTGCATTCACCATTCTGTGGTGCGTTCACAGGCAGTGGGACATTTCTAAAAACATGCAATAAAAGCTTAAAACACACTGGTGAATAAAACCATGCAAAAACTCTTAAAATATACAATAATCAATAGAATATGCAATAATCAATAAAATATACAATAATCAATAAACCCAGTCCCAACTGCCATGTGACACAATCATAGTTGGACTAACTCAATAATTCGGTTTTCTCGAGTGTCGTGTAAACACACTGAGTATAACAATGAAAAAAACGTTTAAACTTCTGAGCATAATCTTTAAATCAGTTCTAAAACAGTTATCAGTTCTACAACTGACCAACTGACAACAAACTTATCAGTCCACTCTCCTCTCACTGAAAGCACTCACATTTATCAGCTACATGTTATTGTAAGAATCTGGAGAAGATTGTCTGTCTGCATTTATTTAATCTCACGTTGACTACTGTAATACACGTCTTTCTCGAAAAATCCCTCCATTCCCTCCAGTTTATACAAATATGCTGCAGCTCCACTTTAATAAGTTGTGACCACACCACACCTATCTTAGTATCTCTACATTGGTCACCAATGTCCTAGAGAATGAATTTTATAATTATTTTAATTACTTTTAAGGCCTCGCTGGTCTGCAACGTCCTTGTATTGCAGAGCTGCTCTCCAACTACGGCCGAATGTGCTCCCTCCCTCACAAAACTCTATTATCAATTCCGAAATCGCGCCCCAAAATCGAAGGTGACTATGCTTTTGCTGTCAGAGACCCCAAACGGTGGAATGTCCTGCCTGAAGTGGGTTACAGTAAGTGCCTCATTTAAACTCACTTCCCTCCTGTTGTCTCAGGTCAGTATGACCCGTCAGCTGCCTCTTAAAAAGGGACTGTTTCAAATAACACTTGTAAAAAAAGTGCGATCACCACCAACAAGTTCTTGCTTCATTGTAACACCTTCTCTTTTGATTTGTTGCATGTGTGTAAAGCACTTTGTAACTTTATTTTTCAAAGGTGATATTAAATCCCCGGTCATTCTGACCCCAAATAAATTTTTTTGCTGTCAAAAACATGTTTTTTTATTGATGAAATGGTCTGGAAATAATGTTCCACATTCCAAAATGAAGGGGAAAATGTGTGGTAAAGGGCTGGACTGAAGTAAGACTAAAGAAGTAACACAGAGTTGATAGCTTTAAATAACAGTCCAGCCAGAAAGGTCATTTTTGACAAAAGGTCAAAAAGTGTATGGCAATCGGAAGGCCATTATGGCTGTGTGAGGGTTACAAATACTACCATACGTTATATCTACAATAAATTGTGTTTCATTACTTTGATTGATTGAGTTTAGCTGAGGTGAGGTGTCATTAAGTTTGGCTTTGAGCACTTATCAAAGTGTTATCAAATGCTAAGTTGGAAATGGGGCATGTTTGAAAAAAATCCAACTTTGCCAATTGGAATTTTAAATTGGAATTCAATGTGAGGGCTATTTACAAGATTATGGCCAGTGACAGCATTGGAAGGCACAACTGATGATTTAATAATTTTCGATAGTTGCAAAAGATAAAAAAACAAAACAAAACAACACTTTGGTGTCATTCTAAAAGAGATGGATAAACAATGTGTTTTATTTGGAGGACATGTCCTGAAATAGGGGGTGAGACAAAGTGCAGCCAAAGCATTACATTTGATTGGCAAAAAAAAAAGGTGATGATGTGGTACCAGTCAAGAGCACCTGGGTTTGGTTCTGAACACATGGGTGATTTTCAGTTTTAGTTTCAGGGTTCCTAGCACGTAGCTCTTTCCTAGCCATCACCGACTGCATTACAGTTAAAACTGAAGTCACAGAATTCTACCGAGTCTCTGATACCAATTGTTAGGATTTTCAGATTTTACTCATAGTGTGCTGATCTTTGCTGAAATATGGCATAAAACTTGTAGATTGTAGAATAGCCTGCATATCACCCATGCTCCTAGCTTTACTGGTCAGGACGAACGAGGGATCCAGTTACAAATCCTTTGTGTAGTTTGTTTGGTGGAGAATAAAGACATCTTAGTTAAAAAAACAAAAAAAAATTGCAGATCTTCCACTCAGTATCGTACTTAAGCCCCAGATTTACTAATGTGCTTCTAGTTTTTGGGGTTTTCACCAAATGTTAAGGGAAAATCACAGAATTTGTATCTTGGGGGATCTTTATAAGGCATGTACTTTCCATCAATGCACACTGATTCATTGGAAGCTGGTTCATGTCAGGACGTGTGTTGGGTCTGCTGTATCCTGACTGCACTGTTAGTCCGTTGCTTCTCGGGCACCTCACAGCGTGCTTCCCCTTATTATACAGTCTATCCCCCTCTCTAATCCCACAAAAAGTTGAGAAAGCATATTAAGTGGGAGTGAGGGAGAGTTGCTACTGTTGCTAATTGGATTGGAGCTGGCGGGCATTGGCTCTGCTGCACAATGGGTGCAACCAGAAGTGAACAGGCAAATACTCTTTGGCTGAGGTTAAAGTTATTATTAGACATAGACGGAGAGGTAATTCACTCAGATCAAATGGATTTTGCACCTGTTTTTTTATCTATAGACTGTGGTGTGGCTCAGTGGTTCACTTTGTAGCAAGAAGGTGGTAATGTATTTCATTGAGGCTACTACATACTTTGTAAGTGCTGATTTTACATTCAAAACGAATGCCCACCATTCCATTTTGAAGTCACAATACACATTTATTGTGCCAGGGAAACAGATGTTTTGTATCGATATGAAGTTTGCTGTATTAAGAGCACAGCAGAGCACATTCTGTCCATGTAGAAATACAACAAACTCTAACTGATGCTACATAGTTGATATCATTTATTCCCCCCCCCAGAAAAGCCGGGGCCTGTTGGTATTCAGGTAACCTCCTCAGTTCCTGTGTTGACAGGTAATAGAACAATGGTTAATCTGCTGAGAAACATGAAGTGGACTAAATTTGCCAATATATTGAATTTAGCTCCCATTCCTCATCAGCCACGAACTGTTGCAAACAATTGCACAGTTGGGTTTGATTTGCTAAATCTAGCTTTAATAAACACCAGGTCTCTGGCAGGACAATCTTTTTTAATACATGATCATCATCAAACACAGTCTTAGTTTTATGTTTTTAACGAAACTTGGTTAGACAAGGATAACAGTGCAGCTGTTCACATTTGTATCAGGCCCTCCAAACTTCTCTTTCATAAGTGAGACTAGAATGCGTACAAAAGGAGGAGGTGTTAGAGTTCTGTTTAATGAGTTACTCAGATGCAAGCAGATGTTGATGAAAATTGTACTTAATTTGAATATGTGGCTCTTCAGTTGAACTCATCTTCTCAGGCTATATTTCTAAACCTCTACATGCCAGCTAAATACTGTACAGACTTTTTTAATGACTTTGTTGAGATACTGTCTCTTAACTGCATTGACTTACCTGAGAATAAATGGACTAGCTGAACACAATGAGTTGTGTCCTTTATAACTTTGGACTCACTCAGCTTGTGACGCTGCCCACACACAACAGGGGCTACATCCTAGACTTGGTTATCTCCAAGGGTCTGATGATTTCTATGGTTCTGGTGTTTGATGATGCTCTCTCTGATCATTATGTGTTTTTCTTTGAGAGTTATTTATCTGTGTACAACGTTGTTCAAACTGAGGTTGTCTCAAAGCGCTACATAACTTACTAAAAAAGAGAGACATATTCAAAAGAAAAGATCGCTTGGAGAAATGCCACTCTGGTTGCTGAAAAACTGAGCGCAGGTGACAAAAAACAAACCTCCACATTTGTTTTGACATTTATAAAGAGATACTTTACATTTTTAATTTCGAACTGAAAAACTCAAGGTAGTCCTTCTATTCAGACATAACCACCAAAACAAAAATAGCGTACATGCCCTGTTTGCCACTGTTGACAACAATCCCCCCCCCCCCGTCCCAGTAGCCTCTGAACATCTATCTACCAGGGCCTGTAATGAATTTGCATCCTTCTTCACTTCCAAAATTCAGAAAATAGACAAGCAGTCAGTGCCACCATACCAGGTACAGGAGGAGAGTTGTCCATGTGTCCATCTAAAACCAATTCAAATACCATGACACAATTTGATCCAATCAATGATAAAAAAAAAAAAAAAAAAAAAAGTAAGACATTATACAACTTTTATAGCAGATATCTTCCTCCTGCTCTCTTGGTATTACCAGCAGACTTCTTCAAAAAAGTTTCATTTTCAAAACCTGTATTTCAACCACTGAACAATCACCTAATAGTAAATGGCAGTTTTTATGTCTTCCAATCAGGATTTCGACCACATTACAGCACTGAGACCGCTTTTGTCATGGTCCTTAATGACATTTGTGGCAAAATGTCAGTCTTAGTATTACTGGATCTCAGTGCTGCATTTGCCACAATATACTACTGGACTGACTGGAAAACTGGGTTGGACTCTCTGGTACAGCACTAAACTGTTTTAAATCATATCTGAATAATAGAGACTACTTTGTGTCTATATGTTATAACACATCTGAGTGGATGAAAATGACATGTGGAGTACCCCAGGGCACCATTCTGGGGCCTCTGCTATTCAACATTTACATGCTCCATCTAGCTCAGATGATGGTAAACAACAACATATGTTACCATAGTTACGCAGACGACACATGCATTTACATAACCATATCAACACGGATAGAGAACTTGCCTAAGCAGGATTTAGAAAAACTCATCCATGCATTTGTCTTTAGCAGACTTGACTAATGTAACGGTGTCTTTACAGGACTCTCTAAAAAATCTGTCAGACAGCTGCTTCTGAGTCCTAACAAGAACCAAAAGAGTGGATCAAATCACTCCAGTTCTTTGTCCTTTACACTGGCTTCCTATAAGTCAAATTTTCAAAATCCTGCTGTTGGTCTGTAAAGCACTGAATGGTTCAGGGCTGAAATACATTTCTGATTCTGACCTCTGAGGTCATCAGGTTCAGGTCTGCTTTCAGTCCCTTGAGTCAAAACTAAACACGGAGAAGCAGCGTTATTATGCACCGCATATCTGGAACAAACTCCCTGAAAACTGCCGGTCTGCTCCAACGCTCACCTCATTTAAATGAAGGCTGAAGACCTTTTTGTTTGCGTTGGACTTTCACTGAAGTGATTTCAAGGCTTTAGACTTCACTGTTATGTATGTGACTTTTATTCTTTATTCTCATCTCTTTTAAAACTATTCTATTTTAGTAGCTTGCCTTTCTATTTCTGATTTTGTTTTAATGTTTCGTTTCTTAATGTGTTACTACTTTTTAATGTATTTTAATGCAATCTTTAATGTCTTTAATGTAATTAATTAATGTACAGTTCCTAGAGTACAAAAGTATTTTTTCTATTTCAGCCAACAGTAGATAAATTCTATTTGTTGCACGCAAAACTGAAAATGCATTCTGTCCTTTGCCTTTTTCTTTTCCCTAATTGCATTTTTCCTTTTGTTTATCATCATTTAATCCTTAATTAGTGTTTTCTTCCTGCCTCACTTTACTTTGTTTCTCACTTTTTACCTACTTTCTGTATTCAGCTGATCTGAAAGTGTGGAAACCTGAAAAAAAAAAACTTTTTGGAAGCTCCAGAACCTGCAGGAGGAACCAAAGACTATTATTTTTTTCAGATTTTACTGTTTGTTCATGTACTGTCTTCTACAGCACTCACACTTTTTGATGTATATAATTTTAACAGCAACAAATGTAATAGGCACCGCATTCAGCTCCGCAGACAGTCTGCTTCAGGGTGTATTTTTGTGAGAAATGGTCAGAATTCAAAGGTAGCTCCAAAACTATAGGGGGCAGCATCACTGCTGACTGCTGCTCATTTCACTGTTTACTGTAGACACTAGCTGTCACTAGCAAGTAACTCAGTTAGACTTGGAGCTAAGTGGCCCTATTTGCAGACTGTATTCTGCCAACCTTGCAACCTTGGAGCAGTAACTAGAGTCACAGCAGCTCGACGCTCTATTTCTGTGTGCTTTTTAGTGAATTTTCTTTGTACGTTTGTTTGCCAATTTTATGTTAAGTCTTTCAAATCCTAACTATAGCAGACAAGATCTTCTGACCATAGGTTTACAGAGTAAGCAGGCAGTCACAAGGGATTGTCTGCACTCACGCAATATACCAGAGGAGACAGCCAGGACATCTGGCTCTCCATGGACTGTGGTTGGCCCCCTGCAAGGGAGGAGACACAGGAAACAAGTCTGGTTGCCAATCTGGTCTACTCACTAGGCTAGGGGAACAACCACACAAACCACTGCTACCCAGCATCTTTCACCAACGACAGATCCATCACCAACAAAATGGACTAATTAAACCTACAAATTCATTGAGGACTGTTGTCCTTCTGTTAATATCAGAGACATGGCTACACTCACTCATTCCAGCCAGAGCTATTGAGCTAACAGGCCACTCAGCATTTTGCTGGGACAGGAACAAAGACTCTGGTAAGAAGGGAGGTTATGCATTCATGTAAAAAAACAACTGGTTAAAATCATTGACAGACAATGATCTGCTAAGTTAGAGTACCTGACAGTTAAATGCAGGCCTTTTTACCTTCCTTGTGAGTTTACTGTTGTCATAGTTACAGTTGTTTACATCCCACTAGATGCTAATGCTAGCTTAGTTTTATGCCACTTAGTAGTCAAGAATACACAGGCAAAGGATCCCCTGGCAAAACAGCACAGAGGAAAAGCTGCGGGTGTCCTTGGACCGTGGCTCTGTTGAGAGTATGCTGGTGTACTCCATTTCTACGTGGTGTGCCAGCTGCTCCGCAGTGGACAGGAGAGCCCTTCAGAGGGTCATCAATACTGCCCAGAAAATCAACATCTGCCCACTGCCCTCCCTGGAGGACATTTTCAGCTCTCGCTGCCAGCATCCTAAAAGACCCGTCCCACCCTGGAAATTATCTGTTCGAGCTGCTGCCCTCTGGCAGACAGTTCAGGTCTATTAAATCACGCACCAACAGACTCAAAGACAGCTTCTATCCCAGAGCAATGAACGCTGCAAAACATTAATACGATAAGCAATCAGCAATATCTACTTAGTCACATTTTCAAAACAGTATTCAGATCACTTACCTGTCGGACTACCAGCACTACAAATGCTTACAAATACACTTTCAGAACACTGCACAAACGTTTAATTCCAACAGAATAGTGAACACATATTTATTTATTTTTTATTATGTTCATTTATTCCTTGCACTTCTATACATATGGCCACCGAAATTCTATAAAATACAATACCTCAGCCGCTGCTACCGCAACATTCTGGAAACCTCGGGCCGCTTGTCTACCTGGGACATATTTTTGTTCAATTCGCGACTTCATTTGATACTTATTTTTTTGTACACTATTCTTTTGCTTTTACTCTCGTCACTTTCATTTGTTGTGTGAATGCACCATCAGAACGACTGCTTACTCAATGCTGTTGTACTTGTGTGCCATGACTGTATAGGCATTCTGAGTCTCTGATTCTGGCAGAAAGGTCGGACGATGTCTGCTGGCAAATGAAGATGTCTACAGTGAAACATCATGATGGATGATGACATCGTTGTTCATGAACTGGAGGCAGCGAGTCCCTACAGTGTTGTCTTAAGGCAGTTGCGTATTAGCTCACCGCTGTAGCTGCTGCTGTTTCCCACTGTTGCTCTGACATGGCTCTCCAGCTGTCTCACTCTGCAGAGGTAGGTAGTATCTCCTGTTACCACCAACATACATCCCTGTGTCAGGTTTAAAAGCGTTGGTGTCTCCACACCACATGTCCAGTTCAGCCTTACCTATATGCACAAAACAACGTAGGCAAAAAAGCCAAGGAAGCCAAGCGAGGAAAACTGTGTATAAAAACAGCATGGCTGTCAACCATCGGCGATGGTGAATGGCACTGATGGGCGATGGCCTTGTACAAAGATTTGGTATTTAGAGGCAGGACAGGCCAGAGCCTCTCTACAACACAGCACACATAGATTTTTGACATAATGTCAACACTGCACTTTTTCAAAAGGCCGTTTTGGTCCCCTGCAGTTTTTACCGTCCAAAAACAATGTTACGTTATATTTAACAGAGACACGTCAAGCACTAGGACCAAGCGGAAAACGGCCGCTCAAGCTGAAGCCCGTTTCCCTGAGTTTAGACCCGCCCACAAGCTCCTCGATTGACTCTGCCGTGTCTTGTGTAATTGGCTGTCCCCGCTGTCACTCCTGCTTGCTTGCACACCGGTCTGCTAGTTACCCAGGGGTCTTTATTAATCTGCCACTCCTGTCTGGGTCACGTCCACTAGAAGGATTGTAATATCAGAGGTTTCATTTACATTAACGTTTGAATCGGTGTCCATGTGCGTATGTGATTGCGTGTGTGTATGTGTGTTTGGTAATTAGGCGCAGCCAGGATGTAAATTCACAGATCAGGCGTTTAATTCAACAGTTGTGCGTCTTCTGCAAGTGAAATTGTTGCGGCGGAGGAAACTCCTCATCTCTGCTGTCACTCACGGTGGCGTACATTTGTTTCTCCATCGTCCTGATCATTTTGCGGGACACTCTCTCGTGGTGTGCCCGTTTGCTGATAACTCATTCCCGCATGTTTATCTCAAGCTCCTCGCTAGCCTTCTTCCTCCCTCCACCAGGCAGCCTGGCCCTGTTGCTGTCCTCCTCGGACAGACGCTGAAGCTCCGTTTCTCTCACGCTCTTGGAGTCGACAGAGAAACGTGTAGCGGCTGCTTCTCCAGAGTTTTTCTCTGCATATTTTACGACGGAATCTTTAAATTTCAAGTCGTACTTGTTTTTTTTTTTTTTTTTGCTGCACTGGAGCCATGGCGATCATCAGTGTCATACTGACTGACAGGAAGCAGAAACAGAAAAACGTGCAGTGTCAGTGGTCACGTCTTCTTCCTTGATTAAAATATAAAAATAAATTAGACTGAAAGGGGACCCTGCGGTTTATTTCAACCCGGCTATTATTTGGTAATTTACGGTACTCAAAGACATGCATTACACCCGTCCTGCAACACCTTCACTGGCTCCCAATAAAGCAGCATATTCCACTTCAAGATCCTCCTCATCAATTACAAAGCTCTCAATAATCTTGAAAAGTGTCTTTGAGTTTTATTGATAGTGCTGATAAATAAAATGTATTATTATTATTATTATTATTATTGTTATTATTATTATTATTATTATTATTATTATTATAACTGTAGAGCCTCAATAATGCAAAGATTTAAAAAAAGCTTATGTTTAATGCCAAAGATATACGCTTATGTTCATGCATTATTTATGTTGAAAGGCTGCAACTGTTTAAAAAAAAACACCAATAATGAAAGAATTAGGGAAAAATACAGTAAAACCTCAGATTACAAAAGTGATGTTATACATCCAAACTCATGAGAATTGTGAAACTAAGTTTTTTCCTCTATAAAATGAGGTCTGTTTACCATATATTACAAAAATAAGTGTAAAATTGGTGGTATTGAGTTGGAGTGAAGTTAACTAACAAGGTGAAACACAGAATTGGGTGATAATGTTTTGCTACATGCTTCACAACCAGTCAAACCAAAAAAGGGAACAGTAAACTTAAAAGTAGCAAAAGAAAACTAGAGGAACTACTAGAAAACACAGTGAACTGAAAGAGTTGGAGTTTTATTAAAAATACTTGTGTCCCCCCCACCTCTGAAATCAAAATTTCGTCCTTACCCTCACACTCTTTTGATCGTGCTAGTTCATTTTTTAAACCCTTGAATAAAAATTCTTGACATATCTCACAAACTGCTCTTAAGCTAGTACATGTGGGCTGCTTCGGGAAACAAGTGTAGAAATGTTCTCCTGACTTTTGAAATAAATAATAACTGGGTAACAGGGCCAAGATTAGCAATGTGTAGAATTAGAGAAAGTCTACTGGTTATTAAAAAAGGACAGCAGACAGACAGCAGTGCAACCAACTTTAAAATAAGGCAGTCATCAGCCTTACTGCTGCCCTGGAATGACCTACGGACAGTAATAATATCAACATTTTGCAGCGAGGCTAAGTAACTTATAAGCTTTTAGAAAATGCCCCAATCCTGCACAATAACAGAGAGATGTCAGTGTGCACTATGTAATGAGGCATTTGGAACGAGACAATTCATAGACCCGCCTGGCATATTCTCCCTAAATTACAGCTATTAGTATGAATTATCAATGAGAAGATGTTGAAGAGATGTGTTGAAGAGAGTTTGTGTTTTGTGCTCTTCTAGGTAACAAGAGATTGGGAATCAGTCCCTCCAGGAAGCTGGATGTGATCCCAACAATTAATGCAAATTTTACCAAACCCTGTGAATTCTGCACAACTTTGCAATTTGTTCAATCAACAGTGTAACTTTCCTGCAAATCAAAAATGATGCTTACAAATCATTCTTAGTTTTCTGCAAGTTTCACCAAAGTGTCACCAAACTCACCTCCTTGTTCAAGGTTATGAAGATGCTACTGGAACATTTATTGACAAAAATGACTGCTACAGACCATGCAAGGCAATTCCCTGATGTTCTGCACAAAAGCACGGGGTAAACTGCTTTGCGCTAGTTCAGTGTCATGGCTGAACCCACGTATTGTGGTACACAAACACAACACAATTCAGCACAATGACATTTCACAAAAAAAACTGTTAACCCATGTTTTCAGAAATATAGTTTAATTTTCTTTCTCCCATATATTGTTGCATTTTCAACACTTCCACAGTTTTAACCCTCAGGGCACCCTTACAAAAGCCATGAAGTTAACACTCTTCTGCTCTAAAACACACCTGGAAAATGGCCTAAATAAGCACCATGCTTATTTAATGTAACTCAACTTAATTCAGCCTTGATGTCTGTTCTATTGAGCCGTGTGTGTGTATACAGTGGCGGTTCTAGACCAGTTTTCATAGGGGGGCCAGGTTGGGGCCGGCTTTTTTGTTAGGGGGCACATACAACCCGGAAAAAAGGATAAATCCCTCATTCAGACAAAGCAGTGTTTACAATTTCAACAATTTTGACTGGGTAGTAAACTGCTGAGACACTTTATTTCTGCCTTTCCCTTCAGAACAAAATCATTGCAAGAAATCTGTCATTGTATTATTGATGCAGACTCCCTGTCAGGGGGGCCACAGGGGGATCCAGACTCAGAGTTACGGGGGCACGGGCCCCTGTTGGCCCCCCCCCCCAGAACCGCCCCTGTGTGTATAGTTATATAAATTGTATGAATATTAAACAAATTGTCCACCTAAATAGTCTATATCATTACATAAACGTTTAAATAATATAATAATATGCAATAGAAGAAAAAAAACTTTTGCAAATTAAAGAAACAAAACAGTGGCTGAGTTTTTAAAGACTGGGTCCCCCCTTTCACATGCCTCACAGTGGTTTGGTCCACTACTTACCAACTTGCACCTCCACACACATTACCGCACGTTTGAATCTGTGTGGGACAGTCTCAGGGAGGGTGTTGAGGGTGGTGGCTGTAAGTAGCTACTTTGCAAAAAACATTTTTATTTACCTCTACCACTCAAACAAAACCCACTTATAACCAGTAGTGTTTTTTTTGTTTTTGGATAAGTCAAATATTTTCTAGTTATTTCCTAGTAGTTCGAGGCATATTATGTACCCTAAATGACCAAAAAGAAATTGGTGTTAGTCATAGAAATCAACTCAAAATGTGTCAAATCACAGCCTCAACCCACACCCACTGTCCCTGTTGTTCTAAACCAGCTCACAAACTTAACTCATTTAATAACAAGCGGATGCAAAGCTCAGGCACTGGAAATCTTTGACTCCAGCACTTTCTTTGTTTTTCTATCTCCTCTCAGGGCAGGCCAGCACTGAGCTGCTGTTACGATGCCCAGACCGGTTCTTCTCCCTCGGTCATTCCTTGCGCTCCAGTCTGGCTTTCCCTGCCTATGTCAGTGCCACAGCAGCCTCCACTTTGCTTGTGGTTATTGTAGTATTGCCTGTCTTGGTCACCTGGAGGTCATCTGACGCTGGATACAGCAGGTGTTTATCCTTTCCGGCGCCACAATATACATCTGGCTCCCCAAGATGAAATGCATGCACAAGTGCACTGTTAATACATATTCTCATAGTGTGCCTGTGTTGACTGAGGTTCTGGAATTTGCTTTGGAGCCAGTGTACCTGCAATACAGTTCGAAACCCCAACAAAAATGGACAAGGTGGCCAAACACTTGCTAGTAAAAGGATCAAACTTAAAACGAAAGGAAACACTGTTACAGTGGAAGGCTCTGTGTATGCCTCAAGTTCATTTTCAGTTAATCACTTTTGAATAAAGTTGAGACTACATTTGTTGACAGGTCATCACATTCAGATAAGGGGTCAGAAGAAGCAGTACTGGGGGACATGTTTCTCATTTTGCTCACTAGAACAATGTATTATTCACAGATCCATGAATGCTACACATGTTTTTTTTTTCACTGGAGTGCATGATAATGAATTGGCAGCTGTTTAGTTGGATTAGTTTTCACTTGAGACCAGAGTGGTGTTGTGAAGTGTTGTAATGTCGGGTATGTAGTGTAGTGTTCTTGGTGTTAAAATATTCAGTATCTTAAAATCAGGGCTGCCTAACTCTCCAATTTAGTTTGGAGTGAGATTCGGTAGCAGTAAAGTGTTGGCCATGCTGTGCCGTTTTGCCACTAGCACATTTGGCCGATTTGCTTTTCCATTAGCAGTTTTACTGTGCCGATTTGAGCCGAGCCACGGCAGCGATGGACCTGCCCCAGACGGGCTGCGGTAAAGAATCACGCCTGCAGTCAACCCGCAACAAATACCCATCTCCCACTGAAATCGATACACAGCTCAGGAAATTTGGGAGAAATTGTTTTTTAAAAGTCAGTGAGTTCAGCTCTCAGTACTGTTGTAGCTTCTCACTGAATCTCTTCAGTTTATCTTGTCCTGTTGTCCTTTCGGCATCTGCTGGTTTTTACTGTTTAACTGTGTTAACTTTCAGGAGTCATGTTTAGTTACTGCAGCGGAAGACACAGCATTTCCTGTAATGCTTGCTTCATGATAAAAGTTTTTAAATTACTAAATAATGGGGGGCTTTTATTTTGAAGAAGTTTTAGGAAATGAAACGGGTACAGCCAGGTCGGCAGATGTGATGGAAAAACGGCACTGGTAGCGTGTGATTCGTGATGGGTGTGAGAATGGAGGGAGGGCCAGACAATATTAAACACATGTATCACAACTCATGAAGAAATGACGTGGAGATGTATCAGGTGAGAGTGAGAGTGGTGCCACTTTGCACCCAAAAAGTAAAGTTGTGCTTCATTTAACCTTAAAATGTGCTGAAAGACATTAAAAAGGCTCCATAAAGCTGAGGATGGCAGCAGAGTTGGGGAATTGTCTGCGTGCTCGTCACAAAGAGCAGCACCGTTCACATTACAGATCAGGTCAGGTCATTTTATTCACTGCAAATATCAAAATATAGATTTGTGCAGCCTTAAGCATCAACTCCAACTGCTGCTGAGTCGATGTACACCACCGCTGATAACAGAAGTAGGCCGTCACGGCTTGATTCAGATAAAAACTAAAACAGAGTCGATTGACACAGTCTGATACAATCTGAAGCACTGTGAAACTCTTCCTATTCTCTGATTTATATTTGGCCCGTTGTCAATATCAGCCGGGCCCAAAGTCACCTAACTCCCTCTGTCTGTCTTTACGTCGCCCGGTGATCCAACTTTGTGACTTTACCTCTTGCTTTGTGCTCTGTGTTGAATCAGTAGACCGTCTCTTTTAAGATTTATTATGTCGAATCAAAGCAATTTTCAATTTGAAATCTTTTCAGTATCGAACAGTCACCCCTGTAGAAGCTCGAGGAGGCTGTAAAAGGTGTAGTTAGCTTCTTTGCAGAGTGCAGCCACTATAGTCAGCTTGGCACCAACAATGGACTCGCAGTGAAAAAGTTCATTAATCACCCATTAAAAGTTTGGTATCATCAAACTTTCCACTGACCTTCTGCATTGATCATTATATTTTAAACAAAACTGTTTTAAGAGATAATGGGAACCAAGATATTCTTAAATTATGGGCTTCTGTTTAAATCCTTGTGCAGAGTTCCCAAAGAAGCACATCAAGAGATTTTACTGGCTGTAACTCCCATATAAGCCAGTGTGACTCTATGACTTTGTTAACATTTTGATATTGACACGGTAATGTTAACAACTGTTGGCCATCTTCGTTCAGCATTATAGCATGAAAGGCAGGGCTTCAGACTGAAGATAGATCCGTGCTCAAACAGTACATGGGGCTGTGTTGCTGGGGGTGTACTTTTTAAACTCCCCAAAACACTGACCTCACAGCGGAGCCGAGTCAAGTCACCAAGGAAGACACCGGATGATGATGGCAACAGGCATCTTGGCAATTCATCTAGTTTGAAACAATGTGGTGGAGACATACCAGCTGACACTGCCATTCCCTTGAGCCCGCCACTAGCATTGCTGAAAAATATAACAACTAGCTGCTTTAAGTTTGGAGTTATGTTTAAAGATATTAATCTCAGCTTATGAAAACATAAGATTTGAAAGGAAGATTTGTTGCAGTAGATTTAATAACTCCACCTGGGAGATGTGTGCGAGTGGAAAGTTTGATACATTTCACACGCTGTTATAAATTACGGTTAACAAGGTGAGGACCCAAATGCACACACACGGGAGGCAGGGATAGGGGGACAAAAGGCAAGTTTTATTTAACAATAGCTGAATAGGGGAGGGAAAAAAAAGGAATCCAGAACAAAAAAAAAAACAATTCAAAAAGACAAAGGATAAAGCAGCAACAAAAGCTAAGTACAAATCAATGATTACTCAAGGAACGAAATTCAGAAACATACCAATGGGGTAGACACTGGAGGAGACACTGTAGGAGAACACAGGGTGGCATCATGGGAGAAGACAGAACGAAATGACAACGACATGAGGAAGAGCAAAGCCTATATAAACACACACACTAATGAGGGGATCAGGTACAGGTGGAGTGTGGAGGGAAAGTACAGGACGACACATGAGGGCACTTTTTCAAAATAAAACAGGAAACAAGAGAACATAAAAAACTGGGATCTCAACTTTTTCCTTTATACATAAACAACTGTTGCTGTAAATGTGCGACATTGGGACCTCTAGTTGGACCTGTGCTCACAGCCCAGCACTGTCTAGCTCGATTGGTATCTGTGAGAGATCTGCCAGAATTGGAAGGTCCGCCACTGGCGCCCCGCTCTCTTCACAGATGAGAGCAGGTTCACACTGAGCACATGAGGAAGGAGGTAAGAGTCTGGAGTCGCTGTGGTGAACGTTATCTTGCCTGTAACATCAAGTACTGCTGCAGACTGTCTAGGAGCTCACTGATGTCCTGGTCCAGGTCGAGAGGAGGTCTCTCAGGACGCCATCCACAGAGTCATCAGGTGTTATGCCCTGATGTTGTCAGGAGTGCTCACAGGTTATAAAAACACTACCACGGGAAAGCGTGAGATTAAAGAAAATAAAAAATCTACCCCTCCCGATCAATTTTGTAGTTCCAGTAGTTAACTACACAAAAAAATGGAAAAATAATATTAAACTTGCTCCTGCAAAATGTAGGTGTCCGCTTGCAAATCAGGCTAATTCCACCTCTGCTGTTTCCTGAACAGATGAGATTCTATCCTCACCTAACCTGAACAGCACTTGTCCAAAACAGGCATGGTTGTGCTGGTGTCAAGCTTGTGAAGGCTCAAAAAGAATACCGAGGGAACCAACTGATTCTGGTGAATGCAATTGAAAGGCACAACGGTTATCACTGGGACATTATTACAGCCACTTAACAGTAAGAATGGTGAACCAATTATGTTCAATTCTACAAAAAAAAAAAAAAAAAAATGGAAGAAATTGCATTTGCAGGAGACGACGCGGTGATTCAGATGACCTACATTTATAATTACGTGAGCATTGAGCCATTTTATTTCATGGCACGGTTTTCTCTGCTGCTTTAACGCCACAAACATTCTGATGTTTTTACTGCTGCTGGAGAGAGCAGATAATTTGATGACTGATGAGAGCTATTGAAAAGCACTGGATATGCCTTCCTGTGTTTGCATGCATCTGTGCAGAGGTTGGCTGTACATTCCAAGTTGCCACAGTTCCCATTAAAATATATCTGATGGCATTCACAGCATCAGTATTACATTCGCAGCTAATCTGCCAAACTGATAAGGTGAGGAAGTGAGTGTCTTACAGACGGAGAGCAAGTGGGATGACACGACACAGACTCTCTATTTAATCAGTGATCAGTACTATCTCAACTTCCTCATTCAAACAGCTGCCGCGTTGCCGCCAACAAAAATCAGATATATTTGCATAAACACCTTATCATTTAATTACAGCTGAGAGTTCTCCAATCATGCCATGAGATTATGCTTTTGTAGAGGCCTCAGTGACTAAAATGATTAAAAGCTGTATGACAGCATGAAAATGGAGACTATATACTGGATGTATTAAATGACAGTATATTGGAAATAACTGAAATGTGTGCATCCAGTAACATTTCCAATGGACAAAAAGACACTGATGGAGAAAATTACAAGTTTTTTGTATCTAATCCACTACACTTCAGAGAGGATGCAGGGATATCAGTGACACAGGCTCATAGAGGTCATTGTCCTGATAATGTTATCTGGTCACTGGTCATGTTTTGAGTACATTTTAGCCATCCCTGTCAGAAATTTGCTTCACATTAACCAACACATCCATCCACACCAGCATTATAACAACTAACAGCTTGTGCTTCACTCATACTTAAATCACGTAATTGTGCAAGTCTATCTTTTATTTATTTAAATATAAAGGGTTTATTTTCAGGCCACTATCAACTGAATCTGGTTGACCCATCCATGCAGTTCTGATATGACACATTAGTTGAGTTTTTCAGCTGAGTAAAGCTTTGACCTTGATTGGTGCTTATTTAGTCAGGAATATTTAACATTATAGCAACACATTTGACAGTTTTCAGGGGCTTTAAAGAAACAAATTGTCACTGAAAATTTGATACACCATTTGCTCTCATAGTCTCATAGTCATAGTCATTCTTGGTAACAAACGCACGGTTAATGATTTATCATGTATGTTTAGACCACTCTAAGCACTTGGTTGAGGCTCAGGAGAGATCATCATGTTGGAATTATTGTTATTTTTTGAATCCATGTAAAGTTGAGGGATGAGATGGAATGTGTTTATATTTCATAATATGTAAAATTTCCACATTGATATGTATGAAAACTAGTAGACCTTTGTTATTCATTTTGTTGAGTCATGTGCTTATGTTATTCCAAATGTCTCCAACCAAATGTCTCCAACAATGTTCAAACCTGAGAAATCTCTAATTTTATTTGAGTAACAGTGCTTTTCATTTGGTCTAGACACCTTTCACGCATCTGTGGTCTCTTTCTTCCAGGACGCAAATCACATCTCTTGGTCTCAGAGGCTGTATTCAGTCCCAGTCTGGTGTCCATTCGTGTTCACTGGGAAGTCTGTTAACTGAGCGTTGTGGCCTGCAACGATGCCCCATTCATCTGAGGTTGTGATGCAGGCAAACTCCAGTCAGCTAAAACTGACACTTAACTCTGAGGCTTACTGAGCTGATTTCTAACAGCATTTAGTCACTATAGCCAAACATCGCTAATTCAGCATAGTAGGCAGCAGTACATGTTTATGCTGCCCCCTATAGTTTTGGAGCTACTTTCAAATTTGGGGCCATTACCTACAAATTACACCCATTAATTATTTTCTTTATCACAGCCACATGTGGAGAAAAGTCGTGCATTTTGCAAACCCACAAATACTCCTGACCACCTCTCTTTGACTTCTCCAGGGTACACGAACGTAGCACCCTGTTGGCTGGAAAGAAACACAGCTAGTGATGATATTCCACGCTGCAATTATGTTTCCTCTAAAAGCTATTAGTCAAAACCATGTGGTATATAAACATCATTTCAGGAGATGGGGTTTAACTGTGACCCAAAGCGACTTTTTAGGCTTCAAATCTATTTTTTATCCACTTATGTGCATAAGTACATAATTATGTACAAGGCTGTGAGTTCTGCCAAAACACTTGAGAGTTCACATCGGCACTATGGCTGAGGAGCAGGCCTGAAGCAGCTGCTGCTGCCACTGCAGACAAAGTGCATCACATCCTCTCAGAATGCTGTTCTATACATTACAGATGTGGAAGAAGGCATCAACACATTTCCTGTATAGTCAGCCATCTGTATATCATTGAATATAAAGAGGGATATAATGATACTGGCTTCCTGACAGCTTTAACACCTGAGTAACTCTTCTCATGTGTGCAGGCTGCTTTACATGGTTTGAGAATTCAGATTGCGATGATGCCATATTTCCACATCTGTAACGCTGACTCGGCAGGCCTTTATCTTTCCAGATCTATCAGTAAGATGGTTTTCCAGCTTTCAAGGAACCTGATGTTTATGGAGGGAAGTAATCTGTCACAGAGGAGATGACAAGCCATATGTGCATATTTAAAAAAGGAATGTGGGGAAAATATTATTTATGAGCCAACAAGAAAACATGTGTATGATGTATCATTGATGCCCTATGGTGCCAATATAGTCATCCCACTGTTTTTTTGTTTTTTTTGTTTTTTTAATCCCAGCAATATTGTACCATTTATAATGAAGGAAACTTGGGGAACCAATGATAAATAAAGAATGTATGCAAGTGTTTTGGATTCATAGCCTTAATTATGTTTCTTGGGGTCTGTCATGTGGTGCCGAAACATTAGAACATAATATTAGCATAATCGCTTATGTCACAACAGCAAGTAAGTCCAACAGGAATCAACTTAGTCAAACATGTTTCTGTCTCAGCAATCGTCAAATTAATGTGAATTATATGTACTGTCAGATATAATAAGACACAGCAAACTGCATAGAAGAATGGAGCAGCACGGGTCCAACTTCAATACCAGCAAGATATTAAAAATGAAATGAAAGAGAAAGGCAGGCACATTTGCAGCACATTTTCATCATTCAATGTGACTTCCCGCACCGGACAAGAACATTTTGATCTCACAATGACGCAGTAAAATAAACAAAAAACAAGCCCGAGATTCATCATTTTCCAATGGAAATTGAGTAAAGTCTTCATTTATCTGGGTGTGATCACTACGAGTCCCTTTTGAGGCATAGTGACACACAATCTAAGGCTTGTGTCACTATGCATGTCTTTTTTTTCTTTAAAAAGACATGATAAGTTATAAGTTCAATCGATTAAAAAGTTACCTAACAGATTGTCTGTTATGTATATCAGGCAAGTTCAAAGAGCCAACAGGAATATGAAGGACAGAACAGCTGCCTCCTAACTTAAAGTGCTCTGCTTTTCCCCAGATCCATATGCCTCCTTGTGCAGGCTTTGCCACTCTTTTACATTAACTTATTTCCTGTGTAGGTCTCCACTATTTTTTTGCATCTGCTGCCTCCTTGTTCTACATGGCCCTTGCAACACAACAGTTGACTTGTGATATTTGTTTTCATCAAGATCAACTTTGCTTAACTCAATCAATCGAACTGTTAGGGTTTTATAACTATTATAAACTAAAGGGGCCAGAAATGTGATTTTGAAAATGGATGGAGACATGTAACCCCAGTCCTGAGTCACTGTCAGTAAAACTGCGTTTACTTTGACTGCACCAGCCCATAAATCAGTGAGCAGAACAGTTTACTTGTCCTTGGTTCTCAAAACAGAAACCTCAGCCTTGATATCGTCACAGAGACTTGTGATTTATCTAAAGCTGCAATCCATAACTTTTCCAAGTTCAAAACACAGCAGAAATGATGAAGCATCGAGTCACATCGTGTGTTGCACTCTTCCTCTGCAGCCCTATGTAACAAAAAAAGGTACTCATTGTGGATAATCAAATGTATACGCTACAAATATCTACAGAGAATATCAATACAGGCTTAAATAGAAGTTAGACAGCAAATATTTGGCACGCTGCTGAATGCTTCCCCCCCCCAGGAAAATCAAGCAGCATGTTGCCTCCGGTTGTTCGACAGTTTTACACCAGGAAGTCGATGCTGAGAGCTGTAATCTAAATTGTTGACCATTTAGTTTTGGGAATTATCCCAGTTGGCATCACTCAAGTATTATTTCTGCAGCGAAACCCCAGATATCTCCGGCTCTGATCAATGCCTACTGTGCATTCAATCATAAGCATGCGTCCATTCCACTCACGGCACAAAGCAATTACAAACGGCTGCAAGTGAATTGAAAGAGGGAAGAGCTGTAGTGGCGGCTGTTGCAAATGGATTCACGTTTAAGCTCAAATTAATGGACCCCGTGGCTCAATAGAAATTATGTTTTGTAATGTATTTTCATAATAACCTCCCATGAGCTGAATACGGAGCAGTCGGCTTTTAGCAGGCATTGCTGGTAGCCTAGGCCTTTAAGACCACAGGGATAATACAAAGGAAGTTAAGGATCAACATTTCTGAGAAGTAGGGGATGGGAGGAGTATAAACTTTTGCTGAAATTGAAAATGAAGTTGTAACTTGGGATCATTTTAGTGAATTTGGTGTGAAAGAAAACTTTCAAGAAATAGTCTTTTGGTTGATGGCATGACCAGTTGAATATGTTATCTTTCAAGATAGTAACTTGCTCTAGTGATCTTGGCAATCATAGACAATTTAAAGGTGCAATGTGTAAGATTTAGGTAGGATCTTCCATTAAAACATTTAAAAATGTAATAAATAGTGATAGTCTGATAGCCCTCGCAGTTTCAGCAGCAAATGTAAAAGCAGCCAGTTCACGACTTGGTCTAATAAGTTAGCAAAATAAATTCACAAAATGTCAACAAAGGAGATAAAAATAGACCCGTTTTCCTACTAAGGTTAGGGTTAGCCTAACCCTTGAGCTAAAACAAACTTAACTGCCTCGTTAACTCATTGTAAAACATACTGAAAGACGAGACACACATCCTCTCCTTCCCCGTCTGCGCTGTCTTCAAAACCCCCTGAGTCATAGCTCTGGTCAGTCCCAGTCAGGTGTCCAGCTGTGCTCATTAGGAGGCAGCTGAGCCCCGTTGACTGTGGAGAATCCACCCATCATCAGAAGGAGACTCCTGTCAGCTAATAGAGACACTAACACCATATTGCCAAAAGTATTCGCTCACCTGCCTTGACTCGCATATGAATTTAAGTGACATCCCATTCTTAATCCATAGGCTTTAATATGACGTCAGTCCAACCTTTGCAGTTATAACAGCTTAAACTCTTCTGGGAAGGCTTCCCACGAGGTTTAGGAGTATGTTAACTGGAATATTTGATTATTCTTCCAGAAGCGCATTTGTGAGGTCACACACTGATGTTGGACGGGAAGGCCTGGCTCTCAGTCTCCACTCGAATTAATCCCAAAGGTGTTCTATCGGGTTGAGGTCAGGACTCTGTGCAGGCAAGTCAAGTTTATCCACACCAAACTCTCTCTCCATGTCTTTATGGACCTTGCTTTGTGCACTGGTGCACAGTAATGTTGGAACAGGAAGGGGCCATCCCCAAACTGTTCCCACAAAGTTGGGAGCATGGAATTGTCCAACATCTCTTGGTATGCTGAAGCATTCAGAGTTCCTTTCACTGGAACTAAGGGGCCAAGCCCAGCTCCTGAAAAACAACCCCACACCATAATCCCCTCTCCACCAAACTTAACACTTGGCACAATGCAGTCAGACAAGAACCGTTTTCCTGGAAACTGCCAAACCCAGACTCGTCCATCAGATTGCCAGATGGAGAAGCGCAATTTGTCGCTCCAGAGAATGTGTCTCCACTGCTCTAGAGTCCAGTGGTGGCGTGCTTTACACCACTGCATCTGACGCTTGGCATTGCACTTGCTGATGTATGGCTTGGATGCAGCTGCTCGGCCATGGAAACCCATTCCGTGAAGCTCTCTACACACTGTTCTTGAGCTAATCTGAAGGCCACATGAAGTTTGGAGGTCTGTAGTGATCTGCAGAAAGTTGGCGACCTCTGCGCACTATGCGCCTCAGCATCCGCTGACCCCGTTCCGTCATTTTACATGGCCTACCACTTCCTGGCTGAGTTGCTGTCGTTCCCAATCGCTGGAATTCACTGAGCTCCTGAGAGGTACCCATTCTTTCACAAATGTTTGTAGAAGGAGACTGCATGCCTAGGTGCTTGCATTTATAAACCTGTGGCCATGGAAGTGATTGTAACACCTGATTTAAATTATTTGGCTGGAGGAGTGAACACTTTTAGCTCACAGCTAACATCAGTTAATGGTTTAGTGATACATGTACAAAAGAGGAGATTTACTGTATACAAATATTTTCTGACATGTATATGTCATGGCTTTAGCAGAAAGAATGTATAATCGAAACATCAAAATCCTTGAAAATGGCACCCACTTCTTCTCCTCCAAATATCTTTGATTTCTCAAGTTTAATTGTAGGACCCTGGACCAGGGTCGGTTTTCATACTATCTGTGATGACACAAATCATGCTCCTAGACCTGCTTCTTAAAATCAGATTTACAGTGAGCACAGAGAAAATAAAAATAAAAAAATCAATAAATGAGAAAACAGCGTTCTAGTGTCAAACAGGAGATCAAACCAAGTGTGTCTTATGCCTAAACCTAACCAGACCATAAACAGAGCTTTGCCAAAGGAACCTAAGGAAACATGACGTTCCAACTTAAAGAAATGTAAAGCTTCAGCAAATCTGTGGTTTGTAGAAACAGGCATTGCCAACATTTATTCAATGATGTTGTCAAAAAGAAGAAAAAACTATTTTTGAGTGGAGGGGGTTTCATTAAATCATGTAATGTGATAAACAAAAGGCAGCCAGCTGCCGGCTATTGACAAAATATTAAAACTTAAGTGTCTTTCCTTATCAATCACTGATTGTGTAGTGGGGAAGCACTTAATCTGAGCTGACAAGCTGAGTCATTCACTGCTGAAAGGTCATTTGCTGTCAATTGGATCGGATCCTGTCAGAGAGGCATTAGGGAGTTGGGGTAGAAGGTGAGTGGGCTCAGTGCACTCTGAGGCTGGGGACAGACATCTGTGTAGCCTCATCATTGTAGAGATTGGGCACATCCAAAAGAACCAGCCAGCTTTGAGAACTCATTTTCTTTTTGGTGCCTTCCTTGAACCACAGAGCACGTCCAAGCTATGGTCATCGCTTTTTAACATTTTCTGGAAACCTCCCTGTCCCTTTTATCCTTTGTGTATCTAATTGTTATCCGGTTTTTACAACATATTTTCAGAATGCTGCACATTTTTTGTCAAAAATTACGATGATATTTTCTTGATTTGCTTATGTTTCATCCATTTGCATGTGTTTGCTTAAGTAGCAGCATGACAAGCTCTCAGGGCAACCATGGAGAAGAGACTAGAACAAATTTGAATATACAGTATCTAATGCAGAGGAAGGATGAGGCTAATGACTGAATGGGCTGAAAGGAAAGTCATGGTCAGTTCCTGGAACCTGTTCTTCTCTCGGGAAGAAAATTAAAATACAGCAGGACAAATATTAATATACAGAAGTCTAAAACATGAATACACTGCATCTTAAATATGAATAAATAACAATCTAAACATTAATATACGGATCCCAGATAGGCTTTGAAGGGCAGGCTGTATTCCTTTTTGAGCTAGATTTTTGTTCCAAAATAAATTCCTCTGTGTAATTATATGAAATTGTTTTAGCACAATATATCTCTATATTTTTGCTCTTTATTTCAGACCTGGCACTAACATCTGTTCTAAGTGATCTGAACACAAGTAGACACTTCCAACACCTGCACTTCACATCTGGCATTAACACGCATCTGAGTGTCCACCTGTGGTCGGATCTCACTTCCCCCATTCGAGAAGCAAGAAAACGCAAAGCATACATCACTGGGACAAACACACATAATGGTTTTTACACAAAGAGTGAAAATACATTATGTGTAACTTTTGCTGAATAAACAGGAAGACCCAAGTAATTAAGAATTTCTTGTTTCACAATATGTGTTTAGTTAAACAACTCACTAAATGTAGTGATTTTTTTAGAGGAAGTCTGAGGACTTTTTTTCACAGTAGTATTCTATGTTGGATCTGGTGTCCTGATTGAGACTTTTAGGGTGGCTGTGTTGTGTGTTTTTTGTGCATTTCGTTGCTTCCTGCTGGCTGGAGCTTCCCATTCTCACACACCTGCAGCTCATCTGATCATCAGCACCAATTCAAATACCCTGGTCTTCCCTCTGTAGTAGCACAATGTATCATTTGCATTTAACCACACATAATGTTGTTACCTTGCATTAACTGCTTTATTTCATGTATTGACCTATAAACTTAAGGTTTATTACACCTTTTAGCACTATGAATTATGACCTGGCCTAATTGTGAACTGTTTGACCTACATTTGAACCTCGCTGATTTATGGGAAAGTGTTTGTGCACAATAGCACTGTGTACTTGTCAGGTGTTGTGGGTACATCCAATGCCGTCTGGCCATCTGGATATTGTTTTGTGAAATCTCATTTCTCAAGGTATCTCTGAGTGTGCTATAAACTGTAACTTTGTCTGTGACTCCTGGTCAGTCTCTGCTGGGGTTGTTTCATGGATGAGGCTGGCATTTCAGCTAAAAATATTAACGTTTTGCTTTTACCAGCAAGACAACCTTATGTGACTCATCTATTAATTGTTCACTTCAAAATAAGAATTTCTCCACAAACTTGGCGACGAGGGTGGGATTGGATGCGGGACCCAGACTCCATTGGACAACAGAGGTCAACCTCCAAAGACATTCCACCCTTCCCATAAGAAGCTGTCCTCACATGGAGCCGTGGTTTCTGATCCAATCCTAGATTTGGGAAAAAAAAAAAATAATTTACACAGTGAGAAGTGAATAAATAATTGTCATATAAGGTATTTAAGGGAGTTTGCAGAGTTCATCAGAGACCTATAGGTGACTTAAAGGCAACATAAAAAAGTGGTAATCTTGCATCAAGGTATATGCAGACAGATGTGTCTTGGTTAGCAGTGTGTCTGAGGAGTTGTGGTGTCTCCACCCCGACAAATGGACCACAATATCTGTGTAATACAAGAGACCGGTAACTAGAGAATTAGAGTTAGAGTAAAATTGTGTTTGATGCAAACACGGGTCGAAAAATCCTTCCACCATTAATATGATTTATGACTGACAAAGATCCAATGACACAATCTGATGAGTGGGTAGGGTTGGGGCTCCCAGCACAAATTGAAGATTTAAAACATAAGGAAAAGAACAGGGAAAGACACACACAAAATAAACAAAATTACATAGTAAAAACCTTTGTACATTGTATCCCTCTTTGACCGATGTGCGCAAATCACAGAATCCATTCTGGCTGGACCCCGATCTGGCTCTGCTCCTCCTCCTCCACATGCTCCTGTCCGCCCTGATCATGAAGGAGCAGCAGCACAGGCAGATGACTGGGCTGAAGATGGAAACTCACCACCACAGCCACCATCTGATGACAGACCAAAATAAAATGTGAGCAGCCATCGAAGACCTTGCACGCCTCACGGCAGCATTCCCTCTCAACAGTGGTCTGGTTTGGGGAAACATTGCAACCTGTTGGAGCCCGATGAGGTCCATCATAAGGATGATTTCCTGGGACACATGAACCTCAACATTGCAGTCAGATAAAAAAGTTGTATTTCATAGAAAACAGCATTCCTACAGAGTTAACTTGAACATGCTGATCGTGCAGAGAATCAAATGGCAGATCAAGGTGGAGACAATAACATCAGCAGAGGATGCAGCAGAGGCTTAGATCAAGGAAGAGGTGCTCCAGGTGGTCCAGGACAGCCCAGAGACTCGAAGGTTTGCTAATACTGCGGACTGAGTGGTCATTGGCATGTAGACAGTCTGAAAAACAAGCAAGAGGAGAAGAATGCAGCAGGATGGCAATATGCACTTGAAGCTAAAGTTATACATAAATAAGGTTACAAGATTATACATATATACATAAACACACACACACACACATATATATATATATATATATATATGTGTGTGTGTGTGTGTGTGTGTTTATGTATATATGTATAATCTTGTAACCTTATTTATTAAGTATTACTTTTGGGGCTCTGGGTTCGCAGGACGCTGTACAGCAAAGACGGTGATGTATATGAGAGAATATTTAATATAAGGAAATATAGGAACAGTTGAGCTCATTCCTATGTTGGAAGTGTCGCACTCCATGGTGAGTCAACAAGTGACTGTTGAACTGGCTGTCTTGTCTGAGCTGCCGCCTGAATTATTGTCACGACATAAATAACAAGTTGGCCTGATGAGAGACTTCACACTTCAGATAATCCACCCAGAGTCTGACTTCCATCCATGCATGAGACAATACTCGCTTAGGAGAGAAGCAAGTCAAAGTTTTTTTGAATCACTGCTGCAGGCTGGAGTCATCATTCCACGTGCTGACTCTCCTGTACGCACCACCAAGAAAATTTGCGATGCCGGACAGCCAACTGAGCCAACAGGCGTTCAAGTTCCAGACCCGCACACATTTTTATCACTGATTCAACTTGACGCCACACACTTTACCGTTCTTGATTCAGCGAACCCATTCTTTTCTATTCCAGTGCAAAAAGACAGTACTGGCGAGAAGCACCCCTATCTTCCGTGATGAATGGTAAAAATGTCTGTGCATATGACAGACTGACCTGGACTGACGGAACTGAGACAGCCTTTACTGACTTAAAGGGCTCTCTGCAGACTGCTCCTACTTTTGGACTGCCAAAACCTGATATGCCTTTCGCTCAGTTTGTTGATCAAAAAGAACACACTCTCTACTTGCTGCCAGATTATTTCATCTCTCAGATGTGGTACACGGCCTCCTCATTTATGCTCTCCTCAGTGAAACTCGTCTCTTGTGCTGCTGTTTGTTACCCTGTTAACTTTGTCGCTCCTCGATCTCTCCGGTGATCAGCTAGCTACTAGCTTCCAGCTTCCTGGCCGTCCTACCACCCAGCCTCTGGCACCTCCGCAACCAGCCTGTACTCAACTGTGGATCCTCTTTTTTACAATCTCCTGAGCCTCCACTTCTACCACCAATACACCACTGTGAGTCTCCACAGCCTCACCAACCGAGCCATCGGCATTTCCACCAGCCTGAGACTCAACGTTTCATCAGCCAGAGCCCCAGACTCAGTGTTTACACCTGCCAGAGCCCGAGTCTCACCATGCCAGTCAAGCCACCTGCTGCACCACCCACCTGATCCCCAGCCAGAGCATCTTCCGCAACCTGCCTACTCAACTTTGAGCTTTTGGGTCTGATGAAAATATCACATATGTTTTACTGTAATTATAAAACTTGACATGTTTGGCTTCAATAAAATGTTGAATTCTTTCATATATTGAGTGTTAATAGTGAAGTCAGTTGAAACCATGTGTTCAAACAGCTGCTAAATCTTGGCAGGCAAGACGTGCTTTTGACACTCCTGACAAGGAAACAGTTTAATGCAGAATTTGTACGGAGCTGTTTTGCAAAGTTTTTCCAAGTTTCTCCTCACAACAATCCTTACAACTGTCAGATATGTGCGTACACACTGTTTGAAGGATGTGGTCACTCACATGCAGCCCAGACAACCTCTGAATGTGGTCCGACTCCGAACTCAAATGTGTCCTCAGTACACCTTGGGAGTGTTCAAATGTGTACTTAGGGCTGTCCACTTGTGATTAGATCACTCAGGCTCATTGATACCAAGCCTCAGTAATGCTGTTACTCCACTGAGAAGCAACTGTATTTGTAAAACAGAGAGCTCATTCTTTAATAACCTTACTTTCAGGAGAGAGGGTATTATTTTGAGAGTACCTGCTCTCTCCCTAATGCATCATATTTCACATTCTTATGAAATGTTTCCCCTGTAGCTTCACACATGAAGCTGTGAATGATGATTAAAATAATTTTTAAAAAAGCCAATATGTCATAGTCCTTTTGACACAGTACAAAACACCCAGATTAAGTCGCTGCATCATGGGAACATAAAAAACAGTGGTTCAGTGATTCTTTCAAAACAACATGTGTCACCCCAACCCTTTTTTCTCTGTGACAGTGAAAAACAAAAACCTACGCAGTGATAGATCCAGCTCCAGCTGGAACAATATGCCAAGTTTTTTTGTTTTTTTTCCTTTGAGATCACTTCCAGGCGTGTCAGCTAAGTCAACTCAGGGTGTCTTTAATCATCTCATGAAGAATGCATCTCAAAGTTCAGATTCGTATTTGGATTGATCTTGGCATTGATCTGCCAGAATAGTGAGATACAGAGTACACCTGCAGTAACACCTTGATCCTCTGAATTAGTCATCAAACTTCACCCACTCGCTCTGCATTCTATCCTTATTTGTAGCACTAAGTAAGAACTCCTTCAGCCAAAGCTTCACTGGCAACAAAGCCGAAGGAGCAGTCAGTTTCATTTCTGACCATAGAAAACTTAGATTTTTTTTTTAACTAAAACTAATGACTGAATTTTAATTTACTTTCTCTGGATGTTCAAAGCCTCCGCAAAATAAATGCTCCTGTTTCAAGTGGTTCCATTAGATTTTCTTCGTCTTCACCATCTGGTTGCTCAGATATGTGCTTGACACATCAATGCTCCACAGAAGATGAACCTTTTTCCTTTTGAGGCACTCAGAGACAGACAAGATGTCTGCGTACAACATGAAATATTAATAACTGCAGTTTTACATGAAATGTGTTGAACACATGCATGCTCCAAGGAGGATATTTATTGACCCCATGAACTTTCCACAAGCAGCAACTTCCGAAAAAATTAGACACTTTTAGCCCCATTACAGCACACTGTACCAGAAAAACTACCATAGGACAACTGTGAAAGCAGCTTGTTATGACCAATACTTAAATGTCTTGTTAGAAAAATGGGCATAGTAATGGCCATAATCATCAAGTCATGGCCATAGTCATGGCCATAGTCATAGTATGTTAACTAATGTGGTTAGTAGATGTCTGTGAAACAGGATATATTACCGCCATAATGTCAGATCTCTTGTTTCTTCACATTCGGTTGACATTTTTAATTTAATGTGACATAAATACAGTTGCATAAGTAAGTTACATAAGTGATGTATTTTTTTACTCAACAGCAATGTTTCCCTTAACCTTACTAGGTAGCTTTTTATTGCCTAAATGTAACTGTGGACGCTACAAAGGTCATTTTGTTTTGGGAACGGTGAGGTTGTTTTGGGAGTCACAGGCAATCGACCTATTCAGTCAATTATGTATGAGGATGTGTTGGTTCAACATAAGCAGACAACGTCAGTATAATGGAACAGAAACATTTCGTCATCATGATAGGAAATGCTGGAAAATAAACCTGAAGAAAGTAATCACTTTATGTCAATGATTTTACTCTATACACCCTATATTACCCTATAATACAGTATTTAACAAGGGGTTGTGAATGCTGAGTCAGAATTCCACATCTCCACATTTCCACATTTAAGATATTACTCATCTCCCCTGAAATACAAATCCCCTGAAAACCTTTCGAAATGTTCAACTTTCTTTGAACCTTAGTTACAATGGAATCCTTAGAAATCTCTTCAAAACCACTCAAACTATTTCCACTCCTTCAAACACATTAAAATCTTGAAACATTCACAAAGGTTGCATATCACACCATTCAGACTTTTTACACAGTCACAATTGAAAAAACGTATAATTTTTGAGCAAGTGTCGCATTTTTGTGTTGACGTGTATGAGGCAAATTGTTGACAGCCCGAGTGAATCTCCCAAAAAATCTGAAAACCAATATTCATCTCACTCCCATTCCCACAATGTTCATTCCGCCTACATAAATTAAACATTAGCATTTAGAAATGTTTATGCTGGTTGCAGCAATATGGGGTCTTGAAGCAACCAACACCAACACTTTTGGCTTGGTTGGCTGAGCAGTGATATGAATGCCAACCAACTGCTGCATGAAGTCCCATCAAACAGAGAGGAAAAATATCCTCTCGCTATCCTATACCATTATGGAATTAGATTTGTGCCAAAAGAAACAAACAAAACTTCTTAAATGTCAAACAAAAACAGGAATTTGAGAGAAAATAAAACTCGTTTCAAAAATAAAACTTAGAACTGCAATCAAATAATTTGTCAAATAGTGTAAAATATTGGTCTTTTACTCTTCTAATAATGCATTATTTTGTTTACGGTTCCCTCTGCTGATTTCTCTCCGCTCAGACTTTTGCGCTGACTCTCAGCTTTGCGCTCTCTCTGCAGCTCTTCCTCGTTTGCGCTCCCTGACTTTTTGTTTGCAGTTTTGGCACAAACCTCTCGGGTGGGCGGGCCTTTTCAGCAGAGCGTCCCCATTGGCTAATTAGTTGTTGACTGACACAGCTCAGTACCTATGTGTAGATAGCTAGCACGCTAAATGACCCCGGCTTTAAAACAAAGAGAAGAAGAGATGACGACGACGTCAACGACACTGAAGAACAATATATGTATGTCATAACTACTTACACTTCATTAGTTTTTTCTTGTTGTGGGTTGTTACTGTTGTTCTTCATTGTTGTCATCATCTTCTTCTTCTCTCCGTTTTAAAGCCGGGGTCGTTTAGCGTTTAACAAAAGAAGTTTTGTTTGTTTCTTTTGGCACAAATCTAATTCCATATACCATCAGCTGCTTTTCGACACAAATTCAAGCCAGCATTGTAGTTTGCCTCATATTTTATAGTATATTTTGAATCCTTCATTCTCACCCCAATATTATGACTCTTAATACTCATCAGACAGAACTTCATATAAATTAAAACCATCAAAATCAGTTTGGCGTTAGCGTCGTCAATGAACCCAAAAAATATTACTAATTTTCTCATAAATGTGACCTTTAATAACAGCTTTGTTACAGTGGGGGTAATTCTTGAGACTTCAGGGAGCAAAGGATCCATTTTGCAATAGAGTTCTCTGGAGGGTAACGTGGATGAGATGACCAGGCTGGCAGGCAGGCAGGGTTAACTGGAGCCGGCTTGGAGGAACTCAGGTGAGCGGATGAGCAGGAAGCAGAGCAGAAAAGATGCTGGAGGTTCCAGCAGATAAGTGAACAAAGACACAAGCATCTTGATACAATAACGAGTGGCCCCATTTGGGACGGAATAATTTGGCGGCGGAGAAGTAGAGAGACCAGGGCATGATGAGCTTACAGCTGGTAGCACCCTGACAAGCCACTTGCCTGATCCCAGTCCCCTGTGTCAAAGTCCTGCACTTATATCGCAATTACGTTTGCCATCACACCATAATTGAGGAAACAAATGTGTACTTACTAGACAGGTTTGAAGTGACACGGTTGCCAAATTGACACTCCTTTTGCAATAACCTACTGACATAGTGCCATAAAAAGAAAAACAACAATGACACACTCAAGAGGCAGATTGCAGAAGGCATGATCAATACTGTGCCAGAAAATGTTGAGACATAACTTCTACAGGTGATAGAAACGTCATCAATAGCGATAAGAAATAGTTTGATAAAATGCTCATTATTAATTCCAGAACGCAAACCAACTTGATAGCACATAGTGAATACACCCTGGCTCATATGCTTTCACAATGAAGCGTGATACCAGTGACACACGAAGAGCCAGTCACTTACAGAGTTGGGGGGTAAGTCGTTACAAAGTAATCCTGTGGAGTACTCTGAGTGCTTTTTTTTGTTGTAATGAGTAACGTACAGATGCAGGCTACATACAGGATAAATACCCTCTAAACCTAAACTTATTGTTCATCTCCACTATATGTAGGAGGCAAATATTCCACAACATTTATTTTAAAGCTTTAGTTAGCATTAGGCCGACTGGTAACTTTACTTAGTTTATTTGTATTTTATATCAATAATCTAACATTTTATCTAGATCATATTATTATAGGTTAAGCCACCCAGCAGTATATAGTTATTAAAATTAGTTTATCCTTTACCTGAAACAGACCGAAAGTTATGAACCGAGAATGCAATAATAGTTATAACTCAAGAATATACTATACCTGTATCTGTATATCAGTTTATTCTGTCATGAAAACAGAGACAGTTTTTTTTTAAGTTTGTTAAGACACATAATATCAGTCAATGAAGTAAATTGAAATGTTCTCCCCCCAGACAGTATAGTGAACCTTTAATAAGTAAGCCTTAGTAGGCTTTTATGGAACTTTTAAGATGGCCCTTGAATACAAGTGGGCTGTTTCTTCAGTACAAAGACACAAATATTGTTGTTTCATATAACCAGTGAAAACCGAGAATAGGGGCTGTGTTTTTCCCCAGACAAGGTAGTACGGCTAAAAAGGCCACTACATGATGTTTTTGAAAACACTTAGGAGAGGAATAGACGATGAGTTTTTCAGCCTCCGTTTTCACAGTACATAAACAAAATGTCGAGGGCTTCTGGTTCACAGCCAGGTTTAGACAGTTTGATCGGGGTTTAGAGAGCATGCAGCTCTCACTCTTGAGATCTGTCTGTGCTCTTCGTGTCTGTGGACGAACGCTGACAAAATGCAGGACAAAAATCTGTAATGATTCAAAAGGGAGAAAAACTGCATGTACTGACCTTATCTTCAGTGGTAACTTCTCATGCTGCCTTCAATACTTGTGGAAGTACAGAAAAATGAGCAAATGTTTTTGACTATGTTTTGATTTGCGTAAGATTGCTTTTGACTAGTGTAATCCGAAAACAATTTTAATAATTTCACAGCATTGAAAAGTCCAAAAATCTAAATATATTGAAAAGATCGATGTAATGATTTCCAATTTCCACAACGTGTTTTGACCTAATGTAATATTCTGCTTGTTGGCGTTCAGCCGTCAGCCTTTCAAAAAAAAAAGTTTCGCTGTGGCAAAAAAAGTTAGCTCTCAGATTTCTGCACACATCTAATGGCGGGGTCTAGCAGTAACTTCAATAACAAACAAGAGTAAGGCTCTTAATACTATATTAGTTTGTCACGGTACCACTGCACCAGTTAGGGCCCTGTCACGGAGGAGGAATGGGAAGTTTTAGGAACCTGCATCTGTAATGCATTAGTTATGCAATTAAAGTAATCCATTATTTAGTTACATTTTCAAAAAAGTAATCGATAAAAAGATTGCTGTCTTTTCCTTTCTTTTTGTCACCACAAAAATAATATAAAATCCCTGAAGCACTGTCACTGTTTCTGTTCTGCTGCTCAGCAGGTGGCCGCATGCCAGCGGAAGGTAAAACTACAGTGTAGTGTGATGGCAGAGAGGACAACATTTACTTTGTGTAAATATTCCCATTGTTTTGTATTTTTGGGCGTTAAGGAAGAGAGTAACAACACAGCGAGGTGTATGTTGTGCCTGGAGGACAAGTGCTTGCTGAATAGTTTTCATGGAAACAGCTGTGCCTGATATTGTGTGCCTCTACCAAGTTTGGTGTCAGATTGTTAGCAGAATAAAAAGCTGTAATGTTATTTTGCCTCTGTTATTCCTAATATTAGGCTATGGAGTTACTCATTGTGGGCTGTAAAGACAGTTACAAAATTACAGTAGTGTCACTACATTCAAAGGTACATGAACCGTTGGCCACACGCCCTCTGGACAATATAACTCGTTCACACTTTTACACCTTAATATTCTCGGTTGATAATGCAGTTACGTATCAAGTTACTTTTTAATGGCTGGAATCTGTTCAAACTGTTAAAAAGTAACTCGGCTCAACACTTGCCACAGATGTGTCAACAAACACACCGACCCCTTCTGCCATCTGTCCCAGCCTACTGCTGCTCCTCACACCATTTTTAAAGGAAGTGACAGATTACCCCGGCGGATTCACAATCTCATTGGCAAGAACTAGGGAGGTGCAAATTAAATGTTTATATTCATGGGAAAAACAATTTTTTATGGCAGGTCTCCACAAAATGGTTAAATCATGAAACTATATTTGTACTGAATACATGATATAACCACTTAAACTGTCTTTCTTCAGAATGGTCTCACCCTTCAAATCACACATCTAACCTCTCATCGACGATGAATAACCTTAATTGATACTTAAAAAGCCCTCCCCTCGTTTAAGCGCCAACAATATTTTGTTTCAAGAGCATTGAGTCTAATTAACAAAATGAGAAGTTCTCATGGGGCATGAGGAGGTTCCTTCACCATCATCAGGTGAGGCATGTTAGAATAAGCTTTGAAGAAAGCACAGGGAGGTGTTTCAGAGAACTGGGGCTATACAAAAACCATTTAACTGCAATGGTGTTGTAGGCTCTTTCGTCAACATTTATTCCACATGTAAAATTCAAATTGTGGATCAAAATACTAGTATTATTATGGAATTAATGATTATTCAGCAGACTAATGTTAGTGTCTTCACCAGCGAGATGACCTCATAGTTAGTGCAATCATGTAAGAATGGGTCTATTAACGCACAAATTTACTCATAGCAGAATCAGAATGCATTAAGTGATCAAACTGAAAAATGTACAGAAACCACAAACAACCACTGTACGGTCGAACATTTATGGTATTTACTACAAGACGTGATAGGGACAACAACAGATATTCTCAACTATAGCAACAACACATTACACAAAGACCAGGTGTAAATTGCTGGTGTGGGGTCCTGCATCTCTCGCTCTAGCCCTTTTTAGATAGAAAATGCGGCACATTTGCTCCAAGGTAAGGACGGCAATGTGCCGGCCTGTCTTTCTAAAACGGAGGCGTAATATTTATCCTTTTCCAAAAGCCGCCTCTGAAGTAGGCGTAAACATGTGAAGTGACGTGAAGCTTTAAGTTGGGCTGTGAACAATGACAATACATTTGTCTTCAAAATAAGAGCTTTACATTGCACCCCATTGGAGTTTAGAACTACTTTTAATTTGAAAGTAGCGACCATCCTTAGCTTGCCGACACAACAACAAGCTTACACAACCAAGCAGCTACAGAGACCGAGGAGACGCTAGCATCTCCTGAATCTCAGCGGCTGTCCAGTTGCTCATCTTAATGTCCGCGGATGAAATGATGGACTGACTGCTGTGATCAGCTGTTTCTTGGTTTTCAAACTCCCCAGCTGTGGGTCGCACAGCAGCGCTGGTCATCGACACCTCCGCCCACCTCACGCAGAGGCCTGCAGGCGAGGCGGAAATAAGTCTACCCTCTGAGGTGGAAAATCGGCGGACCAAAATAGACCCCCAATTTGCCGGCCTCTGTCTGAAACCGCAGACCGAGCCGCCAAAAGGACGGGCAGATTGGCAGCTTGGTGCCCTGTCTAAAAACGGCTTCTCTCTCCTTTTCATGCAGGCTGTATTTAGTGTCTTTGTTCCTGTCCAAGTAGTTTTGTTGCCTAAAGTTAACCAAACCGTCACCATATCATAACATTAATAACAGGCCAAATGTCACTTTATGTCATACTATGTAGACTGTTTGTCTGCACACTTTTGAATTCAAACTGGAGGTTGCATAATGTATTATTGCTAACTTTACCTCAGAGCCTTTCACATGGAACAATCTGATTGAAATGTCTCAGCAACAAGTGAATGGACTGCTATGAACATCCATTCACATTTTTAAGTGGTTCCCTGTCGATCTTTCTTGTAGATCGCAAAGTGTTCTACTAATTAAACCTGTTGACGTTTGACTTCCTGTGTCAGGAATGGTGCAGCGGGCCTCTGGTGCAACATGCATGCTGTTGTTGCAAGCATGCAGTTAATGTCCAGGAGAGGGGCTAACTTAAATCCTCTCAAATCATTACCCATGTCTCTTAAGAGGCTGAGGTTTATACATTTGACAAGGTGGCACTCTCAGCTTTTAAATTATGCCAAATATCACATACATGAATGCATACGATATCACATATTCAGAAATGCAGTGTCTACTAATAAGCTTGATATATATTGATGTAATGATACATTGATATTTTTGAACAGGCACAATTAAATGAAACAGATCATTAAGAATACACACACACAACACACTACTCCCAGAATGGTTTCTTCTGCTATTGGACGAGAAGGACTGGAGTGTAAGTTAACAGACAGGCATGTCGATTAGCATCCACACAGGCAACAACACCCTGGGGTCCGAGGTCCTGAGGGGGCAGTTTACACTGTATTTGAACTCTGGGCCTGTGAAGAGGTGGAATTGATGACAGTTTATCAGCTAGGCTGGTTCCGTCCTGCAATAAACTGTCCTGCCATTCAGAGTTTTGGATCTTTTGATGTCCTGCAGCTGATGTCCTGGTGTGTTGAGCGCCGTTTCAGGGCTGTCAGAGAGCGGTGCTGAAGGGGTCCTGTCACATGTATTGATAATCCTAGACACACCAAGGACATGCACTGATCTTTCTGATAATTATATGTAGGACGTGCATTCCAGTAACATGTAGGACTGAAGGAAATTATAGCAGGGTGAAGAACTTTCTTACTCCTACTTCAAACATTTAACACTAAGCCTTTAATGGTTTCTAAATTCTTTGAGTGCACAGAAGGGCATCCTGCGTATACTAATTTCTTGTCTAAATATAAAAAAGGATGCAATTGAGGGCAGCACTCAGTGAAACAGTGCAGTCAGGGTGACAGCGTAACCCTCGTGCGAATCTCAGCTTTAGCAGCTCAAGGAAAAACAGAAAACCCATTACAAAGACAACTGTTGAACATTCCTCAGGCAATTTGCAGCATTCAGGAGTGAGAAACGAAGGCATTCATGCTTAGAATTAGATCGACTACATTAATTAATTTATATACGTGTAACAAAGAAATCACACTATCAAAACACAATGCATAATCTGAACAATTTAAATAAAGCTGATTTCTGCATCCTTGGCAGGAAACCCACTGCAGCTACAGAGAGAGCTTTTTTTTTTTTGTTTGTCTATGAACCCCACATCTTTACCCCCTTCTCCTCGAGCCCATTGATTAGCATGATTAAGTCTCATCAGCCCAAATCAACGCCCCCCCACCCCCACCACCTACCCCCTCAAATGAGCGGGAAGAAGCTCATCAGACATCACTAATCAAGTACAGCTTGATTCCAGTTTTAAACCAATCATGCATAGCCTCTGGTGCTGCAAATAAATAAAGCTGATTTGATCAGTCTAAATTTTTAATCAGACGTTTGAACTGCAGCAGTTATTTTCTCAGTTGTGCCGCTCTTTGTTTTGCTGAGCTGAGGTCAAGAGGAGGTCAGGGTGACTTTGGCTGGGAAAACAACACTGTCACTGTACACTCCTCCCCAGCTACCGGTTTGTTTCCTCACTATACTTTGCTGATTGTTTTATTAAACTATGAACCTGCTCTGCAAGTGCAAAATGAAAAAGTAAAACAACCCTAGTATTACAGCACAAGGTACGCAGTAGGTGTGATTGACTAAAAGGACTGTTTCACCAATTGAGACTATATATCTTCTTGTCATAACAGTCGCCATGTTAGATTAATCGTCTGGGAATCGTAAATGTCTGAACAAAACATTTGTTCTTACCTATTAATCATTTAGTCATAGTTAGGTGTCCTTGTACCGAATGCTTTCTGGATATTAGACCAATTCAAATAAGATATCAGCTCCTTGTGATAAAGGGCTCCCAGTCTGCAGATCATTATAATCTGAATTTGAATTGAAACTAGGTAGTATTTACAATAATGTCAAACAGCTGTGAGTCATATCTTTGAATATCCGACATCAGGCTATAAGTTAGTTTTCTGCCGCTGAGCATAATGCTTCCCAGATGTTACATCATTCATGTTACAACATAAATGAAGTGAGATATTTCGGTAGTATCGTGCTGTATCGTATAATGCTGACGCCAGACACGTGACATGTGTTGCATTCAAAATACAGCATGCAACTCCATGTCTCAATCCAGAGAGAAGATATGCTCCAGATATGGCATTTTACAATGATCAGAGAATAACCAACATAGTTCACTGAATACGTGAAAACCCTAAGCTATTGTTGGTAAAGAATGGAGGGGGCAGAGTCAAACGTCATCAGGATTAATTAGTACGATACTTTTACAAGAAAATGGCTTTGCAAATGTTTTATGAGGAATCAATTGCATTTAACTTTTAGATTTCAAGGATACACACATTGAGCTTTGGTGAGGACACTAATATTTAATGGAAACCTAAGCTTTTTGTGATGACAAGAAAGATCCACAGGGAACCACAAAAATCCATGTTAAAGTCTCTGTGGTAAAGTTAGCAATAATGCAATGTTACTTCCAGTTTGACTTCAAAAATAAGGAGTTCAGACAAACAGTTTACAAGGTATGACATATAGTAAGGTTTGGACTGTTATTAATGTTTTGAAATTCGGTTAGCTTTAGGCAACAAAACTACTTGGTCAGAGTGCGGAAAAGATGACACTTTGGGTGCAAATAAGCTCGTCCAGTCACACCACTTGTGTAACTTACATTATGTAATAGCAAAACTTTACAACAAAACAGTTTTCACACTTGACTTCTCTCACTTGTTATGCTACTGCACCAGAGGGGTAGACTGCAGCATCAAACTTTGAAGCGTTGGGCCACTGACCAAGCTGTTGGATGCAGCATTGAGACTGAGTTCAGTGACATCTACTTTTAAAGGTCAGAATACAAGGATTGAGGAACATACACTGAACAAAATGTTAAACGCACTTGATTTTGCTCCCATTTTTCATGAGCTGAACTCAAAAATCTTAAACATTTTATATATACCAAAAAGAACCATTTCTCTTAAATATTGTTCACAAATCTGTCTAAATCTGTGTTAGTGAGCACTTCTCCTTTGCCGAGATAATCCATCCCACTTCACAGGTGTGGCATATCAAGATGCTGATTAGAAGGCATGATTATTGCACAGGTGTGCCTTAGGCTGGCCACAATAAAAGGGCACTCTGAAATGTTCAGTTTTATCACACAGCACAAAGCCACAGATGTCGCAGGTTTGAGGGAGCGTGCAATTGGCATGCTGACTGCAGGAATGTCCACCAGAGCTGTTGCCCGTGAATTGAACGTTCATTTCTCTACCATAAGCCGTCTCCAAAGGCATTTCAGACAATTTGGCAGTACATCCAACGGGCCTCACAACCGCAGACCACATGTAACCACACCAGCCCAGGGCCTCCACATCCAGCATGTTCGCCTCCAAGATCTTCTGAGACCAGCCACCCAGACAGCTGCTGCAATAATCGGTTTGCATAACCAAAGAATTTCTGCACAAACTGTTAGAAACCGTCTCAGGGAAGCTCATCTGCACGCTCACCGTCCTCATCGGGGTCTCGACCTGACTGCAGTTCGTCGTTGTAACCGACTTGAGTGGGCAAATGCTCACATTCGATGGTGTCTGGTACGTTGGAGAGGTGTTCTCTTCACGGATGAATCCCGGGTTTTCACTGTTCAGGGCAGATGGCAGACAGCGTGTGTGGCGTCGTTTGGGTGAGTTTGCTGATGTCAACACGGTGGATTGAGTGGCCCATGGTGGCGGTGGGGTTATGGTCTGGGCAGGCGTATGTTATGGACAACGAACACATGTGCATTTTATTGATGGCATCTTGAACACACAGAGATACCGTGATGAGATCCTGAGGCCCATTGTTGTGCCATTCATCAACGACCATCACCTCATGTTGCAGCATGATGATGCACGGCCCCATGTTGCAAGGATCTGTACACAATTCCTGGAAGCTGAAAACATCCCAGTTCTTGCATGGCCAGCATACTCATTGGACAAGTCACCCACTGAGCATATTTGGGATGCTCTGATATGACACGTATACTATACGTATATGACAGCGTATTCCAGTTCCTGCCAATATCCAGCAACTTCACGCAACCATTGAAGAGGAGTGGACCAACATTCCACAGGCCACAATCAACAACCTGACCAACTCTGTGTGAAGGAGATGTGTTGCACTGGCAAATGGTGGTCACACCAGATACTGACTGTTTTTTTTGACCCTCCCAGATCCCCCCAATAAAGCAAAACTGCACATTTCAGAGTGGCCTTTTATTATGGCCAGCCTAAGGCACAACTGTGCAATAATTATGCTGTCTAATCAGCATCTTGATATGCCACACCTGTGAGTTGGGATGGATTATCTCGGCAAAGGAGAAGTGCTCACTAACACAGATTTAGACAGATTTGTGAACAATATTTGAGAGAAATGGTTCTTTTGTGTATATAGAAAATGTTTTAGATCATTAAGTTCAGCTCATGAAAAATGGGAGCAAAAACAAAAAGTGTTGCGTTTATATTTTTGTTCAGTGTAAATTTGACAAACCATTCAACAATTGTCAAGATATTTAAGATAGTAAGAGAATTTAAACAGTATCACTCGTCTTCACTGAGGGACAGGATGTGGTCATCGGCTCCTGGACCCTCTTCCCCCCGTTTCATTATTATCTCAACTCTGACTGCATATGGAAAAATAAACTGATATTAAACTGAGGAGGAGACAGAAGAGTGCTGCTGTGTCCCTCTGTTTTGTGCTGATCTCAGTGCATGGATCATGCAGGAAAGGGTCATAAATAGTATCATCCTGTAATAACCAGTGAGATGAGAGGGGAGAAGTACATCCTTAATGAGGAAAATATTAATGACATTACCTCCAGCGATCCTCCAGCAGCAAAAACCATTTGGGTATCCCTACATAAACATCTCCTTTACGCATGAGGAACAGCTGATAAACTTCATTGATTATTTAAAACTCCTGACTCGGCAATGGCGTCAGTTAGTATTTCATGTTAATTAATGTTCTGTGTTCTTCTGCACATAGAAAAGTCACATACAGTCCACATTCATACAGTAAAGTAGTTTGGAGTGAAGCAGCTGTCCTGATAAATCCTGACATCCTGTCCAAAATTTCTATTTTACAAGATAAAAGTTTAATTATGTTTCCTCTGGAGAGTTTATAACTACAGCTTTTGGTTATCTTGATTAAATGAGTGACAATATTTATTACAGTGACATGACTGTGTTTATGGAAATATTTAAATAACTGAAGGCAGCCTCTCAAATCAGAAAATCAGTGTATGCAACAGTGTAAAACTTGCATAGGAGCATCTTACTTTCTGAATAATGCATCCTTTAAATAGCAGGAAACAGACTTTGCCTTTGATTTTAGACCAATATAATCAGACCTTATCTGGGCTAACCTCAATCCAGATTCATTTAACATTTAATTGATAAAATGTAGTCAGTTCTGTAAACCACTGATATGTTTAGATTTTTAAATGTCATACACACCGTATTGACAGCTCTACAATACTTGTCATAGCACCTTCACCTTCATCTTGGGAAGTGGATAGACCTAACCAGACCATAAGCATTGCGTTGTTGTTTGGAATCATACTTCTCCTGTGCACTGGAGCTGCCGTGTTACTTACTGTTTCCCTTGAAACTACTACATCATGGGGTTAAAAGTGATTTTGAAAAGTCACAATGCTTCTCAATTTCCCTTCAGGGTTCAATAAAGTTAATCTTACCCTTAACCTCAATGATGACGAACGGTCAACCCCATAAATGCCACAAAAATAGAGACCACTGACATTTACCCTGACGTGTCCAGTTCCATTTGATGGCCATTTCACACCAACTATAGCTTTTTAATTTTCTGGAGTCTGTCCAACCTCCCTGCTGGCATTGTGGACAGTATAGCCGAGCAAAACCCATCAGAACAAATGAGAGGGAAAGAAAAATAGCATTAGAGCATGGATTGATCTGTATCTGCAACATTTGCCTGCAACCCTGGCTTAAGTATTGTGAGAGTTTTTGGCAAAGCATTCCCTCGTGCTTTCATTCATTTTGAAACGGCTGTGGTGTTTTCCATATAAAGCCCCTTGAAGTTGAGCGCTTTTAAGTGCCACATTAAGGAAATTATACGCAGGCGGCCTCTGAAAAACTGGCACTCTTTATCTTTACTATTTTTCTCTCAGATATTAAACTGCTATTGAATTTACCCTTCTCAGCTTCTTCCTCAGCCCTCAGTGTTTGCTATTATTCCATCTGTTTGGGAGGCAAAGAGCAGAAATATTCCATTATGTCCTCTGTTGTATCTGTTTCATGTGTGTGCTCTGCCAGCAGGTTATGAATACAAATTCAGGGCTACATGCTTCTTAAGTCTCATGACGGAACCAGAGGTAATATCTATTTCTCTCTGTGAGAACAATTGCAGAAAACATCTTTATGATTTGGTCCACAGAGTATGTCTAGCACTTGACCTTTCCTTTCCATCACACGGCTTTATGAGATGCCATCCTTGGTTGCCACAATTTTAGCAGGTAAACGAGGCAAAGCTGAGCAAGGCGTCCAAGTGATATGGAGATGAGACGTGGTTGGCTATCCCCATGGGCCGGGGTGAGATTGAAGGCTTGCCTTTGGGAATGCATTTTAAATCTTGATGTATTTTCTCCACTCTGTCCTCTCTGCCTGCAGCATTGATCAGCAAGCAAGACCTAAATCAACCCAAGCAAATGAACTGAACAATGACTGACGTTTAGCAAAGCGCTGTTGGCTCCCATCCGGCTATTTATCACCCTGCAGGTCAAACTCGACTAGAGCCCATATCATCTGCATTCATATCACAACTCTGAGGCCATTTCTATCTATAATGGGACATTTTAGTGTCTCAAACCCGCTCAGGTTTTTTAACAAAAGAAAAAAAAAACAAATAAAAGACGAATGATGAAATGGAAAAAGCTCTTATTCAGCTTGGTTTAAAAACTGTGGGGGCATTGTTTTATACACAGAAATGAAATCGAATGAACCTTTTTCATTTCTTCTTATAACCTTTTTGTGCTTTTATTTCTTTTAGTTGTATGTTATTGCTCTGATGTGATGTTGCTTTTGTATTGCTTTTGTTACTTTTCTGTATTCATCCATATTTCCATTTTTGGTTTTGGGTTTTCTTTTCTTTTTTTGTTTTGTGTTCTTCTTGTTTGGCCTTTATTTTGTAAAATTGTGTTTCTGAGTTTCCTGCTTTTGCTTTGTCTGACAAAGCACTATGTACACTGTATATATAGTTGTATTAATAGAAATATTATCATCGGACAATGTAAGGGAGAAATCCTGTGGCAACTGTTATCGTTCTGCTGTCTCTAGGTAATTCAATGATATGTTGAAAGGACATTTTTGGAATACAGGTGAGAAGACTGTAAAGCCAGTGACTGTAGTAAGTTAATCTAAACATTTGTGTGTGACATCACTGGATATTTTTCAGAACACCTCGGTGCAATATCAAACTGTGTTCTTTGTGACCAAAGCAGGTATTTTAAGCAAAAGCATGATCCACTTCTGACACTAAATAGTTTTTGTGCCTCAATCTAACATTGCATAAGCACTGTGTTACACCGTGTCCTAAATTTCACTTGAAAATTGAAACTAAAGACACGTGTAGTTGCAACCATAAAGAGATGTAAATGTTCAACACAAAAACACATAACCAATACCTATTGCCACTGTTAAACATATTAAGCAATTATGTGTGTGTTAGAAAACACAATGATACTGTTTGAAAGTAAAGGGCAGACATTGATATTTCATCATGTGGTAGGGAAAAAATCCTAACTGTAGTAGTTTGCAAGCATTGGATGTATACTGTATCACGTATCAGAATCCAATCTTTATATACTAAATAATTTATATAGTTTATCATAGATTACCAGAGTGTTGTCTTGCCCAAGGGTGTAGGTTTGATTTTGACATTGGTGGGGACATAGCCAGTAATAGCTGTAATAGCGATGTCTGAACTTTAATTCAGTCATAGTGCAAACCAATGCATCAAACTGTGCATTATGCATGGCATTAACATTAACAATGAACACAAACATGTAGACTGCTATTATACAGCAACACATTGTCTGCTTGCTCTTTATATAAAATTTCACAGATCTACCAAAGAATGTTTTCTTTGGTAGATTTGGAAGATTTTTGGGACACAAATCCCAATATACATTCCTATACACTGCTATCACACCTTCAATCCAAATAGCCCAATATCTACAGCTTTGCTCTTATATAAAAGAGCCAAGTAAATGGCAAAGCCACTCATGCACACCCATGAACTGCTGGCATTTTTGTTTAATGCCAACATTATCCAACTTCTCTTGGTGTAAATGGCACACAGCAGCATGGTTCAACCTCACCTGTGTCATTGTGGTCCTGAGCCATGTTTTAAGTCTCCTAAGCTGAAACTTGGCTCAGCATTTGACGATGATACAGGGATGACTAACAAAAGCCTCAGAAGGGTTTCTACTTGATCAATAGGCCCCTGACCTCAACTGGCATCTCTCTCATGAGATCAACCACATTAGTGGTGGACTGAATTTTGTATTTAGACCTGCCCATTGACAGCTGCATTTTAAGGCTGTTGATATTTAGCTCTGGGTACCGACCAACAATTTCACTGTCTTACCCAGTGACCAGCACATCCTCAAGCTCCTGTAAAATTCTCAGATCAGGCTGGTCAAATCTTGCCTCAAACTGGACATCTACACAATCTAGCCTTTTGTAGTATTCTGCCCTGTAATATTCCTCTGGCATTTTTGGAATATGCTGGCTTGCCCCTTGAGTATAGTGTTTTGGAGGAGAACCTGAATTGGTTCCCCTCAAGGGATTCAACCATTTCCACTGCCTTATCAAAAATCACGTGGAAGCTTGTCTCACTCCTCTTACCCTGTACAGTGAATCTTACACAGTCAATTGCACTCTTCATGCCTGTGATAGTTTCAGTCCGTTTCGGCAGGGACTTGTTCAGACATTCAAGGACCTCAATTAGCTCTACTTCCAAAAGAAGGCCTAGCACTGTTTTGCCCTTTTCAAAACACTCTTTGAGCCCATTTGCCTTCCCAACTGTGCTGGTTCCATTGTTGGCTCCCATCTCCTCTAAGCTAGTCAAAACATTCTCATACTGTGAGAGCACTGCTCTGATTGCTTACCATCTCACTGTCCACTGGGTGGGGCGCAGTGGTCTTGGCGAGGTTGATGGTCTGCCCCCTGAAGCCGCTGCTATCGCTGAAAAGATTGCTTTGAATTTCCCTTAGAGCTTGTTTAATGTCCCCAAATCATGCACCCATTGCAAAGCATCACGTATTAACAGTGTTGGGAATAACGGCGTTGTAATCAACTCTAATCTAATGAATCATCTCTCAACGGCACACGCTTCTACAAAACTAGTGGCCAAAAACACTGTTGTTGACACTGTTGATGATGACAGCAGGCCAGGTGTGGCTAACGTGAGCTAGTAACTGAGTTAGTATAGAATTACTCTATGAAATGAAAGTAACTAGTTACCAGGAAAAGTAACCATTGCGTTACTTTTAATTATTCCCCCGAGCAGCTACAGCTGGATTTTTCTGCTCCAGCTTCACAAAAACTTGACACAGACTGAACTGAATGCAATGATAGGCAGGTATGTTGTTGAGAACATGCTCCTGTTATCAACAGCTGACTCAGACTCCTTCAGAGCCCTCACTGGCAAAAAATATCGGGGACAGCAGGTGCCGGTCCGCCATGCAGAAAGACATTTTGCCTCTTCATTTATGCTTGTACTCCTGAATGCATCCCTGATATATTTGCTGCCCAGTCGTAGGTTTGACCCCTTAAATAAGCAATGGGAATGATAAGCCTAAAGAGAACACCCCTAGCCAATCTAGCAATTGCTTCTCCAGTAGTACCTGAGACCTCATATAAGCCAACAAAAACCTCATGAGGTACTAGGTCGTGGTCCACATATCTGATACATATGGACTCCTGCTCTACACCACAGATATCCTGAGTCCCATCTACAATGATGGAGTAATGCATGACAGGTAAAGCCTGGATTGACTGTGTAATACTCTGATGCTGTTTCCTAACAACTGCAAAATCTCATTTTGCACTTGTGGAGATGTTTAGTCATGAGAGTGGGATAGCCAGTCAGAGAGGCAGGTATCTTGGCTTTCTGTTTCAAATGTTGGTAAAAAAAAATGCCGTCTTCGAAATCGTGCCCTCGCAATGCCAAGCCCTGTCTAGCGAGGTACTGTACAGAATCTACAATACTCTCTAGGCAGTGCCTAGCATTTTCTCGCTGTTTTGCCCATGCACTTGAGAGTTGTGACTCTGTTGGGGCTGCCTCTTGGCTACTGACTGTGACTGCTTGGTGGTGAGCTTTGCTGTTCTGATGGTATTCAAATTTATGATGAGCATTTTTCCAATTAGCAAATCCCTTTGGGGAGAATGCCGGGTCTGCTTTTTTGAACAGTGTACTTTTCTTTACTGTGTATGTTTTCACACAGTGGAAGCAAAGCATTCCCTTCATTGTTGGGCTATAGTGAAGCCACAGATATTGTCTGTCCAATCTTCGTGAAAGTGGAGGACCTTATTGGGCAATGTTTGAACACAAATGAATTTGGGATGAGGTTGCTTTGGCTTGCTCTCAATATCAAGAATGTCTCCAGTTCTACACTTTTCTTCATTGTCGTCAGACTCCTCACCCTCACTGCTTCTGTCCCTGTTGCTGTCTACAGCTGGACCAGTTTCCTTAGAAATAGACCACATTATATAATTAACCACTCTCTCTGACTGCATGTGAAAATATGCAGGCAGGCAACATCACATTTATAAAGTTAAAAATTACACATTTTACATTTTGGGGAAAAACAAATGCACTACTGAATTACATTACAGTGTTATAGCCTATGTTGAGGAATTACCTGTAACTCCACCTGGCTTCTCCCTGAACTAGGCCTACAACTAGGCAAGATTTCTGCAGCACCCTAATGAAATAACACATGATGCCAGCCTGACGTTAACTGTGTATGATGATCAAACATATTCAGTAAAACATTTAGTATAGCACCATGTCAAATTTACCTGTAGCCCTGAATTTTCTCTAGATGAACTACAAAACCTGGCCAGATTTCCTCTGTCATCTGATAAATAAAATATTGATGCTGTGAGCAGTGACACAGCATGACTCAAATCTCGAAGAAGATCAGTAGTATTCACTATGCCTATTTTAATATTACAAATAACTAACACCTTAAATTAAATCAACCACCATGCCCTTATTCAAGTTCACCTGCTGCTGTGACCCTGCCACTCCACCCTATCTAATAAAGGGGACGGCTGTGTTGCTTCTTCTGTCACCAGACAAAGTAACAAATCAATTACCGTTAAGAGTGAGAAAATGATTGGAAACAATGTTTCGCATTCATTATCAGTAGCCTATGAGGGGGGACTATTTTCCTCAGGTGACTTACACTTTGTTTGGTGAAATAGCTTCTAATTTCTTCCAGCTTTCTTTTCTTGCCTGACATCTTTTGCATTCACTTATTAAAATATAATGCATGCAGTTTTATAGCACAGTCTGTACTGATGAGCTTTAACATCATGGCTGAAGTGCACTGGATGCAAATTAAACAAAGCACCAACGAGCACACTGAAGATTGGAAGATGATACATTTTTTAGCCACGTTCTCTTTACATGGCATGTTGTAACTGGTTTCAACCACTCCTTTCTGTTCCGTGCTTCTTCCACTAGACGGATGGGTGCACAGGGGGGAAATGCAGGAATACCATGTCCTGATCATGGTTTACCAACACATCTGGATCTCTATTCAGACCGGAGGCTTTCCAGGTAGTTGGTAACAGCTGGCCTCCACAGCTTCGGGTCCTCCGTCTTCTTTGCAGCAGCTTGCAAGGTTTTCTCTAGTCCTGTTTCAGAAGACAAATTGTTCTGAAAGAAATGACAAAGTTAGAAAAACAGTTAAATAAAACTACCAACAGCCCAGCCACAAAATGTACCCTTTATTTTTTACTTAAGCTTATAATGTTCATTTTTTCTCCCTAATCCTCCTGTCTAAAATGGGCACCACACATGGCTGTGTCTTTTGTCACAATAAAATGCACCCAGCCAAGAAATCTAGCGTTTTTCTTGTAATGAAAATTGCGAGCCTGACGTCCTGTTAGGCAGGAGTTTGTGCAACCTGCAAATACAGTCATTCATCATGATGGAAAATGATGAAATACATGTAAAGTCACCAGAAAAAAAATCTGTTGGGTCACAAGCGGACGAAAAGAGCCTGGTTCTGCATTACTATATCACAAAACTTGCTTCTTCACAGTCCATAAAGGTCAGGAGAAGTGCTCAAAGAAAATCCGGCGAAGATGTGCAGAGTCAGTTCAAAAAGAGTTTATTGTGCTCTCACAGAAAGCAACACCAACAAACTGAACCAACGCTCTCAGGGCTCCTGGTTGTATACTGCCTCCACCTCTTTTCTTTAAAACCTTTCTCTGAGATTTGTTTTTTTAATGGTTTATGGCTAATCCTGGGATCTCAGGGGCTTTCCTACCTGTGGCATGCCTTATTTCCAGGACTTTCCACAAGCCTTTTAAAAAAAAAAATTTTTTAAGGCATCTCACACGAATACATATGATTGTTAATATTGTTATTTGGAACGCATTTAATATAACTTTAATTTACATTTAGGGCATTTGTCAGAAGCTTTTGTCCAAAGTGACTCATTCATACGTTCATGCATTGATGGCGGTGGCTGCCGTGCAAGGTGCCAACCAGCACATCAGGAGCAGTTTGGGGTTCAGTATCTTTGCCCAAGGACACTTTGACATGCAGACCAGGGGAATTGAACCACCATCCTTCCAATAACAAGACACTCATTTTACCCCTCAGCCACAGCGGCCACGAAAACAGTTAATCACACAGGATGTACAATACAGATCTCCCTTGATTGTATTTAATTTTCACAACAACTCATTGAATTACAACTTCTCAGACTTACTTCCACATACTACTTCAAATTTAGCCAAGATAGAGTGAAGGAAATCTACTCCCTTACTTGACAAAATTTGAGTCTACTGCTGGAAACAGCCACTTCCCCCCCTTTAATTCCAGCCCCTGACTCATACAACTCCTGCATTAACTTTCCAAATCATTATTTCTGGGAAATATATAAATTCGGTAGAAAATTCAACCTGTCACATTCCCCTTGAAACAACACTTGGTGGCAGGTGAAAGTATGCCCCGAATAACCTGCTAAGAGGCTCTGTTAACCAACTCCTGACTAAAATATATTCATAAAAATGGGACACGTGCATTTCAACAAACAAATTACATTTGAAGTTAATCAAATAATACACAAACCGACTGAGACACCATGTATACGAGGACCTTTGGGAACCCTGGGAGTGTAGAGTTGAGCTGAGTCAGTAACAGCTTCTATCCGAAAGTGTTTTAATTACATAGATACATTGCTAGTGTGATCACTGGACCCGAGAGGAAGGATGTGTGTGTGTGTGTGTGTGGGTGTGGGTGTGTGGGAGTTTAAGTTTCACACAAGCTTTCCTCCAGTAAATCTGTCACCATGATTTTTAAGGTGTGAAAGTTCCTCATCTCTTTACGACTCCCAACAACTAAGAGCGGAGTGTGATGGTTAGAAACACACCCCGCTTTACCTTAAAGATCTCTCCATGATACAGGCAATTATTTCACGCACAGTAAACCGTTTATCTCTCCTACATTTTTAAAAAGCTCAAAATAAATTTGTCTGTCAGAGAGACGGGGGATTTTATTGCCACACTAAAACGAATCTCCTTTTTTTCCACACCTGTATAGTGACTAATGGACAAAACATTTGCCTGTAACCCCCACTCCAGTCAATAGGGTTAGGGGTCAGAACATCAGGCTTTTTTTTTTCCTCTTGTAATGGGACTTTCAAATAAATCATACATAGCGCCAAGCTAAATTAAATGCAATAACTTTTCAATGGTTCCTTTTAACCTGCTGTGCAGATGGATTGGGCCATTGCATTGCTACGGTGCATTTACGGAGCAAAATGTAGCTATAAATGACTTCCACGCAATGCAGCCTTTTTTTAGTTAATGATTTTTCAGCTACGGTTTGGGGAAAATTGAGCCGGGGAAAAAGACAGAGCTCTGAGGGGTTTTCAGCTGCCAGATGTAAAGACGAGGGATGTGCACTATTACAGGTGTGTGATCACAAAAGGGAATCTCTCTCTTTCATATGTCTACCCACTCCATTTCCTCTCAGAGCTGTTGTCTGTATACCTCTCGCTGGCAAATGGAACAGCTGCATTATGATGGACAGTTTCCAACACTGATGTAATTCACCACTCCATCCTGCCGCAAACACCGTTGTTTTGTTGTCCTCAGGCCCGACGAGAGTATCATTTTTGGCTTGTTTGCATCCCGGTGTTACGCTGCTAAAAATCTCTGTTTGCACACCCCACCAGTCCAGGCAGAGCAGCTGAGCAGGTCGGCTTCGAGCCAGGAGCTGTGGTACAGTTCAGCTTCCGAACAGTTGGGTCAGGTCAATTCTTATTTATACAGCGCCAATTCATGAGAGTTATCTCTTGACAACTTCTTATAGGAGCAGGTCAGGCCATCCTTTTTAATTATTGTATTTACAGAGACCCAACATTCCTGCATGGGCAACCGCTTGGCGACACTGGCGAGAAAAAAACTGCCTCAGTAGATCCATATCAATTTATTTGTCTTCCGCAAATGATGTTCAAAATAGCCCGTCCTTCATGATATAATCACTGTAGTGAAGTGAAAATGTATGAAGCGATACAGATGATTATGCAGTGCTTGGTAAAATCGTCCGTAGTACAACTTTGATGTTGAAATCGTGTTGATTTACAAATTCTGATTTAGCTATAGTTAGCCTCTCTCTGTGAGAGACATGGCAACCCCAACAACAGAATCAATGTTGGAAATGTACATTTCTGCAAACCACGGAAACTTAACACAGTTCATGTTGCGAATACTGTGCTCATGGTCTGGTTAGGCCCAAAAACCACAGGGCTGGGAAAACATCAAGTTTCCTCTTACGCCTGTCGCCACAAACATGACTAGAAACTGTTCTGTCTTTAAAAAGATCTGGTTGTCGACTGCAAATTGTCCTGACGTGTCATTGAACTATTCTGTTTGATTGCCACTGGCACAGATGGAAAATGTCAAGATGTCTTGTTATCATAACATCCATTGGTTTAAGGCTTACGAATGTTGAAATGCTGTATCGATCGCTGGTCTCTCATTTGGCAGCTGTCTTTCCTTGATGAATTGTAAAAATGTAAATGTGATACAACTGTACCTTGATGCATCTTGTGTGTGCAGGAAAGTAAAATAGCAACATATTATTGGGCTGTAAGTTTACATTAATTACAGTGTAGATACTGGAGTTATACTACTACATTTTTAGGAATATGAAGAATATCAGAACAGTTTGTCTTTTCAGAATTACGATCTTTGAAATATGTTTTGACACAGGGTCTCCCTACAGGGTATGATCACAAGACTCAGGACCATATAACTTAAATTTTAAAAGATTAAAAACTTGAAACCTTAGAAATCCACCCAAGGCCCTCGAGCTGAAGACACGTATAAGCTTCTATTCAAAAAACCCAGCCAATGAACAGACGCAATCTGCCTACACCATCACTTAATGACAGGAATCCCATGAAAGACTATCAACACAGTTAATTAATGTCCTTGTACAGTTGTCTACAGCGGCAACCTGCAGTCGTTAGAAGGCTTCTGTCTATTATGTCGCTTGAATGTGCCTATTGCCTGAAAGCAAAAAATTAATATCTTTTGAAGTAAAACACCAAAAAGCAAAGTAGTTATGTTACCCAACAAGCAGTGTTGCCCAGCCACTGAACCTCACCTGCCACACAGCAACTGCAAAAGTTTTTTTTCATTGCTATTCTCATTGTATGTGAGTACAATTATTAAAAGCTCCTAGAAGCTGCAGTGCTAGCCAAATGTTTGCTAATGTTGGTGTACCCACTTGCTTTGCCGTAATAAGGAATCTTATATACAGATATATGTGTAGGGTATCTGACTCTATAAATTGTATTATTTTAGCCTTAATTAGCTCTGAACTGAGCTCTACCAGGTTCTCGTCTAGAATGTGGAACCACTGGCGTTCAAGCCTGTACGTAAATATATGATGTGTGTATGTGTGTGTGCTCGCGTGTGCAGGAGGGGGGATATGTATGTACATGTTTGTGCGTATAAGTATTTTATTTTTTTTAATGTATTTTTATTGTGCTATGGACCTCTCATGAGATGTGTCCCTAATAAAGATTGAATTGAATTGAAAAAAAAAATTGAATTATTTGTAATACACTTTATTTATAATGATGATGGGAGAAAATCCGTTTGACACTGAATGTTGTCTTTGAGTCTTGCGCTTGCGTCGCCCTATGGCTTGTTAGCTTGTCAACTCTCTGTGTTAGGTTTAACTTGCGAGGCAGATGGAATGATGAGATCACATGATTCTAGCAAATCAATTCTGTCAGGCCAAACTTTGCACTTGGCGCTGAACACATTGGCGTTGAACCAATCAGCGTCAAACGAGAAACTACTGGCAGATACAGTAATGTTTAGGAGTGACGACAAGCTGAGGAAGCAGCTGTTCCTTTCAAATACATGGCTGCCCCTATGTGGCTAGCATAGCTGCTATAGCATCAGTTATATCAGAATTGGAGAGTCTACGTCATTAAAAAAACAGTAAAGAACGATACTGACAGCGTTTTTTTTCTATGGAAAAGATTTTTTTTTTTTTTCTCCCTAAAAGTTTGATTTACCAACAGGCTGCATTGGTGGGAGTGCTTTCTTACTGTTGATCTGATTGGTTGTAGTTGATAGATGATGATAGAGCTGTTGTTCGTCCAATCACCTGACTAGCATTTTTTTGAAAGAACCTGCTGTTTGCCAGACAGTTTTAAGTGGTTCCTTTCCAGATAAGTCATCTAGCCACATCGGGTTAGTGTAAAGTTAGCTACCTAGCCAATATCAATCAAGACCAACAAACATGTTTTTCTCTCACTGCACAAACACACCCCAAAGTCCTACCACAGCGTTTTCTGCCAGAAAAATACATATGGAAACAGGCCATGCTGCACACACCTGTACTTTTCTTGCTTTGACATGTCAATGTCTGCTGTGAAAATATCAGACTGGTCAAATATTGCTTTTTGATTATCCTGGTTTTCTTAATAAGGATGCAAAATGATCAAACTTTTGACCAACATTTTGGTCCAGTACATCTCAAAATAAATAACAGCCACATGCCAATGGGTTTTGTTGTGTACCCTAATGATCAACACAAATGTTTTTGGTGACACTTGATCCATTTAGGCAGAACATAAATGTTCTTCTGAAGATGAACCCTTTCAGTGTTGGACAGTATGTGCCAACTCCATGAAAGAATTTCAGCTTTGTACATAAGACATGTGATGGTGTATTTGGCGAAATGTAATGGCACATTGCATCATCAGTGTTGTTTCAAGTGTTTGTCCAACACTTTTGCATTGTGAGTGTAGTTTATGTAACAGCCTCTAGGAGCCAATAGTGAACCTTTGACGTTTTGCCTTTATCTTTTTGTAATGACTCCTTTGAAACTTTAGTTTGATATATGAAAGGCACTTCTTATTTTCTCTACCAAATCTTTTCCCTCTGACTGTTATTGCCTTACTTTCCGGTGTCCAACAACCCTCTATAATCTCTCCTATAATCTGCACAGTGATGGTCATGCAGTGCCAGTACAGGTCTACAATGTCACTACTACAAAAATGGCCTCAGAACAAATTAGTGTTATCTGCACAATAATAAAATAAGTTCAGTGTGTGACACACAAATGACCCAATGCATTGTCAAGTGGGAGCAGGTAACCACTGTATGTTATTTGCATTGCTCTCTGCTGTCGGGGGAAAGCTGTGAGTGTGTGAGGGACACGCTATGATTTCAAAGGTTAATGCATGGCAAAAATAGAACATGAGTGGGTTTGATAATCACAGGCAAACAATAGGCCGGTGATGCAGCATGTCAGCTCAAAGATGCAACTGTGTGTGTGCATGTGTGAAAGACTAGGGGAACAATTTGTTCAGGCAAATGCCTTTGTGGGTTTGATTTGAAGGAGGGATCTGCACAAATATGAACTCTGAGGATGTCAGTGCATGTGGAAGTAATAATGTAGTGTGATAATGTTTCGCTAGCATTCAGTGTAGTACAGTACAGTATCAAAGAGCTTCAGCGTAAAAAAACATGTGATGTTAGACAGTATGTGTCTGACAAATGGGTTGAGTGAACCTGAGATCCTGTCTGAGATTTTTCTTTCTCTCTGAACGGATCAAAAAAATCACCCGGAAATTGTATTACCGCAGTTCCAAAAACATAATGTAGTATTAATCATTTTCTTAATAGAGTTTTATTAGTTCTCAGATCGACATTGGCTTCCATATGTTTTCATAAGATCAATCAGCTGGCTATTGAAACTTGAGTTGTACAATCCATCATAGTGAACATCGAGTCTGCAAAATGTATGATAATGATACAATTATATTATCATTGTGTTTTTATCCAGTTAAAGTGGAGATGGATTTTGAAGTTTAAAAATACTTTCTAGTTGATTTTGATGCTGTACAGACAATTTGCCAGAGAGTAACTCATGCTGTAGGCCTACTTCTAATGTGAAACTGCAAATTTGTTTACATAATGCCACTGGTATTACATTTACGTCTATGGAAATCAGCAACATTTTTACTGACAATGCATTTCACTCCTTCCATACAGTGGCGCTGCCAGGATTCAATTTCAAAGTACGCACAGAAACGGCAAATACAACAAATGGATAAATACTTTTTTAAGACAAAATCTAATGTTTTCAGTATCAGTGAAATAACAGATTGCAGCGCCCACATGATCTGTGAGACTGTGGTTATTCTGACAGGAGGTAAATGGCTGCTGTGTGGAAAACCACGCTGTGGTCCGTAATCGCGGTGCAGACGAGTGAGTTTGGAGCTGACCAGAGGAGAGAAATTAGAGAACGATATGACGCGACTGTAGCCGTCATGATATGACGACGTCAGTGGCGGCTGGTGACTGAAAAAATTGGGGAGGACAGGAGGAAAACCAGTCCACGGTCTCATGTTATTTTATACAAGTCAACTAATTAACCCTACTTTCTTATATTAAATGAAAATTAAACAATAAAAACAATGACTTACAAGACTTCTTTAAAAAAACATTTCATTAAAAAGCTAATATACAAGACAAAAAAATAAAAAATAAACAAACTTCTATCTCTTTCAGGATTCGAACCCCAGTCACCTGAATAGCAGGCAACTGCTCTACCGCCTGTGCTATCTTAGCACTCAACACATGACCTTCACGACAGTGGCTTTGTTGCTGCTCTGTATTGTGTGCGCTGTAACTGTGTTGCTGTCCCGGTCGTGCCGCTAACTTTATGTCCTCCAGCAGGACGAACGAAAGAAACGAAACTTCTCTCTGATTTATCCTAACAGTTTTTTTTCTTTCAGAAATATGTTTATATTTCCTTGAAACCGATTCCAATATCGCTGAAAACTCCATATTTCTTGTCCGAGCATGGCTGGCAGTGAAAGCTGTAAAATACATAGTAGTATTTTTTGTTTACGGTTGTATAAATGTGAGAATGAAATTTGGGAACTGTTATTGGACCAACCTGCTGTCAATCTTGTATTCTGGTTGCTGATTGGTAAGGGAGGACGTCCTCCCTTAGCGCGTCAAATTACGTGTCTTAGCCAATCATAGATCAGCATGAAAAAATCTTAAATGCATTGAGTCAATGGAAGGAGATCCCTCCTACGGAGGACAGAAGCCCTCCGTCCTCCTCTAGCCCCCACCTTCCTGCTCCCTGCTCCTCTCACAGACTGCTCTGTCTCCTCCGTCTGCAGCTGTCGCTGTTCAACCGTTTTAAGTGGATTTTCTTCCAAAGAAGAAACTTTTTTTAATGATATAATATATATATAATATTTTATAAATGATACTGAGATTTGGTAATGATTTATTTCAAGCAGTTACTCTTTCTTAAAAAAAAAATTGGTCTTCCTCTTGCCTCTCAAAAATAGAGGAGGACCAACCTCCTCTGCCTCTATGGACGAGCCTCCTCTGGACGACGTCGCCCCCGCTGAGGAGGAACTATGAAGAACTCAGTTGTGATGAAAAAGCACCTAAACTGAGTCGAATAGAGCCGAGCTGTTTTGTGTAGTGGAGAAGGGGCAACACACGCTATTGCGCAATTGCGCACACACGTGCGATCGTCCTCTCAGATGCGGCTGCGTCTCTCCAGGTCACTGTGTGAGAGAAAGAAAAGCTCTGACTTGCTTGGGCAGACGTTGTTTGGTGTCACCAGCTTAATTGCGTGATTTAAATATCCAGCCGGCCGAACCTTAGAAACCGGCCCTGGTTCAGCCCCCTGTACAGTGTACTGCAGACCTGCAGCATTTGTTTTCATCCAAACTTTGCAAACGTGGTCGGGATTTGTAGAAGACATATGGATGGTGCCCACTAGCCTATGTTGCTCCTATAAATAAATGCATCTCTGTGCAGAGAGGGATAAAGGCTATGAAAAAGTGATCCCAAGTCCCAGCTTTCCCGCTAAGCAGAGGGAGAGAGAAATTACACAAAATACAAAATGCTTTATTTTTGTAATTTTTTTTTTCACCTTCAAAAAAAGTACGCACAGTGCGTACAGGATTCCGGCTGGCAGCGCCACTGCTTCCATAGATACTTAAAACAACATTATGTAGAAATCTGTCATTTTGTGCAATTTGGCACAGTGCCATAAACACTAATCCCAGTTGTGTAACAGTTTGTCAGATGTAAAGTTGGTGCTTACTACAAACAAAAACCATCACATCATAACAACGTGATGTGAACTTGTATGTTGTAGTAAACATGTATGTAACACTGTGATCCTCCCCTCTCACTGATGGTACATAGAGCAGAAACAAGTGACATAGACATCATTCACCTTGTTACAGGACACTGCACCATCAACATGATGCTGAAGCTGTTATTACAAGGTTAAAAAAGTTACATAATGTTGCTTTTAAGCCCCAGTAGGCAATATTAAATACTGTATCGATTTCTGGTCTTTCTTTCCTCTCATTGTAGAAATGCTGATATGATTCAAAGGTACTCGGATGTATTTGTGGTTTGCAGAAATGTAAATATCAACATTTTATTCTGGTGTCTGGGCTGTAAGTTTACAATCAAGTACAGTGCAAATGCCGGAATAATACTATCGGTCCCCAGGTTTCCTTGTGTGAGTGTCGTTTATTCTGTAGTAATTTAATCAAAGACACTTTTCATGGAGGAATATGCAGAATGTCAGCACACTTATTAATGAGGTCTTAAAACTAGGTTTTAATAAAATAACTTAAAGGATAGAGGGTTGCTTGTTGCCTTTTATATCCCTGGTATGGTTTTTAACAGAGTTAAGGAGATCTGCTCCGCACACTTGTTTCACTTTGTTCCCAAATACATCCATAAAATAAAAATGAAAAAAATGTTCAATTGTTATGTAAAACTTTTTTTCTTAATTTCTGTCAAGTGGAGTTCAGAGATGACAATCTGACGCAGGCCATTATTCTGTGTGTGTGTGTGTGTGTGTCTTTGATCTCCTTCATATAGGATCGGCTCTAACTCGCAGTATGGGGTCGATCCACTGCTACATGAGCCACTGAAGATGCTACAGGCCACCAAACCTCTGCATAAATCAGCTTCTGTGTGTGTGTGTATGTGTGTGTGTGTGTGTGTGTACCAGGAACGCCTGTGTGTGCAAATCTGTGCACGCTCTATTATCTTATCTTCTTCAAGTACCCCTTTGAGTTGGGCTCAGTCTTCACGCCACACTCTCGTTTGCCATGCATTATGCACTCTTCCTCTACATATATTTATTTATTACTGGGTCTTTCAAGATCAAAATGAATGGCAAATAGGCTCCAGCGAGATAGATCTTGCAGCAGAGAGTGCGAGTCAGCTGAGGTCGAGAGGCGGGAGGTGCGTCTGAATAGGGGGGATCGTTCAGATCAGGGTAGATTTTTGTAGCTGCTTGTCAGAGGCTCCACAGGTCATCAGGTGAGCCCGGTCTGACAGTGAGAGAGGCAGACACAAACACATGCGGAGAATTCATTCAACGTTTTTTTTACTCCATTCAACCAGCTCCCTTTCCGCTCTCAGCACTCTCCCCTGCTGGTCTCTCTTCTCGTTATACGTGGAGCTGGATGCTGCAAATTGCACTCACATACATGGTTACATTCTACAGCGTATATCTGCAGTACCTCCAGGCACACAGACAAACGCCTGCGGCCCCAAACAGCTAAATGCTCCCGAAAGGTCCCTCTGAAGAGTTCAGCAAGTTGGAAGCAAACTGCGAAACTCCCAAAGGTGACGTCTGTTTCTTCTCCACAAGATGATTCAGCTGCTAATTCTGTTAGAAGGGAACAACCTGTTCTACACCTTAATGAAAATGCCATTTTGGAAAGTAGTCATGACATCAACACTACAGGGAAATATCCAATGATTGTGTTGAGAAGAATACAAGCAGCCTAGAAATAGCACTTTGTTCAACAGCAACGGCCAAGGTAGGTCAAGTAACAATAGTCCTAGACCATTAACCGTGGATGTTAATGGATTTAACAAAGGGGCCTTTATTATGTCATCATAACTCAGCACACAGTCTTCCACTTACACCAAATAGAGATACATTCAAGAATCCTTGGCAGCACATCCATTGACAATTCAGAACTCAAGCAAGTTCAATTTCAAAGAGAAAGAAATCCCACCTCCACCCCTCGGGCACCCTCCCAGGGCCACATGAACATGCACTGCCTGATCATACTGTCAGCGACTTCCCCTGAGCTCTTGCTGGCCAGTAGATGTTCCAGTGGGCTAGTTTGCCCCTTCGCTGAGCCCTCTTGGAATTTAAGCCTAACAAGTACACACACATATATATATATATATATATATATATATATACACAATAAATGAACGACTCTGTTGAATTTCACAGTCATGTTAATGCATGAAAAATAGCCATTATGCTTGGACCTCAATCTGAAAAGGTTATCTGACTCAACAGTCACGCTGTACTGCTGTTATTGTGTGCTGCTTGCTAAAGTTAGCTGCTAAAGAGTGTCTTGCTGTTGCAGCAGCTCTTTTACTGGGCTCAGGGGTGATATGCTTTGTGCTACATGGTAATTGACTGTGTACTGTGAGCACAGCACATTGTCATCACTAACCATACACAATTGATTCCGTTATCATAATGAATGTAAACAACACGCATGTCTATTGTTGGTCATGTTAGTACTCACTGCTGTCAAGCTAGTATTTGAGTATTGGAACATTTTGGCTGCACAGCTTTGGAATACATCTACCTAGCCCTGTTGAGACTATCATTATGCGTAGGGAGCAGGCAGGCATTTATATAGTTAATCAGACAATTAGTTGGCACAGTCTTTTCAAACAGTTCACAGATTATGACATAACGTGACTTTTGGTATCAACGTTGTCAAAAAGTCACGGTCTGGTCAGGTGTATAACAACTTCTTGGTCAGGTTTGAGAAAAGATTGGTGTAAAGTATTTATATTCATTCTTCAGCAATTCATGCCCATTAAATTACTTATTTGACATAACTTAAAATGGAATCACTCTTGATTCTCGATCACAAGTGGATGGCAAACCCCGGTCTCTGGAACTAAAGTCCACTGACCCATCCAACCACCTTCGGAGTTGGATTTTTTACTGACAAGTAAAAACAGAATGGGTTAATGCCTTAGATAAGCAACAAAGATTTATTGTATTTCTGATTGAACCCTTTAATGCATGGTGTTCACGACAGTGGACAGATATTTGGGAGCAATTTTGAACCATTTAAGCTGGAGTACCATGCTCTAACCAGCCCAAAGCCTTGTCCACAATCACATTTGATTGTATTCTCTGTACCTCTTTGTCATTTTGAGATAGGACACACATTCAAAATGGCAGGAGGATGAGGAGATGCAGCAAGTGCCTCTGGAGTAACTGTTACATCCTTTTATTCTTATTTTCTTAGATAAATAGACTAATTAAGGAACTATTTTAGTTACACAGGGCGGCTGTGGCTCAGGGGTTGAGCCAGCATCCTGTTATCAGAAGGTCGCTGGTTCGATTCCCCTGGTCAAAGTGTCCTTGGGCAAGATACTGAACCCTAATGTGCTGGTGTGCACTTTGCATGGCGGCCACCGCCATCAGTTTATGAATAAGTGTATAAATTGCTGTAAGTTGCTTTGGACAAAAGCATCTGCTAAATGCCCTAGAATTAAAAATGTACATAGGGTGTAGAAAATATTTTTATCCAGGTTTTGGAAAGATGTTTCTTGTATTTTTTTCCCCCTTTGATTGAAAATACATCTGTCCACTGTTATAAACCAAAAGATACACTCTGCCTATTTAGATGCGCCCTTATATTTTAATCGAAATGATATCATTAGACCTTAAAAAACACACTGCAAGGCATTTCGGCATCAAGCCTTTGTCAGGGAGCAAAACAGATCTCAGGGAACAAAAGGTAAAGTCACAATGGTGATCCAACAATAGGAATCTTACACCTGAACCTGTGGGTTGTGGCCTAGAAACACTGTTGGTGTATACAGACTCAGATTTTATTTAAATATAGGCCCAGTATTTACCCTTTGGCGCATAATGTCCACTGTAGTGGGCCGTAATCTGGATAAAAGTATTTCTTACATCTCTAATTTAGCTGAAAATATTGTTGTTTTTTTCTTCGATGATTAAAGGATTTAACAATTTCTTCTGAAACACTTTTTATAACGTTAATGCATGGTGTCCACTGCGATGGGCACTGACACAACTCCTTCATAAATAAAATACAGAACATAGAAAAAAAAGTTATTGGCATGATTTTTCACTTATTGAAGAGTAAAAGCAGACATTGAACATTTTGATTTAATAATCCATGCATGAAAAGGTTAATACATGTTATGTCTCTGGTGTAATAAATCATTATCGAAAACAAAGTGGTTCTGCTTCACTCTAAATATGGCTGTCCTGGGAACAGTCCTCGTTACTACAACTGTGTATCTGTTAACTCTGAATGGCCTCCTGTAGGCCACAGTTTGCGCTCACATCTTGGGTCAAGAGGTGATGGTCAGTGTGGAGACCTTCATTAAGTACTATAAAGATCACTGCACACCGAACACTGTAGTGTTACATCACACCTACAGCAAGCTGGTGTGATGTCAATAAATTTAAGGAAAACCATGGCTGTACTCCAATATCCCAAGGCAAGCTTACATATGCAACAAGTGACTAAACTGGCAAGCACTTGAGGACCCAGAAACAGGAAACGGCGGCAAAGCAGTCAGCTTGGCAAACAATTTCAGAAGGGGAGCAGGCACACAATCAAAACCCAAAAAACTGTCTGGCATCATTGACAGGATGGTAGGTAGAAAACATAGCTGGAAGTATGTGAGGCCCAGAATCTAGCCAATGTGTGCTGCGACTACTCTATCACTAATAATGGGAAGGTTTGCAGGCAGGTGATGCTTATGAGGCTGGAGGATGGCAAGGGCTGAGGAAGGCTGCTAGGCAGTGAGGGGATAACAGGATGTGCAAAGTAAAACATAAAATGTTCGATGAGACAGGTTGGGTTAATGGCAGAAAAGACACAATATAACTTAGATGTAGACAGTTCTTGAACATTTGTGGTCCTTGGTACCAACCCAATTGCATGAAGTATTGGCAATGTATGTTTCTGCAAACCAAAGATATGCTGCAACATTGCATTTAATAAAGCAACATTAAATTACCTTTTTTTTTTACATTATAACAACAGCTTCAGAATCACGTTGGTGTAACAGGGTGGATGGTGTCTCTGTCACTTGTTTCTGCTTCTCAACATGCAAGTTCTCAACACAAAATTCATGTAATGATTTATCCATGCCAACAACAACGCAGTTATGAGTGAGGCAAGTGACAACAGCAAATTACAGTGCACTGTTTCCGTCACATGCATAACAATGTGATAGACGCGTCTGTTAAACGGTAATAAAACCTTAACAACCCCCGCAAAATGACTTGTTTTACGCCAGAATTTGGGCAATTCGGCCAAATAAAATGGAGAGTTAGCTTGCTGCAAAACCACAAGTTAGCCGACTGCACGTGCTCTATGGCACCCAAGCTTGAAAGCCACCACCACAATTTTAGTCTGATTTTGTAGGAAACACTGCAGTGGGGTGAGAAAACATTTGGTATGCTTCTTGGTGAGGCCCAATCATTTGGTTGATCACTGATTTACTTACACATGGAATTTCTTACATCTGTCCATCCCACAATGCATTCATTTTGTGAAGGTGGTCCCAGTTAGGCTTCAGGAAATTGGATACATGACAGTGTACAACGAGGCAATCAAAACACATAGAGACACTAATAATGCAACAGCCTCGACGGAAATCTCCTCAGCAGCTTAAATACAGAACTTGGATGTCAGTTCAGACAGCTTGTTTGTGATTTGTGAGAAACATTTTGTTGATTTCTTGGTAAGCAGGTCCCATGCATTTTCCTGGAAATAATCTCAGCGTTACCAGCTGTCATAGTTGTGATTTCTCTTTGTATCCAAAGGCATGTTGTTTGGATGCTCACTGGATGTGTTTACACCTGAGTGTCAGAATCCCCCAGTAGGCTGATGTATGGCTTTGTGAATGTCACAGCACAATTTAAAAAAGAGAAAGCCAAAACCTCACAAGAATGACTCGGGGAGAATAGTGTGATTGTCAGCATCTCCTGTGCTATGAACTGATACAACAGATGAGGTATCTCTGTTGTAGCGATATAGCAGCTAACCTACTCTCAGCAGGGATTAATGAGGCTGCTTTGTTTCCTTGCCGCGCAGCCTGCCCCCTTGCACCATGCTGTGATCACACAGTGGCTTCCAAATGATGTGGCATACAGAGGAACATGCAATCCATCAGAAACTCTTCAGCATATTGCACACATGACATGCTATGAGTCAGAGACTCATGCAGGCAGCAGAAATGCATTAAAGCCCCTTTTTGTTAGAACTGTCATTTTATGAGAACAGGAGTCGTAATCTGCCCTCAGCAGAACCCCCACTAGTTTGGGCGTCATCTATAAATGAAACCATGGGAAGCCACATTTGATGCAGCAGGGCACGCGGTATCAAATGGAGGAACAGCCTGAAGCAAACTCCCACAAATTATGAAATCTGAATAAATTGCAAGAGAAAGAACGGTTTTGCTCAAATTAACCTTTGAGGCACAAATTGATCTTTTCACACTCCTTCATGCCATTCTAATTCAAGCTCAGATCAGTATTCTGGCTACATTTAAGGCTCGCTCCACTCTTGCTATGCTGTGCTATTGAAAAGAACAGTGTGGCCTCAATCTAAAGGGTTTATCGTCTGCATGGAGACGATGTCTGGACGTCTCAGGCTCAGACATGCATGTAGAAGCTGCACTAATCAATATTGTTTTATATACTAAATGAACATTGTGTGATGTTAACGAGGTTACTTGTAGTGATAAATCTACACAGAATTACCACTATTTTGCAGCTCCATGGAGTGTTTTAGCCCCTTTCAGCTCATTTTTAGGATTTTTATGAGAACTTCACTGACTCTGTTCGGTCTTAACTTTATAATTAATCCCATTTCTAGCAGCAGGAATAAGCTGTTTTTTTAAACTAAAGACACTCCACTGTACTTGCCCAGTATCAGCAGCAGACGGACAAAGTTATAGAGCTTCTCAGGCGCATCGTTAGACCTGGGCATTTGGGGCTATAGCGAGGGATGTTTTGGGAATAGCCCCGGATCACTGTGCCTTAAAAGAATAAAATAAATCAACTATACACTACTCACAATAAGTTAGGGATATTGTGAGAGACTCAGTAGATTTCATACATACAGTGTTTGTTTCACTTCAGAGAGTTTTGGGATAGGGAGGCAATTGTATTGGGGTGATAGACACACCTCATTTTGTGTTTTCCACGTAATGGTCTCACTGTGTACAGTGTGCCTTACATATTGGGGCCAATACCAAAAAACTAAAAGACAACCCTTTTCAATGTGGCATCAATTTCAACATTCTGTGGGTATAAAAAGCTGGCATTGTCAGTAAGTCATTCCAAGTTCATCATTCAAACAGCAATGAACACACAACGTCACTTAACGGACGAGTTATGCAACTGCCACACAGCTGCAGGCCAAGTTTCGAGATGTGAGGGGTACTAGGGTTTCCAGACAAACCATTCGAATCCGACTCCACCGCTTTGGCTTGAATGCAGCAGTGGTCTACCATCCTGTTCACTGATGAGTGTCGGGTCACCTTGCACAGAAATGATGGTCGTCAGCGTCAGGTGAGCGATACGCCGAGGTCAACATGGTCCCCAGGGTTCCCTTTGGTGAAGGAGGTGCAACAGTCTGGGCAGGCATCACCAGTCAGCGCAAAACAGATTTGGTTATTGTAGATGGCTCAGTCACTGCACGTTTTTACCTCAGAGACATCATAGTACCCATCATCATCCCCTAATTCCGCCAGCACACCCCCAACTTTCTGTTCATGGATGATAATGCTCCACAACATCGTGCCAGAATTGTCACAGCTCGACTTCAGGAAGTCGGAGTGCCTCATATGGTATGGCCAGCAATGTCCCCTGACCTGAACCCCATAGAGCACGTCTGGGACCAGCTGAAGCAGAGACTGGATGATCGTACCCCACCCCCACGTGACCTGGCAGAACTGCGTGTAGCACTTGTGGAGGAGTGGAACACATTGCTTCAGAACAACATCATGAGGCTAGTGAGGAGCATGAGACGTCGCTGGCAAGCTGTCATTGCAGCAAATGGTGGAGACACCCGCTACTGACATTGGCCGCGTTTCCCAGATTCGTTAAGAAGCTCTTAAGTGCTAAGATCTTCTTAGGAGGGCTCTTAAGAACGCTGGGAAAGAAGGATGTGTTGCCCAAAATCGGTCTTAGCTTAAGAAGATCTTCCACTAAGAAGGAAATGTAAGATCGAGCTGACCCACTCTTAACAGCCTTCTTAGCGACCAAATGCTCAGAGATCAAGCCGCGTCAGGGAAATTTATATCCTCCACTTTTCGAAATAATAAAACAATGCTCAATGTTGAAATGCGCTCAAAGCCGCGGACCACTGGCGCAAGAAACATAGGCTAATAGTAGAGAAGGACTTTTTGATGAATTACACGTTTAAGTTTTCCACACACATCTGCATATATGAGTTTATAGTACTACACATAAAAAAAACATCAACAACCCTGTGGCATATTACAGATATCAAGCAAACAGATGTAGCTGAACTCAGCTGAACCTCATCCAGAGAGGCTCCACCTGCTACTCTATATAAAAGCGTTGCCAAAGTCCGTGCGTGTGAGAAACCATGGCTGCAATACAGCACATTCTCGCTGCGAACCAGACTGTTTACATAAATGCATACGTGCGTCAGCACTTCTCCCCACTGGACGTGCTGCCCCGTGCAGAGATCCAACGGCTGATCACTCTAGTGTCTCCACACATCCATAGAGCAACCCGCTGCAATTTTGCCCTCAGCCCGGAGGTGCAGCTCCTGGCTGTGCTGCGTTTTTACGCAGTGGGGAACCCCGCCACCCGCGATGTGCGAGCAGTACTCCATCAGGCCGGTGCCCATATCAGACAGGGACTTATCAACCTCTTCTGAGGTCCAACAACCCCAGCCCCTACCCCTTCACCACCAGTCACCAAGCACTGATCACTAAACCATAAACCCACAACCCACAACCACCACACCACCCATAACAACTGTGAGGCCTGAAGGCTGAAATAAATAAACAGAACCAGCATGTAGGCTACATGTAACGTCCTGCACACTATAATTTATTGCTGCAGTGTCCGGGTGCTTTACCTGAAAGTCTGGCACTGGAATGTTAAGGAAGTATTGTTGCATACAGTATGTGGGAGTATAGTGTCCACTTTTCTGAGGTGACCAGGTAACAAGTGGGAAATTAGCGGCAAAACATGCTGTGCTGAAAGTAGTGAGAAGCACTGCGTCAGGGTGCACATTACACACACGTCATGAACCTACGCTTAGATAAATTACAAATTTCCTGGGACTTTTTGTTGCTAGGTTTGACACCCTCATTTCAATGCAAAATGATCCACACAATACATGGTTGAAAAGGAAACCAAAGTAGTTTATTGGAACCATATGGGGGGGTGGGGGTTGGCTCCGCGCTGTCTTTACTGGGCGTCTGCATCACCTACAATGAAGGGAGATTGATTAGTGAAATTGAACGGGATACATTGTGTGATGCAGATAAAAAATAGAAATGCCCCGTACCTGAATCCTGGGGAAGGATGATTGGAACCGAGATGGAGGGACGGTTGAACTGCGCCTCGGCAAGTGCCAGCTGTCTCCGGTGCAGCTCCAACCTCTACTGCTTTATCCGGACCATCTCTTCCTGCAGGGAAGTTTATCGTTCGAGTTGGCCCTCTATCCCCTGCAGTACCACCAGCTTCTCCCTCTCCAGATGCACCAGCGTCTCACTGCAGGTGCAGGTCGTTATTGCGAGCCGCCCTGTTAAGCCTCCCCAGATGCGGACACAGGGCACGGTTGTGGGGGGTCGTCCTCTCCTGGGGGCGTGCACGTCCCTGCTCCGCTCCCGGATGGCTCCTCTTCATCCTCACTTTCTGAGCCTTCAGAGGTGATGATGGAGAGGACTTTCTCCTCGTCGGGAGTGAGGGTCATCCCACCCGGTGCTCCACCACCCGTGCCCATGGATTCTCTCCTCACCTTCGCACTCTACTTTTTTGTTTGGCTCTGGAACTCCTGCCACTTCTTCCTCACAGCACCCCAGTCACGCAGGCCACTAAGACGCCCATCTCCTCCGCGGTAAAGGACGGTGCCCGCTTGTTTCTTTTGCTGCCGGTTTCTTCCATTCTCACATGTGTGTGTCAGCATATCCACGGGGGTATATATGCGCTAATGGGCTTGATTTCTTCTTGGATACACCTGTTGGCACACACAGACACCCACACACACACCCGCACACACACCCCCCACACACACGATACATGCGTAGCCTAATTGCACCTGTGTGGGGGGACCACGGGGCCTCTGTTAAAGAGGTGGGTGATCGATTTGCCTGGCATCGATTGATGCAGTTTCAGCACCACCGCGGTGGACAGCTCCCACTAAGAGCTTCTTAAGAAGCTTCTTTGGCTTGATCTTAAGGTTCTCCTAAGAAGGCAGTTAAGAACGCGTCTGGGAAACACCCGTATCTTAGCGCTCTTTCTTAGCCGAACCCTTCTTAAGAGCCTTCTTAAATCCTTAAGAACGACCGAATCTGGGAAACGCGGCCATTGTAAATTTTTGTTATTTGGGGCTATCCTTGTTATTGTCCAATTTTTCGGGTAATAAATATTAAACCAATGAAAATGGTGTTTCTTCTCATTCATTATTAGTAATATCAAAGGGAACTTTTACTTATTTCATTAAAATTCAGACCAAATGGGAAAAGCACTCATGTAAATAACAATATCCCTAACTTATTGTGAGTAGTGTAATTGCCTAATGATGAAAATAGCCCCAGAGGTTTTTATGTGGTTGCATATCGAACGGCTAGCAGCCACAAATGCAACACTGTCACTTGCGCAAATTGTGCAGAAGCTGACCTGACTTTCCTCATGGCATATGCCCATATATGGGCATATGCCATATTTTCCCCCTCTATGTGTCACTGATATTACCAGAGCCCATCTATTAGCCTAGAGCAAGAAGACGTGGAGAGTGAGACATCAACTCCCCCAACCCCTACTTTAATTAGATAATACTTTAATTAGCTCAGGTTTGTGAAAAATGTCCTTGTGGTCGTGGGTGTAGTCTGGGTGTGTAGTCTCTGTTAAATGACTTTTTTTTTTCTCTTAATAGACCTACAAAGCCTACTGTAGGCCACATGCAGATAGACAATGAAGCGAAGAAATTATGATGGGGAAAGTTCTACCTGCTCCAATAGCCTATGCACACAACACAGGTCTTATTACAGGCTATAATATCTTTAACATAAACATTACTTAGTGGGCCTTAAGTTAGGGAAAATTAGCTTTATTTGTGATTAAAATGTGACAATGAGGACCCCAACTATTGACCTTCCTTTCCTTCTCAAACTACATTGAAATTACATCTTTAACAGCTCAATTTTCCAAATTTCCCAGGGGAGAAATCCCCGGACCCTGTTAAAAAAGGACTATCTGTGGGCAGTTATGCTGGTAACATGTTACTCTAATCTGACCACTTTTTTCAAGAATGAGTAATATAACATGTTAATATTTCTAAACCAGTTATCAGATTAAAGTTACTTATTCAACTGTGCATTACCATTATCTTTGTCATTTTCCTTAGTAAACATATATACTTTTGCTTTCTTGCGTCTCAGGGAGTGATGTCACATATGTGATGTGACAAGTCACATTTTCAGCATGAGGACAACTCAAGTGTAACACCACGCAGCAACACAAACACAAACAACAATGGAGGGAGGAGAGAGATGCACTTTTTCTTAGCTGGAAATACAGTCATTATTTTGAGTTCCTGTCAGCTAAAGATGAGAATATTAAGGTTCGTTGTACACTCTGTGCTGGCGAGTACTATCAAGCTTCAAAAACACGTCAAATTTGAAGAAACATTTGAAGAAACATGTAACCCCTGGTTACTAAAACCCCATTAAAGTCAAATAAGTGACCAATATGCGAAGGTGGGGTTTACTGATGGATAAACAATATAACCTGTGGCTATTGATAACACTATGAACAGAAATTATTAAAACAACAATATGTATATATATATATATATATATATATATATATATATATATATATATATATATATATATATATATAAAAAATATATATGTTACGACTATATATAAAATAGTCGTAACACAAAATAGTGTTAAATTAATGAGTGGTGCCTAAATAAAACCATAATACACAAACTAACATTCTAATATCAGGGACCAAATAAATATACTTACTCAACAGGTGGATTCCTGGTTAGAACTGAAAGAAAGAAAACAAGTGTAAGTCACAAGAGTGATAATTGTTTTGTTTTGGGAATCTGAAGTCATTTTTTCAATGTTCTGTTGCACTTAAAGTACACACTTGAAAGAAAGAGAGAAAGCAGATAATACATATTGTGTACTTATCTTTCAAACGTAACTGCTGAGTCCGTGTGTCTTGTTTCACCATTGCTGTTTGTAACCCATTCCTCCCGAGCGACCTGGAGCTTCAGATATTCTGGCCCATAGTGAAATTATTCAGTCTTCTCTTACTAAACAAAACCAGACATCTAATGCTAGTTGGTTGTTATATATATGTGCTCAGTATCATAACTAGTGGTGCTGGTTGTTACAAACAGCACAGCACAGTTAATTTACAGAGCGAGTCCCACCAGGTGGTGTTAAGCGGAGAGCTGCGAGCAAAGTCACGGCCTCGACTTCTGCAGGAGGTCCCCCACCACCCACATAAACTTCGGTGCAAAACAAGTAAGTGGGGGAGAGTTTAAGAAGTTGGTCAGGCGGTATGTTGATGAGGAAATGCTGCCCTTTAACACGGTTGACTCGCCCTTGTTTCGTGCCATAGTAAACAAGATCCTTGCTACTATCTATGTCGTGCTTGGCGTTACTGTTAAAAAATGCACTTCCAATAAAGTGAGTATTGGCAAAACATTTTGTCATTTTTATGTTGAGGCGGTGGGGGTGTTGTCGGTAGCTGCTGAATGTAACTAATAAAGTAACGTGTAATCTAACTTAGTTAATTTTAAAAACAAGTAATCAGTAAATTAACTAAGTTACTTTTTAAATTAGTAATCAGATTACTTTTGTCTGCGGGGCTTCTCATTTACGTTAAGGGCATTTAGCAGATGCTTTTGTCCAAAGCGACTTACAGTAATTCATACACTGATGGCGGTGGCTGCCATGCACGGTGCCGACCACCACATCAGGAGCAGTTTGGAATTGAGTATCTTGCCAAGGGACAGTTCGACACGCAGACCATAGGAACCAAACCAGCGACCTTCTGATAACAAGAGACGCTGGCTCTACCCCTGAGCCACAGCCGCTCAACGCACACAGAAGGAGGAAGTGTGTGGCTGCAAATTCTTCCTCCCTGCAGAATTATTGAAGAATATTCGCTAATAAAGCACAGCTACTTTGGTGATAAAAATGTTTCTTTCCTTGTAAATTCTTCACAATAAAATGACTGCCTTATTTAGGTATTTAAATGCTATTATTATGAAGCAGTCAGGATGTCAGGTTCTCAACAAGAATCATCTATATATAAATATTGTGACATTTCTACCACACTGCATGATTCAACATTACTCTGTTAAACCAACAGATGGATGGATGTCCAGCACTGCTATCTATGGAGTTATTAAGTAACGTGGGTATAAATCAAATTACAGATAAATGTCATGTACATTCTGTCCAGTTAGTTTTTCATGGCTTTATAACAAATTAAAATTATAAAATGACACATTCAATCAACATTTTATAATGTTCATGGTAACAATTTTAATAAATGTCTGATTTAAATGTGAACTTAATCAATCACTGTGTATGTGGTGATTAGGGACTGAGTGCGAAGTCTTGACAAACAATATTGAACCGGCAGAGCTTCCGTCTAACACAACACCAGTGATTATCTGGGAAAATTGTATTGATTGAGCCCTACTCAAACACAGTTTGACTAGATCTGTTATTTCTTTATAGGTCATTTCTCCTTGCTGTCACACCTGATATGTCTTATTATCCTTTTTGAATACCTTATCTTCACATACAGTATCACATACAGTCTGTCTGGAGTTCAGTCAGAGACACTCATGTCATTGACCACTGGTAGCAGCAACAGCAACAATGATGTTAATGGTCCTATTTCTAATATTTTTATGTTGACAATTCATTCATTTTTTTCAAAGAATGTATTACATCTACAGATCGTAGAAAGAATATAAGTATAGATTTTACTTAAAAACATTATGTTAACAATTTATTAAAAGTCGGGTCCAAAATGATTCGGTTTCAGCTTTTAACAAGGCCAACATCTAACAAGGCCAACATTAGCCAGTGTTAGCAATGTTAACATTTGCTGACTAACATTAGCAATGTTAGGTAGTGCAACAAACTGGCGAGGGGGCAGATGATTCGAACAGCAGCAGGGTTGCGACTTGAATAGAATGGAAGGGGGAGATGGAATGCCACATTTAGCTGAATGTTACCAATGACACTTTTAAGAAAACATAATGTACATGCTGTGGTTACAAATAAACAACTGCTGTTATGTCACAGATGAAAAAGCAGAGGTAACACCATGCAGCAGCACTTCACACGCTTCCAGTGTGTGACAGGCTGTAAGCCACACACGAGGCAGTACGAACAAATGCAAACTTTATTATCTTTATACAAACAAACTCCTTGCATGACAACATACCTCCATGGTACAAATTTGATACTCAGTTACAATTTGGTGGTAACAGTGAAAATTGCTGTGTCACCTGGTGGTGAATGCTCCACTGGTTCATTGTGATTGCCATGGATGCCGATGACGTTTGAGGAGAAAGATAATACCCACCATGTTTTGATTCTTCTTGACAATTAAAGTACGATTTTAATGTTAGCCTTTGTTAGCCATTAGCAAGCAATCTAGCATTTCTTACACTTGTATCAATCACACTGCACTTAAAAGAACTGTAATGAGCTAAATTCTTGTCATGTAAGTAATTTTCTTGTGGGAACAAGTTAATTATCCATTGCAAACAAACTGAAACACAGATTAATACAAACAAACATGAAAGTAAATAACCAGAAACTATATGTAGATTCTACTTCCTGTACCTGCATATGATTTATATCACTACATGAAAGGTACTATGTTCATTTGTGTTTCGGTAAGCCATTACCCCATTTGCCATTAAGCCATGAAGCATTTTTGTTTACAGTCATATTTTATTGACATTCAATTTTAGTATCTTTTTAGGAGGAGATTATGATTACATATTGTCCCCTGTGACTCCAAACAGCTTCAACTCAGTCTGTCTTTCTTAGTCAGCACTCTGCAGGAAGATCAGAGTGGCAGGAAGGCAGTGATGGTGCATTTCCAAAGTCTTGTTTGAGTGCCATCTTGGTCCAAGACAATGGTAGAGTGCCGACCTCATGGGAGGTGAGGAGAAGCTGTTGTGAGGTGACAGGCTGGAACTAGGGGGACAATGGCTGACACAATCAAATAAATTATTCATAATAAAAGAAAAAAAGGAGAGAGAATAATAATGTAATGGCTGAAATATATTTGCTGAATCTCTGGCTGAAAAGCATTGCCCTTTGTGGATGAAAGTCAAAGTCTGTTTCATGCGTCCACTGCCAGGATCACTGGTGTGAATAATTGGGTGCGGTCAGAAGTGAGCAGTGATGTCACTGTACTGACACACCCTGTAGTCTGATTCTACATTCTACATCACTGCAGTGACATTGAAAGTTAAATCACGAGGAGTCAGCAGACAGAAGAGGTTTTTTTGTTTTTTTTCTAAGACTAAACATATTTCTCATAAAATTGTCCAATTTGGCTTTCATTTACCTTAAATTGTGTTGTGTGTTATGAAATCGAAAAAATGCAATGGCTGTCATTTCCTCAGTCCTTTAAATCTAGGTGATGTTGTCCCACAGTAAATGGCACTGTATTGCTATCTATCAAAATAATTATATTTTTTGAACAGAAAAGTGAGCCTCTCTCAGCCTCCCATTGTCCGATAACACAAGGGGAAGAGTTGCAGATTGTTATTCTCATAGTAACATGCAGTTGAATATTCCTTTTCAGATTTAATTTCTATGTTAGCGTTCATATTTTCCCCACAATTGGTAAACCAATTAGTCTGTCGACTATTACTGGCCCTGACATGACCTAACCAGGTGTGAAGAGTTTTCCAATTTCCTCAAACTAAGTCTTATCATGATTAATATAACATGCCTGGTGCCGCGATGAATACTTTTTAATCAACCTTGTTTTACATCTTGAGCTCATTCTGGGTGATTTTGCTTTCACTAATAATAATGTGCTTGCCAAAGTGCCTCATAACCCAGTGGGCCTTTAACCTCATCACCGCAATCTATAGCTAGTATAGTACAGTTGCTACTCTGTTTGCTAGTAGAGAATAATACAAAATAAAATTTGATCCAATACATTTTTCTTTGGAGCATTTATTGTTTAACACAAGTTAACCTGACATTTTCATCAGGTCAAATTACAATTTTGTAGTGAAGGTATTGGGACACTTGTTAGTTTTGAATTTGCATGGTAAAAGATAAAACATTACTGAAGAAACACATTTAAAACACGTTTGTTTGTTGTTGTTTTTTTACATTGAAAGGTTACATATATTAATTGAATAAAACTTCTATTTGTTATGAAGAACATTATTTGGATATCTTTTTTATTTAAATATTAGTAATTGAAGGTTTTTACTATTATATATTTGTAATTAATTTATAAGTTACATTTTGTAATTATAATAGTAGTAGTAATTATTGTTAGATACATTCATTATATCTTGCTAAAATCTATCAATATTCATATAACTTAATGTATTACAATACAATATAAAATACAGTGGAAATAGACCAACATACACGATGAGCCAACAATACAGTAAAATGGGACCCCCTCGAAAACGAGATGGTACATCTCAAGGGGTTTTATCCTAATAAACAAACTTAAACACAAAATATTGTTGCTCTATTTACTGTATTGTTAATAGTCTTTGTTAATAAAAAAAAAAAAAACAGAGGTTTGCTGGCATTCATCCTGACAGTCACTCACTGCATACATGTAACCCACCTGACAGGTAAGTGCACATTAGGGTCGCTGGCAAAGTAATAAGAAGGAATCGAGCACCATAAACCGTTAAGTTTAAGCAAAACACTGTATTAAACACACATAAGAAAATAAACAGTTTACTAATACTGCCGGCCGTTCGTTTTATTCTCTTTCGAAATGTCTTTTAACTGGATGCACCCTTAATAAAATGAAATAGAATGTCCTTTTCAAAAATAAAAAATGTTCACTTGAATCGTCCTCGGAAATCCTTCCCCACCCTACCAGGCTGGCAGGACAGAAGATGACGAATGGGAAGGCCTCTCCTTAATCCAGATGCTCACAGGGGTAGCTCGCCATCTCCCTCGTCAAGGAGAGAATCACTCCAAATCCAGGGCCCAGACTCTCAGGGTATCCAAAAACCCAGCCGAGAAAGGAAAGTAATAAAACAAACACAAGATGTTCCCAGGGTCGCTTCAGTGGTTCACCGGACTTTTATCTGCTAGCACAGTTCCTCCTTTTAACAATATACCACAATACCAAGTGTTTCTAACAAGTTTTATTACTCCAAAAACTCTGTGTTTCTGCTGTAATCTGGCTGCTCTCTCCGTATACTCCAACACACATTTTACGTGAAGGAGGCGGGACACACGCTGTTTTAACCAATAGCAAATCAGCTAAACTGAATTGAACCAATGAAATCACCTTTTTAAAGTTTTCCTTCACAGAACCTACTGAATCAAAATGTAGTTATGAATTAAATAATGAATGTATGAATTAAAAAAAAAAATTATCAGTGAAAGAACATATTTCTAACATGTTTCTCATATTTTTAACACATTTAGTAACAGTTGGGTTTCTTTTTTCCAACAGGTTACACATACAAAGAAGTTGTAAGTAAATAGCCAGAGTTGATGTCATTTAAGAAACACTGTTGTATATTTGGGAAATGTAGTTTGAAAATTTCTCAAGCTTATTAAACTAAGTGCACAGCGTAACAGCAGTAGAAAATTGACTACATCCATGTAGAGATTGGTTCACTATAGACATTGCTTTCGCTCTATTACTCAGCCAGCCCAGTGGCTGAATTTTTTCCCGGCAAATGTGGAGGTCGTGATATAGCACGTGGCGCAATCAAAACAGAAGGGGGGCATATTATACCCTGGCCTCCATATCCAGGTAATGGTGGAACAACTGGAATAACTGTTTGAACTCTTCACTGCAAAAGAATAAGAAGCCCAATGATGGAGGAGGCAAAGAAGGTGAAGAGGGAGACTCGTAAGAATCGAGGTCAAACAAGAGTGAAAGTCTGGCATTCACTTCATGGAGAGCACTCCAGTGTTGTCTCAAAGGGTGTTCTCCTGTTGGTAAGTGTTTCCACTTACCGCCGGGACTTGAGAGGGGTCGAAACCAACTTTCTTTCTACTAGATAAGTTATTTACAAAACCTGCCAACTTATTAATTCAAAAATATGTTTTAGTATGCCTTTTCACAGCACTGAGTTCAGGGTTTCGAGGTCAAACTGGGATTCATATGGTTGGTTTTGCATTAGACAGTAGCCAGGCTGCTAGCTGCAGCCATCTTACTAATGCTGAGTTTTCAGTTATACATGAGCAAGCTAATGTTACCCTTTTCTGGAAGTCATGCCATATCTTATAAGTAATTGTGAACTTAAATATTTAGTGACTGTGATGTTAATCTTCACATAAACATTAACACATGTCATACATTTTGCCATGGAACTGTAGAACTCCATACCCTCTTCTCTGTTCTACACTCTTTATTTTATATAAACATAGGTGCACTTATTTTATTTCAGGAATTCACATGAATCCTTTTATGTATGTTCACTTTCCTAATTATACTCAGATGTATCTTTCAACTTATGACTACATTCACAAAAAAATATGATCTGTGCTTGGTAAGATTAAAGGTTGATTCTAATTCATCATGTCATCCAGCAGTGTTTGGATGGGATGATCCATTAGGGCTTCTCCTTTCAGTTGATTAAATTCCTGTGCCCTGAGGATCCTGAGGTTTAAAGAACATTGTATCTGTCTCTTGACTCAACATCAGCAAAGTATTGCAGTAATGCCTGCACTCACCAGTACTGTGGCGTGATGCAACAAATCCCAGAATTCCATTATATTTTGGACTGCCACATCTTTTAAAACTACAACAGACTGGTTTTGGCTTTGAAGAGTAATGTCTGTAATGACTCTTGGATGTTGATATTCTAATTTAGTGGGAAACAGGTGTATTAATTCAAATAAATTCATAATTAAATAAAGTTTGTGGATTTGGACCAGCAATTTGCAATTGCTTGCAATCTTCAGCTAAATGATTGACCGATCATGGCAACAGACACACCTTAGCTGCTATGAACAGAGAGAGCTGCGATACAGTGAAAGTAAATGAAAAATCAGGAATTATTTTACTTGATGTGATATATTTTATACTTGAGATTACCAAATGGGATTCACTGCAACTAGATAACGAAACTAGAGCACCATAATCTCAGACCACATCACTGTCGTCAGGATATCATGTTAGCAGTTCATGTTTCTGAACACAACAGATACGTCCAAGGTTGGTTTGACTCTATAGGGAGATTTCCAGCTGTTTTTGTGGCGACCAAAAGTAGGCTATTTTTCCTGGGAACGTGAACCATCTCCAACCTTTTGTGTGGCAACTAAACTGGGTGTTCACTTAATGACACCTGGGCTTATTTCCAGATGTTTTTATGGCAAACAAATCAGGTAGGCTATTTTAAGCCTGACCAAGTGGTTTTTGTTCCTAAACCAGACCATGAGCACATTGTTGGGATGAGAGAGAAGTATGAAAATGGACCTAAATAAATGTAAATGGTAAAATGGTAAATGATCTCTAGTCTTAATAACCACCCACAACACAAGTCTGCATTAAACCATCCACACACATTCATACACTGGTGGCAGAGGCTTCCATGCAAAGTGCCACCTGCTCATCAGGAGCTATAGCCATTCTTGTTTTTGTAAATTGGACTGTTAATATTCATTTTGCCTTGCAGTCAGGTGTCATTTTGAGTGCTTGGGCTATAGCGTTGGCTTAAATTATCTGTTGGTTACTGTATTTTGGTGTTTTGCATCTGCTTCACAGTGAGTATGGCAATGTTTGTTTTATATGTGTTTGTGGCTAATCCTGCTTTGGGTCAGTAGCAGTGTCTAGGAAGTATGGTTTACTTGCAATAGCTGGTCATTGCAGTTTACCAGCCTTGGCTGCTTTAGTTAAACAGGAGTGTTGTTCTTACCAGGTTAGTAAGGGAGTTTGTATCTTACCCGTGTAAGATTTGAAGGAGTGTCCTTGCTTTGTGGCTGCAAGTGAGGACCGTCTGGGATCAGCAGAGCCGTCAATCGCCACCTGCTCTGCTCCTCAGGTGGGAGAGGCAACTAGGGCACGACCTCTTTATTCCACTCCTGGTGTGGGAGAAGAAGACACCGTTTACACTGCCAACACTCTCTGTTGTGTTATCTACTAGCACAAGTGTAGATGATCGGTTAATGCACCTGATAGCTTGTCTGCAACTAAAGACACAAGAGAGGAAGGAGGAACAGGAGTTAAGATGCGCCAGCTGGAGCTGCAGATGGTCATGGTCTGTTTCCCTGTTGGTGACGCTCTTTTTCTGAATCCTTTACAGTTGACATGAGTGAAAATATTTATCTGCCTATGACCTGAGAGCAGTGGTAAGGTGTAATTGAATGAGGTTTGTGCCCTCACCCTCCATGTTATTCACATGCAGTCTAAACTGATTACTGGTTTATTTCCGGGAGTTGTTCATGCTTCCAGAGGTTGTTGATGTTCCCATTCCTGAGTCTGAGCATGATGAGCTAGCTAAACGCCATCCAGGAGTGTTCATAGCTAAAGTTCCGCACCAGTACAGGCCTTTTAGCAGACCCAAAATGTTGATTGTGTGGCTCACTGTTTGCTTCTGTCCTGGCTGAGGATAGTTTTGCCCCCTGCGATTCAGTGGACCGTCTGCCCAAGGAGTCTGAAAAGGAGTTACGGGCTTCCGCAGACTGTCTGACCCATTAAGCTCTCAGAAAGGTGAATCATCTTTAGCTAAGGGTTTTACTGCAGTTGAGAAGAACACTGGTGAGTGTGGTGAAAAATTATTTTCTTGTATTGATAACGGCATTTTAATTTGCAAATAGGTTTCATAACCAAGTGGTATTGGCAAGGACTCAAACACTGTTACAAATTGCTGTTACCCTTTAGTGTGGACAGCATGTATTGGAGCTAGAACCTAAGCACGTGTTCTGATTTTATGGGTGTTACTAGGTTGTAAAATGATGTCCTTAAACATTTCTTTTGGCCAGGTATGAAGCCAATGTAGCATGTTTTTGTAAAACCTGCGGCACCTATCAGATTGTAGGTAAACTGAATCAGGTAGAGCCTCCAGCCCCTCTGCACCCCATTCCAGTCTTTGAACATGTGATTGTTGATTGTGTGGGTCTGTGCCCCGGACTGATGGCACCAGACCTTAAAATCAAGTGCTGTTATGAAACTGGTAAGAGCTGGGATGAGTGGGTTCCTTTCGTATTGTTTGCTATCGGAGATGCTAAACAGGAGTCACTTGTTTTCAGTCCGGCTGAGTTGGTGTTTGGGTCCGTTTAAGTAGTTAATGGAGAAGTTTATCTCTGAGTCCTTAAAGACGAATGTCTTCGATTTTGTCTCCCAGTGCAGAGACTTTATTAGACAAATGTTACCACAACATAGCGCCTTAAATAAAGTACCATGTATGTTTCTGTCATCTGTTCTGTTTTTGGGATATATGCATTTAGGCAGCATTGATATGTGAGAAACTTTTGACATGACAATAAAGTAATTTCATAGCTGTATCTTTGATGATTAAGTGTTCAAAGTCAGTTAATTGTTAGCCTAGCCACCATAGCCAACCTGAACAATTGGTAGCAGAAATGGAGAGCCAACCAAATTATACTTGTATTATTTTTTGGGGGATGGGTTTGATATTTTAGTAGAGCCTGATCTCACATTATATCATATAAAACTATGGCACACTATTTACCATGTTAACCATACATACTTTGTATGAACTGGCAGCTATCATGGCCTAAGCTTTTTTATACATGAATATAGAGTATATGGCTGGCATCGACATCAGGGTATGACTATTATCTATCTTTGAATAGTCTGAAACAACAGTTTGAACATGTGGGCTAATGATTAAATCTGAAATAATTTCACTGTAAATTCCAGTATCAATGTTAATCTACAGATGCAGGTTACATATGTTCAGGCGGCAGCACATTACACTTGGACATTTGGTAACTTCCTATTCACAATAGACATCCAGCGGGCCTTTCCTCTCTGCATCACAATCCAAGGGACACTCTGACAGCGAAGAGCAGCTCTCGATGCGAGTGACCCCGACAGGAGCAGCAGAAGGCAAATGAGGTTGGTGTGTTTGAGCAATAACAATGCTGTTCATAAAGAATGTAAAGGAAAAAGTCTTGCAAGAGAATGCAGGGGCCTTAAGGGCCTCAGCAGTAATATATTCGGTTTGATAAGGAAACGTTTTTCCATCTGCTGTCACCAAAATCAAAGCAAACTTTGACTAGTTAGACCGTTGTTATTACTTGTGTGTATACAGCCAGAAAACTGTACTTTAGCTGATGTGAAAGATAATTTAGAATATTATTCTAAAATCAAGCACATTTATACCTTTTTTCGCCTTTGTGTTAATTAAGGTTTCCTCAAACAGTGACTCATGCAGGCTTTAAAGTTTTTCATTTTCATCATTTTTATATGGTCAGAAATAAGGAGGTTTTGGTTTGACCGAATTGTTTAGTTACCAAAATAAATAAAATAAAAGACCTGTTGAAAAGAAGACCTTCACAAAGGAGGAGAGCCAAACAACAGGTGTGCCTTATGTATAAAATGAACAGTGCTTATTTATATACTGCTGCCTTGGAAAAATCTGCTATTCATAAACTGCACTCAGGGTTATTTTATGTTTATATGCCGCCCTCCCTGATGGAAAATGATTTTATAACATTTTTTTTTTTGTTAAATGATCATTTAAAATAAATAATTACTGCTCATTCTACAAATAAACGAGTTTTTAATTATCAAGAACGAGCCAAATATGTATGTAATTTGCGTCCACAGTCATTTCCCCCTCTCCTGGGGAGTTACAAAAGTAGCCCATGCACTGCAGCAGCTCAGCCAATGGCAGACTGTTGCTGAGACAAATAAACACATAGCAACGGAAAGTTTAGCTAGTTAGCGTCCTCAAATTTGATAAGCTCGGGGCGGTGGAAAACTCGCCCCAACCCTATGCTTAAGTATCCTGCCAACCAGAAACAAGTGTGGGAATTCGAGATGGCTTTGTCAAGTAGACAAGAACAAGGACACACAGGGCTTCAGCTACCCATACATTCTGTAAAATCTTGCTTGCTAAAACCCTTCGAAAGGAGAATTTTAATGGAAAAACTGTGTATTCAAGAACTCGGACCTGAGAAGCCCAGTCCGAATTTAATACAGCGGACACATGAGAAAGGTAAAGTGCACCAGAGGAGCCTCTCTTTGAATTGGTACGATAGGACGGCTTGGTTAACTGGATGTAGTTTTGCAAATGCAGTATTCAGCTTCACGTGTTTACTTTTTAAAATGCTGAGGACAGATACTACATGGACTGTACCAGGAGTAGTAGACCTGAAGCATCGGTCAGAGCGGATCAAAAACATGAATGCTCGAAGGTACGTTACACATGAACAATGCTGTCAAGCTAGCCGTGCTGGGCAGGACTAGCATAGCTGCGCAGCTGGATGAAGGACACAGGATTGCGGTGAGATAACGCAATGAAGAGGTGGACATGAACAGACATTTTATCGAAGATCATTGATTGTGTGAAATTCTGTAGAGCTTTTGAGCTGGCATTGCGAGACTACGATGAGACAGCATCGTCCGACAACCCAGGCATTTTTGGGGGATTAGTCAATATTGTGGTGTTGCTGGAATGTGTGTTAGAGAAGCACCTGAAGACCACCACCGTCTTTAAAGGCACCTCAAAGACTGTTCAAAAACAAACCTTTGGACTGCATGCTGTTGGTTCTTCAAGACTGCATTCTGGAGGATGTGAAAAACGGCAGATTATCTTGATATCCAGGCAGATGAAAACAACAGACACTGCCACTCCTTGTCAGCTGGTGCTATGTTACATTGACAGCCTGAATAAAGTCCAAGAGCGTTTTACGAGTTCATCCGGCTTCCAAAACGCGACTGCTGATACAGTTGCCACTGCAGTGTTGGAAAGGCTGAAGACTATTCCTCCTGAGGGACAATGGGGAAAACTACTCGCCCAGGTCTATGACGTAGCTGCCGTGATGAGAGGAGCCACAGGTGGCGTGCAGCACATGGTTCACAACGTTTACGGTTGTGCCCACTACGTACACTGTTACGCTTGTCAGCTGAACCTGATAATACAGCAGGCAACATCCCACATCAGTACGTTTACATGTTCTATATACAGGTCATGAGGTGTTTTACCTTTGGTACCTTTGTCCTAATTAGCCTATGTATTTTAATATTCTGAACTACTCACCACACAGCTACTGAAGATGAACTAAAACACACCGAAATGTTGACATCTAGTTTTTTCATATTTGTGATATTTAACAATAAGCTGTCCTTGTTTTTCCATACAATTATATGGTCAGCTTGTAAGTGTAAGGGGTTTGATTTGGACCCAATAGCAGCACAAAGACAGGCAGGTATCGTTGGTAACAAACTTTATTTAGCACAGTGTAGTGGAAATTCTTCTTTGTGAGGTAGAGAGTTGCTAAGTCTCCGAAGAACTTCAGACTTCAGCATATGAAACAGATCTCTTTAATAACACGCAGCATGGAGGGAAAGCAAAAGCGTTCTCTCTCGAACTCGAATTGTTACCCATTAAGTACAGAACAGAGAGGAGGTTACCTTCATTTACAGCAGTCATAAAACATTTTCTTTACAGAATAATGACTCTTTGATATTTGGGTGTATCCTGTCTTCCCAGGACAGTGACCCTTTGATGTAACAGATGGGACAGCAAATTTTATCTTATCTAAACTTGTGTATCTTTCCATGTGGGGATGTGCCCCCACCTGTGGCTCTTGTGACACCTCAGGCAAAGTGACAACCTCTCTCCCTCCTCCTGTCCTTACAGCACATTTGATAACAAAAGGAAGACTATGTAATTTTCTTACACACAGGTGCAGGAAATAATGGCGGTAGGCAAAACAGCCTGTCTTCTGGCCACTGGCCTTTAACAGTCTCTGGTGCAGATTGGAGATTAGGTTCAGCCGAACCAAACCAGGACACTGGTGAGTACAGTCCATGAAACTCAATCACGTACTCCCTCAGTGAAGGGATAATCAGAATCACAGAACTGCAGGAAGACACAGAGGAGACGGGAGTAACAAACACTCTATAGAGCTCAATCAGGTAATCACCGGATAGCCAAAGTAGCAGACAGGCAGAACCCAGAAAGTGACAGGCGAGGATCGTGGTAGGGGACAGAAGGCTGAGGTGATTTCTAGGAGATCGGTGAGGCAGGATAGTCGAAGGCAAGCAGGGTCGAAATTGGGAGATCAGGCAGAGAAACGCTGGAAAGTCTGGTGCAAGCAGCCAGGTTAGATGAGTTATGGGAGATGAGCAGGGGGACAGGTCAACTCCTCTTTTTGTCTATTGGATAATTTACCAAAGTGACCAATAAGGAGAAGTGGGTGTGTACTGGAGAAGGGACTCTAAAAAAGGCCAGCGCAGGAAGAAAAAGTTAGGGGTGGAACTAGATTTTCCTAAGATCGAAGGCTCGATAGGAAGTCTGATAGGGCAGAGGGCGAAGCATTTTGGCATTGCTTTTGCCATAGATTTGAGAATACCAGAAAAGCAGAAGAGCGGCCACTTTCTGGATCGGATGCTGGCTTGAGATTTGTTTGAATAAAGATTGCCCTATCATTCCACCCAGCCTTGCCTCCGCAGAATTCATTTATCATCAAACGCCGACACCTTTGATGAAGAGAGCCCAGAGACGACACACCTCATCAGTGCCACTCTGGTGCAAGTGCCACTCTGCTGTGTTGTGTTCCCCCAACACAGTGTAAAGTTCCTGGATTCAGCACTGGAAACCACTGTGGACGCCTATCCGACAGTGGACAAGGCCAAACTGAAGACAGAATTGTCCCTGCTCTGTTAAAATGAAGAGTTCAAGGCTTGCAGTGGTGCACTGGCTCTCATGCAGGTTTTCATGGAAAAACAACCTCCAGGACACATTCAGTGAGACAATAAGTCTTAAGATTCTCATCACCACATCGATGACTACAGCAGAATCAGAGAGGTGCTTCTCTACATTAAAGAGGATAAAAACATTCTTTAGGAACACCATGCGCACAAGACCGCCTGAAGACACTGGCTATGCTCTCCATGGAGAAAAACCTGAAACAGACAATTCCTGACTTTAACACCAAAGTCATTGAGAGGTTTGTTACTCAGAAAGACAAAAGAGCGAAGTTCATGTTCAAATAAGAGCTGTCACTCACTCACAAACACACATTCACTCACTCACTCACTCACTCACTCACTCACTCTATCACACAAAAAAAAACACACATACAACTCAGTATTTGCACACTCCAGTTGTCACTTTTTATGTTTTTCTGTGTAAATCTTTAATGATCATCCATCTGTAAATATTACACTAATATTGTAATTTTGTATTTTAATTAGTATTCACTAATATATTTAATCCAATTGCTACATTTTATGTTCCTATGACACAGTTTTTCTTTGTATATAGTTATTTTCAATCATCATCCATCTATAAAGTTTTGTATTAATAGTATTCACTAATATACATCTCATATAATTGTGATTATCCGTCAAACTGTTGATTTCTAAAGGGCAATTTAATAATTATTGTTTGTCCCTAAAACAATGGTATCTTTTGGTTTGGGTTCTTTTATTGGGATAGTTACCGTAAGCTTCTGGCACATACAGCCCCACCTAGAATATTTTTCACCAGCCGCCACTGGTACTTGATGCAGAAAAATGTCCTGTGACTGTTATACTATTATATTAAATCATCACAACAATGTCAACAATGTTTTCCTAAATTTAGTAGTTTTTTTTTTGCCTAAACCTATCCAAAATGTAACATACAACAAAAGCTTTGTATCTGCCCGTTGCTGCTATGCTGCAACCGTCATGTTGTTTTCGGAATTGCTGGCAATCGTCCTATTCAGAAGTTAAGGTATGAGGATGTGTTTGATAGTTCCACTCTGAGATGTGGGGGGTAGACAGAGTAAAACACAATACAATCTAAAATGTGTACTTACAGTAATTAACTAAATGCGTCTCAAATGTCTGAGATGAAACAGCTTTAGTTTTATTTGACTTGGCATCAAATCTAAATAAGTTTAAGTACAAGAATGACTTGAGGAAACAATGACCTTGTAAGTTTATTAACTGCTCTCCTGTTTAAGTTTTGCATCAGAATTTCAGGAGTGTTGATCTATTAGTTAAACCCTACAGCTTTAAAGATTTCCATTTTCTGTTCAATTATTACCCAATTTGGCTTCTCTATGTTAACAACTCAGAACAGTGTCTCTGAATCATGGCTGGGACATCTGAGCCTTTAAAGAATAAGGTAACAGAGGTAAATAACAGGTAAATAAATAACATATTTTCAGATCAAATTGGGGTCTTGCTTCTGTGACTCGCTGAGCTGCATGGTGCCATTTTGTTTTTTATTCTCGACATTTTAAAATGAGTCCCCAACTTCTTCATTCAATGGCGGGTGGCTGCATGTCAAAGTGTCCTCGGGCAAGATACCGAACCCCAACCTGCTCCCAATGTGCTGGTCGGCACCTTGCATGGCAGCCACCGCCATTACTGTTCGTATGTATGAATTACTGTAAGTCGCTTTAGACAAAAGCGTCTGCTAAATTCTGTAAATTTACTTCAGCTGTTTATAAGAAAGCTGTGAAGCTTTGGAAATATTTTGTGGACTATGAAAATTTCCATCAGACATGAGGAAGACATGAATCCCAGACTTCTCATTTCTCATCTATCAGAAACTGATGTTGTACTTTCTCTTCAAACCGGTCTGGTCTGTGTTTAGCTCCCCAAGGGAGGATCTCTGGTGTGTCTGCATTGTATAAAGGTCTTACCCTCTGTACATTAGTGTTTATCCACAGGATCAACAGCAGAGCTCTCTGAAACATTAAAGCAAACATCTGTATGTTGAATGACTTGTGTGTGTGTGTGTCATTGCTGCATTTTCTCCTGCACTTTAAAGTAAGACCCTGCACATCCTGAAGAACTTCCCACTTCAGTTCCTAATGTGTGATGCTGCCCTGTACATAAACATATGTTTTATTCAGGAGGTGAAATTTCTATATTTTTAGGCTCCATGCTGGAGTCTCCGGGGTATTATGCCCAGGTTCTCTAGAAGCTGCATTTATGACTACATTTTAACCCTGACCAATTCTTTTTCATCCTGACTGAACTAATGGCTACGACTACAACTACCACCCTCCCCAGGGTGACTGTGGCCTTCCAGCTTTCCTGTTTTACCTTAGCTGCTTAGTATATCTGAGCCTTTTCCTCTCATATGCCTCGTCTGCTGCTTTCCCATGGTACTTTTGGTGCAAAGTAAGCAACCGCAGGGTGTTTAACCACAAGGTCAGGGCTAGAGGGCTGCAGGGGGACCTGGAACCCCCCGGGACACAACACAAATGTTGTTGATGCTGGAAATACTCATTGTTTTAACTGTTTACAAAGGGGGAGACAAATATTGTCTCGGAGGATTAAGAGACTCTATTCCTTCAAATACATGAAAAAGTGCAGTCATGGAGTCAAGTAATTGTAAGCTCAGTAAGTCATAAACATGCAGTGGCAGGTAGCTCCTTTAAATTCAGCTCCATTTTGTTTTCTCAACTTTGATTGTTTTGGACTTTATCATTGAAACAAGTATTGCCTGTGACAGAAATACATCCATCAGCATTGGAGAAGAAGGCAGATTGGACCTGGATAAAGAGCAGTGGACTTCAAGACCATCACGGCCCACTTTAACTTTCAAAGACACCCATTTGTTTATATCTCTCCAATGTGACTGTGAACACACTGGAATACCTGGCATCACACACAAACTTTATAGATTAATGACTAAAACAAATTATTTTGTTTGGTGTTTGGACCGGTCATTATACCTGTAAATGAGAGACAATAGGAAGTGCAATTAACCTGTTAACAGTTATTTTGAGTCTCTGCTCGAAAACTACGTGCCCCTAATTAACAGTTTGTCTCTTAACTAACCCAAGGTCTATTTAAATAACCAAGGTATCTCATAACTTGAGATATATGTTCAGATATGTAAGTATATATGTGACTGGGTCTGAATAAATCCACTCGGGCTTAACAGATTAAACTAATTGTGTCACAAAACCAGACCAGCTGTCATTAAATGGTGCTGTAGGTATTCTTAACACTCATACCGCAAATTCATCAAATGTATAAAGGCATTTTTTTCCTTTCTCTTTATAATAACAACATGGCTCCAAAGACAATTACAGTTTAAATGTATCCAACAGTCGAGACAGCGAGTCAAAATAAATAAGCAAAGGAGATTAGCAGATAGGAGATGGCAGCATGCTTATCAGTCGAAAGAAGCAGACTGGTACATTGTTAAAATGTATAATTTTATAATCCTCCTTCCTCTCTCTGAAATGGGTACAGAGTTTTCTAACTGGCAGTAGGGTTGAGGAAGGCCTTTCACACCGGAGTCTACACTCAGTGCACATTCCGCTCTGTACTGGACCTATTCATACGAGGCAGCTGTCACAGGTTAAACTCTGGTTGTTACAGTTAGCAGAAACTCCAGACACTTCACTGTCTCCTCTGTCCCTCAAGCCATATGCAATGTCTTTCTTAGCCTCTCCCTTTCTTTTTGATAGAAATGACGGTCCACTGAAACAAGTCAGCGTTCTACCTCTGCAGCCTGGTCCCACCAAATGGCACGTGAATAACACAGCAATGTCTCAAGTTGATGAAGGCTGGTGAAGGTCATGGTAAATCTAGGTGCTGTATCGTATCTGTTTCAGATTTTTGTTTCTGTTCAAACTGAAGAAGCCATTTGGATGAGAGGTGAAGCGTCTTCAGGTAACTGAAACAAGTCCAGTTGCCTACCATACAGCACCTAGATTTTGCAGTGTCTCAAGTGATTTTGTGTGTTATCACAAATTGGGGCCCTAAGCAGAATTTTATTTTGAGCTGCTCTGTATTCTGGCAGATACTTTTGTATCTGTTGTCAGATGGCAGCAGGGTAAACAGACTGTGGCTGAGGTGGGTAGCTAGGTACATGTGATGTTTGGTTAGGTTTAGGAAAACATTGCAGTTTGAGTTAAAATAAGTACAAGGTACGAATATACTTATATATGCAACTTCCATTACGTTATGTACTGAAATAACATTACATTAGTAAGATAAAATAACTCACCATTGACTTGAGGTTACACGCTTGATGTGAACAGCGGTCTGCTGAGTAAGAGACCTGTGCTTGTTAACTCGACCATCCATCCCAGACCTCTTCCCTATGGCGGACTGTATTGCTCTTTCTACTGTTTCGCCTGACTTCTACCATTGCTGCTGTATTTATTATAACGGCCACTAGATGTCCCCACCTAATAAGCAACCTATATATGGGTCATAGTATGCTACTTTCACAGTCAACATATATGGTTTTATTCCTTTCCAAGACAGGCTGATTTATACACAGCTTCCACTTCAGTCATGTACTGTTGCTTCAGTTGACCAACAGGAGAGTAGAGTGCTTGTGTCACATCACTTACATCCTCATGATAAAATGTCAAATCAGTGGAGATAACAGGTGGCATTTCCGTAAAGTTTGCAGACTATTTCATAGGTCTAAAAAAATCTGTGACCTGCCTTAGAGCAAAATGCAGCAGACAAAGTAAAAATGATAGAAGCTTTTATTGGAATGAGTTTTAAATAAAGCAGCCCTGTGTCCACCTTTCCTGCCAACTTTAGAAACATTTACACTATCGAAATTTGAAGGGTCAAAGATACCTGTTGCTCTGCCGCTGTTATCTAACTGCGTTTCAGTTAAAAGCATCAAATCCTCACAGGATGGAGTAATAAGGTGATTAACTAAAAATGACTTGTTGGAAGAGGATCTGATATTAAGCAGAGCTTTGTAGTTTTAATGGAAGTCCCCAGAGCACTCTGACATTGACATTTAACAGATAACAGGTTAGTTAGATTTGGAGCCTGGGTTGAGTGCACCTCTCTCAGTACTATTAACCGTCGAAACAGGAACAGATAAAAGCTGCAGGCACACTGAGGCCCAGCTCGTTCTGGGAAAAGCCATGTGGCCATTATCACTGCAGGAGGTTCGGCGCACGTCAATAAGGGCTCAATGTAGGATCTACACGCGTGTTGTGATTAGTGGGGTTAACTGGACATGCTGTGCTTTCGACAGGGTGGGAGATGATGTACGGTTGCCATGCTGGCCAGAGCGAAGAGGTCAAGGGCAGGGATTGGGGTGGATGATGTATCCTTGCAGTAAAGGCATGTGTCACAGCTGGCCAGGGGCTTACAGCCAACACTGGAGGTGGATGCCAGGGGGGAGATTCAGAGAACAAAATGGAGTGTTGGTGGAAGAGAGGGCAAGGAGCCAGGGGTACATTTGGTGGCAGTGTTGAGCAGTTCCAGCAGCATTTTTGGTGGTTTGAGGAGCCCAGGCAAACACAGGCATGAGGCCTACATTGTGCCTCATTATCACATTTATTGTAGTTGACAGTGTTAGTATTAGCAAGGCCAGAGGAATTACTCTAAAGCTTTATTTGAAGTACTTCCTTTCACTTTGGTAACAATTACAAATGTACTTATGCTTGGTTAAAGTCTTTAACCTTATTTAACTGCTTTGTACTGCTCAATAGATCTTTCTGTGATAGAGCATTATATTTTATTTGTAAATCAGAATATGAGTCAGGTTAAATAGAAATTATGTTTGGCTTGATTGCTACAGGTTTTTAGTATTTATTCAGAGGTATGAGTTAGACTTGTATGTGACAGACAGAGTTGAAATAAACAAACAAAATGGGCACTCGCTTATCGAGCATGGCGTTGAGTACCTCAGCATAATCAGATACATCAGCATTACATTACAGTTAGGATGTAAAGCATCAGTCTGATATCTTACTTTCAAGATTAAAAAGGTGCATTTCCCATGTGCTTTTGTTTATATGTTTCTCTTTCAATTGTGATAACTAATAGGTAAAGCAGAGGGTATGAATTTATGGTACGAATGTCTAGACTGACTAGATGTGTCTGACTAGGTAGCTGCTGTATTTCATCTTAAGAAAGGCAGTTTGCCAAATTGCTGCTCTTCATTAGTTGAAATAAGTGCATCAAAGTTTAGAGTCAGCAGCTTTTCCTGCACTCGCACAGTCATTCTGAATATAAAGAATAATTATAGGTAATATACTGTTAAATCACAAACATGTGCAGACATAATGAAACGCAAGTCTAAACACAAGGCTTTTCAGACACAGTAGGACATGCAGGCCATGTGGTGATCCTGGACCCAGAGGCCTTTTTGCTGGACAACTGGATAATACGTGACATAGCTGTGATCATCACATATTAAAAACATTTAAATGAATTAGCACAATTTCAGACATATTTTAAACCAACAGGTGTCAAAAATCACTACTCTGTCTAAAAGACAATCCTATGGGTTTTCTCCGCTTCTCAACCAAATACCTGTTGTGGATTATGGATCTCCTTTTCTCTTCAATATGTTAACCATGTGTCTTTTTTTATGTCTGGTCATATTTTAGGCTTCCATTATAGTGTCAGTATTGACAAAGCATCACCCAGCTGGAATGATGTGTCAACCAGTGGCAGAGAAAGGTTGCATATGGACGGATCATTCTTAACACTGGGACTGACTGACAGAGCGGCTGACAGCTGCCTCTGATGCATGGACACCCCACTACCCCTGTTACTGCAGCTGACACACTTTTCTCAAAGCTTTTTCCTCTACGAAGAGCAAGATTGATCGCTGGCATTCAGATTTTCTCTCTTCAGTTGCCTATTTGTGTGTGCATATGTGCACATGGCGTTACCTTTTTATCCTGTGCATTGTATACATATGGAAAGTAATATTGCTAAAAATCCTTGGATTATATCAAATTAATGTCGGGACATATGGTGATACTGGTCCAGCGTTGTGGCTAAGACATCGGTGTAACATCCAATATGGACAATGTTATTTCTTAAAATTCTGTTTTAACCCAATCCAGTGGTTAAGCTAGCCTTTTATGTTCTAACCTCGGCCCCTTTGATTAGTCTACCGCCCATCGGCTCACAGATCCTCTCATTTTACATTCATTTGATGGCACACTCCACCCAGCTGATGCAATACCTGCGTATGCGAGGATAATATTCAAGCGGACCCACTCTCACGCTGTGTCTCACCAATAGTGACTAGAGAATAACACCACACATGTCAGGTTTGTGAGGGTAGCTCCACCAGTTTTACACATTAAAGTGTGTTTACACATGTTTGGGAATACAACTGCATAATGTGAAACATAAGTTTCACATTATAGTATAAAGCCTTTTGTTTGCCCAAGAGGAAGCTGCATGAAATCTAATAAAATAATTTCGGTGATGTCTCTCTGGGGCTAAGTTGAATTGTGGATAATGCTGCAACTTAGCCAACTGAGGACAAAGAACGCATGGAATAAAAAAATTATGTCCTTGGTTCTGCTGTATCGGTTTTTTAAACTCTTTCCAGCAGTGTTGTAGGATTGTAAAACTGGATCAGTGGACTGATTCTCCAACCCTGGTGCCTACATTGCCCACAATGCAACTTAGCCCCCGAGTGACATCACCTGAGGAAATTTTGCAATTTATTAGATTAGATGCAGCTTCCTCATGAGCCACAAAAGACTTTTATACTACTCCAATAATTAGACGCTGGCTCTACCCCTAAGCCACAGCTGTCCCTTTATACGTGTTTGTAATCTTGCATTCAAAGGAGATTTATTAAGTACTATAAGTGGTGGACATTGTTTATTATATGTTTAGTATTCATAATGCTATGACTGACAACTATCACAACTAAAATCAATCATAAATACCACAGTTTTAGACAATTACAAAGACACATAGAGAACACTTGTAAAATATCATAACAAATTATACATTCTAAGTTTCTGAAATGGAATACTGTCAAATAGATTTCAATCATGTTTACAAGCATACATTTCCAAGCTTTAGTGATGACACTATATGATTTTATTAGTCATTGTATGTTATTATATAACTATAAAACAATACTGATGACTCATGAGCAGTTTGCTGGCTGCAAGTAAAGTGGGATCGGGGGCCATTAAGGTTAAGTATCACAGGGAGGTAAAGGTTAAGCTATGGGAAATGAGGGATGAATGTAAATGTATTCTGGGACATTTTTTGTTTACTTAGCATTTGAATAGTCCCAACAACACTTTATCAGTAGTGAAAAGATCTATTAAATAATAAAACCACACACAAAAGACACACAAGAGGCATAGTGAATAGCTAATGTTAACAGTAAGGCTGTTGGTATAATTACAGCAGACACTTTGGTTAAGTGGTCGAGTCTTATCCTCGTAATCCAAGCACATAATAAAAATGTATTTAATTATATAATCACACACAATATTCACGCAGGAGGCATGCTGAATAAAGACAAGCTATAATTAAATAAATGCAAATACCAAATAATTGTAATGATAAAAATGATTGGATGGCAACAACTGTACAGAAATGAGAGGCTGGGAGGCTAAAGCTCTTTTACGTTGTAGGGTGGATCAGCTGTTTTTGCCCTCCAGACTAGGGATAAGAATTGCAGCTCTTTGTAGTGAGTCAGATCATTTGGCTCAGCTCAGCATAAAGAATCGGATCTTTTCCTCCCAAACAGTTCTTCATTTAAAGCCACTTTGGGCTTTTATTGGCAATATTTTGACCTCTGATGGGTATGTGTACACATAAATCAAGTCATCAAGATACTCAGTGTTATACTAAACCATATTATTTCCCGCATACAACGATTATATTGAGTGTGAAAACCTTAAATAATGATGAAACATCAAACACATTTATGTATATTGAACGTTTTATTGATATTGGACCATGTTTTGTACAAGGGCAATCAGTGCAACATACACAAGCCTCACCATGCATGGGTTTTAATTTTACCAAAGTGAGATGTTTAAAAAAAAATTAAAAAAAATAAGCTCCCATCATTTATTCAAAGGAGTTGGCTCGTTCACAACCAACACACCATTACTTTAGACTTCTGTACATGAGATGACCTTAACCCAACAGTGGAAAAGATCTGATGGAGTAAGGTGTATGGAAATGTGTAATATGTAAGGAATGATGCATAACAAGGCTTCCCTTTCAAGGAGTAATTCCTTATTGTGGACAACCGAAGGGCGTTATGACGCATATACCGCGGTCACTGTCTAAAGAAAAGAAAAAGACAAATATAAATTTCGATTTTCTTGCCATCTGGGATCAAACTACAGTTTTGCACAAGCAATGACTCTGTTTCGGCTGCAACATCAGAGGGATCGATTAGTAGCCTGAGCAAACATTACAATCCGGTTTCTATCTTGTTCACAACCCTAGTAAATCAGATGGACTTTAGATGTGACATGTTAACAGGAGATATGTCCGTGCAGCTCATAGATGCCATTGGCTAACATTATTCTAGCAAGACTCAATAATATTGACAGATTGAAGTCAGAAGTCAGATTGAATATAATCTGTTGGTATGTGCAGAAGCAAGACCAGCTAGCCAGCCATTTTTATTTTCCCAAATGATGTTCTATACATTTCTATTGTTTTTTTTGTTCTTTGTATGTGACAATTAAAAGTTCAATCCCGTGGTGTTCAGAGGACGATGCACTGAAAGACTACACTCAGTGTTATAAGCAGTGTTGGGAAGATTACTTTGGAAATGTAGTTGGTTACAATTACAAGTTACCCTGTTGAAAATGTAATAGTAGTGTAACTATTTCAATTACTTTCTCAAAGTAATGTAACTAATTACATTTGATTACATTTTGATTACTTTTCTTAATTTTGAATGAAATCTCTCAACTGCTAACCATTTTCACATTTTAAGACCTATAGTGTGATAAACCTTTCAGTTCAAAGGTTTAACCATATATTATGAGTCTGACCTTCGGCCTGACCTGCGAAGGAGGCTCACTTCCTCACTAAATGGAGCGACAACGGGCTGATTTCAGCCAAGAGGAGCAGGTTGTTTTAATGGAGAGAGTATGAGGATACAAAAAAAGCCTGATCACAGCCTGAAGCAACAGTGTTGCTGCAAATATGACAAGAGGAGGCTGATTTTAATTTCTGACAGCTCTACATTGAGCTGCTTTTAAATATGACGCTTTAGAGCAACAACAACTGTTGTTTTAAACTGTGTTTTATATTGTTTTCATATATTTCACTGATCGCAATTATAAAATGCCAGTGTGTGTTTTATTGAAAGCGAGGCTGGGTGTGCGTATGAAAATAGGTTACAGTGGGTTTTTTAGGTGCTGTAGCTACAAGCAAATCTCATGTTGTCTCTGTACAAAGACCTTTTTAAATGTGAGAAAACAGAGAAGACCTACTCAAGATTTGCGTTTGGGCAACACATAACAGGCGAAACAAATAATTTATTCATGGCCACATTAAGTTAAATTATCTGTCCTGCTGCGAGCGCACAACTTCTTTCAGTGGTGACCGACTGTATATAAAGTAAATAGGCTATAGCCTAATAAATGACCTCCTGACGCGAGTCGGATCAACAGCTGAGCAGCGTATCCCCTCAGCTGAACATCTGTAGGCGGAGACACTCAGAGAGAAAGTAAACAGCAGCGGATCAGTGCAATCTCTCCCTCCGTACAAATGCTCCGCTCTGATCCAGCTCCACTGGACTTTCAAAGTAAAGGTGACGCCAGCTGTAAATGAGTTAAATCGTGAAACAGCGGCGCTTTTACAGCTGATTTTAAGCTGAAAGTCTGAACAGAACCTGGTCGGGACCAGGTTATGAGCTAACCATAAGTTACCATGGTGATCTAGCCGGGTTAAAAGAGAGCCACCTTTGTAATACAGGGATACGATTTTTCATATGTAACTTAAGTTGTAATCATTGAAATTTCCAAAAGCAACTGTAATTTAATTACATGTTTTCTCCCAGCAATGTAACGGATTACAATTACGTAAATTTTGTAATTAAATTACGTAACGTCGTTACATGTAATTCGTTACTCCCCAACACTGGTTATAAGTAAGATACTCATTTTAGATACAGGCTTTAGCGCATTAATTTGGAACAGCGAACAGACAGTTTAACTGAAACTTCTTTAGTAGTTCCATAGGTGTCTATTAACAGAAGATGGAATGTATACCTGGCTCTTGAATCTGTTTAGCAAAACGAGTTTTTGAGCCAATATCTTTCACATTCTTTCTAATTGCTATAATCAGATGGCTCAACTATTTCCTGTGTCTGTTGTAAATTGTGATGGGAATTGATGTGTCAAAAGAATAGTAGGGAAAGTTTGTCCGTTTTCCACTGGACTCTCCCCTGCCCCTGAAGAGGTTCCTGACTTTAGCCTTAATCTTTCTGAGAAACTGTTATGTACATCTACCCTCTGGGATGTTGTGCAGTGACAAGGACCTTTGCGGCTTCCTTTACTTCCTGGGGCTGAATTTAATTTGATCGATGACATGTGTTTGGGATAACGGAGAACATGTCGGTGTGTGTTCCAAGAATGGAGACAACCTTATGCTGAGGACGGAATGTGTAAAAACAGAGGGGTAGGGCTAAATGCTAGGGGCAAAGGGTGTATATATATATATATATATATATATATATATATATATATATATATATATATATATATATATATATATATATATATATATATATCCTTCCTTTTTCAAGCCTTTGCCCAATCCAGGTCATTCTGCAGCCAACAGCGATTACAACCTAACCCAATTCATCTACAAATACAAATAAAGGTTTATCCAGTTTCTTTTCCTATGTTCTGTCTGTATAGCTCTGTGTATCTTTGTGTGGTTTTCATGCGCGTATGTGTGTCTGCGTTTGGACTGATGCATATTCATCCGTGCATTGCAGATTTTGGCAGGTGAGAGGAGAAAAGGAAGATGGAGAGACAGAATTGGGCCAGTGTGTGGCAGAGCTCCCCGCAGCTGAATGTCTGAGGAGGGACTGGAGGCCTCTGGGCAAAATACTGAAATCCCCAGTTCGGCTTCCTTGCATCTGGCAAGACAACCCCATGTAAATATTACATCCACACTCACAAATATGGCTGCACTCACACACTGTGAGTCTGAGGGTAGGTTGCGTCACTGCTGTGACATCGTGGTAGCCTGAGCTATCACTGTCACTTACTCATCATTAAAGGCAAACAAGCACCAGCGTAGGAACAGAACAGAACGATCTCACACCGACGGATTTTCTTGGTTTCTCCAGCACATTTGATTTTTAATGAAACAGAGATTCCTGACTTTAAAAGACAAATGCTGCCATATAATCTGGTCTCATTCCATACGTTTAGCTACCATGGTGATTTGTTAAAGTATTTGCTTCGATGTGAGAGAGTGGCAAACATTCTCAAAAGTAGTCAGACAGGACAAACGAAGAGGAGTAGGCTCAGACAGGTTGTAAACAAACACATTTGGAAGAGAAAGGTGAATGATAAAATGATTCCCTAGACTGTCCATTGCAAACATGCCTCATAGTTAACAGAGTGGCAAAATCTGAACCTAATGTAACACACAGTTCTCCTGTGCATTGAGGGATTAATAGCAACATTATGTGCGCGCTCACTTGAAAAACATAGTAGGTTAATTCTCCGGTCAGTAACCTTGACTGAGGCACTGGCTTAGATCTGGAGTTGGTCCCTGGGTGCCGTATGATGGCTGCTGACTGCTCCACAGGGAAAGGTCAAATGTAGAGAATACATTTCACCACAATGTACTGAGTATGATTGAATGTGATATAGATTTTTCTGCTTTGATTTCGTCTTCTTTCTGTTTGACCTCCAAAGAAAACGGTTGCTAAACTCTTATGTATGTCCACCTCTGGGAAGGAGTACATTGTCAAGGACACAATATCACAATATTTACACCGTTGGCACACAATCAAGCTTCGCTACACACTTCAAATGGGTTGCGTGCTAACACTTTTAGCTTATTTGTAAAGGGTATAAATGTCTTTACGAAACACCCTGTTAAGTAAAAACAGGCGTGCAGTCATCTCCCAAATAGGACATGATGTAACAGTTCTGATGTGTATAATGAATAATTGGTATATAAGTGCGGTAACCACAGCACGGTGAGAAGTTAAACCACTGAAATAACTTTAGATTTGAACAAAGATGAACTGCTGAAGCAGTTGCAGATCACAATCAAAAAGGAAATGCATGACTGAGTTCATCCGTCAGGTGGACCTCAATTGAGTGAATGGGAGACAGAGTATAGTCACTTTACACACCCGTCAAACAAAGATTTGCTTCAATGCCATGTCCCTTAAACACAACTGCTTGTAAAAGTACTAGTCTATTGTCGGAACATTCACTGATAATCTGATTTCAACTTTTCTGGTTCAGATGTATTCAAGTTTCTACAGCCTAATCACCAGAATAAATGTTTAAAATATACGTCTCTGCAAACCATCAAAATGACTTTACATACTCTGTGCTTACGCCCTGGTTGGGGTTAGTACAAGACCATGTTGTGGCTTGGGATACCACATTGGTCACAACAAACACAGCTGGAAATTGTTCCGAGGTCTCTTTAAAAATATCCAGTGGAGTCGCAGTCACTGGCCTTACAGCCATCCTGCCTGTAACTCCACAACCATCCCTCCCACCTCCAGATCCAGACTGTGCCAGGTCAGAGAGCTCCTGCAAAAACCTAAACCTTACTCAACTTTTGGTAAATTGCATTAAAACATCTTGCAGCAAGATGCTGTGCTGCCAAATCAAATACCCGTGAGGCCACATTACTGGTAGATTACTTTTTAATGTGAAGGTTGTCAAATTAATGTTAACATGGTTGTAAAATTTTGCCTTCCAGTATTATACACCATACTTCATCTTCTCAACCCGGGCCCGGTTCTAGGCATGGGCATGGGGGGGCGATGCCCTCCTAAATGCATCGGCTGCCCCACCAAACCGACACCACTTCATTCCAAAAATAAAAATTAAAAAAATAAAAAAATTTAAAAAAGTATATTTAAATATTTAATATTGTAATTTATCCCCATAAATGCTGCTCAGAGTAATCACAGTCTGCGGCTCTTCTGACAACAGAGCCGGGTCTGTCCCTCTCTTGTGCCGTGCATACAGTCAGTAGCAGCTTCTCTCGGTTAGCATCACATTAGAAACCACGGGCACTCCAGACAGTTGCAGCCACAGGCTTGTTAGTTGTTAGCATGCCTGCTAGCAACTGCTAGTAGTAGCATAGTCAGCAGCTGCTGCGGAGTTTGTCTCTGTTCCTCTCCGCGGCATGCACTAACTTTCGGCAGTTAACGACAATTTACAGGCTGTGAACGTGGCGTTTGTCTGTGCCGAAAATTGTCGGAAACGAACCATGACGTCAGTAGAGCTCCCGGATGTGCGAACAGCTCTAATTTGCATATGAATAGCGGCGAAACCACGCCTGGCCAGAGAATGTGTGGGCTGGCTTGAATATCCTCACTCAGTATTGGATGAAACCACAACTCATAAACAAGCAAAATCGCTCGTGATTGGTCACCCTGGGTCATTATAAATGTGAACCCCAGTGAGAAAATATATATATATATATATATATATATATATATATATATATATATATATATATATATTTATTAATTATTCATATTTATAATATCATCAAGGACATGAATTTACTGAGGAGGAAAGGAACATATGCCAGGAAGGTGTTGTTTATTCAAAGAAAGAGTTTTATTAGCACAAACACACAGCATGTACAAAGTATAATCTGCCCACACAACAAACAGGAAGCTCACAAGAGGCCCAAAATCCTACAGCACCGCTGCGAAACGTGTTTTAGCAGGCGTCTGTGGTGCGCTGCGCTGTACTTCGGAATCGCCTCTCATGTGACTGCAGTGTGGGGCAGAGCTCGGTGAGCTCCCGGCTGCCAAAGGACGGAGGTCGCACTATTCATCCAGACACCCCGCCATCTTGTGCCGTCTTCCTCCTCAGACATCAGGTCCATGGCGGCGCACTTCGAAAGGTCCACCTCATCCTCAGCTAGCACTCTGTCTCGCTTCCAGCAGCTGTATAAACAATCAATAAAGACGATCAGTAGTGCGCTATTCACTGCATATGGATACAACACATCTATTATTTAATAGAATGATAGTCACATTGACCAAAAACGGATCAAATCTAATAAATCTTACCCTCTTTGTCCTCGATCGACTCCGAGCTGAACTCCTCACAGCGTCAGCCTGCGATGGAAGATCTGGTTGTTTGTTGTCCTGCGTACTGTCTCATAATGTATTACAGGCAGCTAGAAAACAATTAAAAGAGAGTGGTATGAATAAAGAAACGTATGTCACACTAAAATTAAACTAGGGGGATAGCAGTAACAGTTACTTACACACAATGGCGTCATTATCGGCATCGTGTAAATCTGGACTTGCAGACGTGGCTCCGAGCTAACAGGAGGTCGCGGCCTTGTTATGAAACGAGGTTAGTCTGTGAAAACAAAATGCTCGCAGCGATAAACCTCCGTATCCCTCTGCGGCAGCGAAGCTCCGTCCGCCGGCGACATTCTTCGTGGCTACACGGCAAAGCTCCTCCCGTCCGCGCAGACATCCTCTCGACAATGGCTGGGCCGCTAGCCTAGCTCCTGCTAGTTAGCCTAGCCGAACTTGCTTCGTGTACATTAAAACACAAACACTTAGACTGCGATGGAGAGTCCAACTCACACACTCACAGCACGTCGTCCGACAACAGTTCACAGTCTGTTAGTGATAAAACACGACAATGATGACAGACACAGTCCACTGTTAACTGCTCGGCGCCATTAATTCTCCGCTCCTTCTTCTCGTCACTGACGCTCCGGTCTACCCGGAAGTGTAAAAACTCTTACAGGTCATGAACTCTCACACGCAATAAGAATTAATTTTCAACTGCTTTAAAACATTCAGAACCCATGAAAAACTACTTTTTTTTTACATTTTAATATCTTGGTTATCTCAAAATATTTCATGCAAATTTAAACTTAACAACTGGCGTTTTATCTTTAACTTGTTCCCAGGAGAGAGAGAGAGAGAAAAGAATAAATACTCTTTTTTACATAACATTGGCCTCTGCAGATGACATACACAGTAATTAATCTAGCATACTTTCATTAAATAAATCAATTCAAGATGAAATATAAGGGTCTATAATTAGGCTATACTGAGCCTCATCTATTTATACCAGAGATTTTCTTAAAATGAAGTTAATACCTTTTAGAAAAAGGTCACCTGGGGTAAAACTCCCCCTGCTACCCTGATTTGCATTAGTATAGCTCACAGCATTTTCATTTACATGTTAAAGCCTCCCCTAGAATCAGGGGGAGGGGGTTCATGGGGGGACAACTGCCAAGCAAGGCCCACGTCAATTTCCGACAATTTACGTCAGTTTTCAGTGTTGCCTGCAAATTGCCGCGTGCAGCCGTAAACCTGAAATTCCACGTCAATCTACAGTGCCGCATACTGACGAAAATCCCACTTTTCATGCAGTGATGGGGAGCCTGACACAGGTAGGCTACGTACCGGTTGTGAAGCGGGTTTCAACTTACAACCATTGCTCGCCCCGCTTCGAGTCCTGTTGGCCCGCGAGCCTCCCCCACCCCGCCGACAGGATTAAACAACAAGCGTCAGTGAGAGGGGACTCCATTACCCATAAACTCAGGTTAGCGCCGCTGGCTACTGTTTACTTCCTGGGGCCAGAGCCTCCGACAGTGGCTAATCTGAGGGTGCTTTCAAGACTGAATCAAGTGGACCGTGTCTGAGTGGTTGTTGGAAATTAGAGTTTGGAAATTGCAAGTTGACTGAGATTAGGCTAGCAAAAAAATATTAATCGAGGCATCAAGCGACACAAGGGGGGAGCGGAGAAAAGGAGAAATCTAAGAGAGCACTGTTGGCTGACGGTGAAAAATGCTGCAAACCATCTGATTTGTTTTTAAAATCAAGAGCAGCTTCAGCGAGAAGAGGTCAAAAGTTCTTTCTGCCACTTGCGCAATATTTAGGGTTAGAATCCATTTAATATTAGATAACTTACTATAATTGGGCATTGATAAAGTTGTCCTCCTATAACGGGGGGGTGGAGGTGGGTTTAGAATTTAAAATGCCAATTACATTGTAGCTTCAAATTTAAATAGAATATATGTTAATAGACTGACATCAATAATTTGTTGGCCACAGAATTTGTTTTCTTCGTCAATCCAGAAAAATAATTCCTGTTAGAGCTTTGCCGATGGAACCACGGCGAATCTGCGTTGCTTACGTCTAGGTTAGCATCATAGACTGGTAGGCATACAAAAAAAAACGTGGCTCTCAAAACAGTAGCAGTTGGTGACCCATTAACATTTCTTACTGCCCCCCCTGATCAAGTCAGTCTAGAACTGGGCCTGTCTCACCCGCATTTGAATCAACAATGTTCGGTCTGGACAGATGCTCAGATATCCACTACGAAGCAAAGTGTTGCACAGGCTGAACACTAAGTGCAACATTTAATTGAGTTGTGTGGTGAATGCTATTTAATAAAGCCAAAAATGACATATTACAAATTGGCCTCAAAGGGCATCAATGCTGCACACTGTGAGCGAAGAGGCCTCACTTGCAGTAGAAGTCAGGGTGCAGTTCACTCTTAAAAAGCCCAGCCACCCACACTGTTGACCCTTAATAGGTGCAGAGGTGTCGGTTGACAGATTTCAACACTATGGCTTTTAGTGTGAGTACCAGTGCCCAGCGATGGCTTACTGTAAATGATGTTCCAGCGGCTTTTTCTTAGGAAAGGCACTGCATGTCTGGAATGATCAAATTCTGAATATATAAAATATCAGCCCGACACACACCATTTGTCAGCTTCGGATACACGGAGTAAATCTTGCTGGTGTTATCAAAATTCCCATCCGTAAAATACCACGAAAGAAATTCAATTGTGTAACCTGCACTTTCCTGTTATTACACATACATCTTCCCTTTAGCGATTGCACTTTACAAAATGTACATGGCGCGTGGCCTACCCATACTGCACCATTGCTCTTCCTGTCTCTTTGGCTGGCTTGTTCAGTCACACATGGCCACATATCTAATTTCACATTACAAGTAACAGCACAGAAAATTCAATTTGTTTTTGTTTCCCTGCCATTTAGTGCAATTTCCATAAAATGAGAGTGGCTGACATCCAAAATCAATGGCTGTTTCCATACCCCCAAGACTAATGGGGTAGATAGCAAAAACCGCAAGTTAATTGTTCAGGAATGTCCTTGAAAATTGTGTGTCAGCCCCTCTCTCTCTCTCTCTCTCTCTCTCCCTCTCTCTCTCACTTAACCCTCTCTCTTCTATTTATACTGCGCTCTTGCTGCTTCTTGAGGAATAATGTCATGCAGGCTTTGTAATGACATGGATTTGGAATTTTAGCAGTCATGCTTAGCCGAGCTCAAACTTGAACCAGGGTATTCCAATATTCATAATTCACAGAATCTGCATTGCAATTTATAAGACTTGTCCCCAACAAAGAGGCAATATGACGGTCCGCCTATGGACGTGTCATGTGTGGAGACCACACACAAAAAAAATAAAAAACGTCTCCGTCAAGACTGCAGCCAAATCAAACCGATGGAGAATAGTGTTGTCATTTTAAAGTAAAGCTGTAGAAAAGTTGTCGGGAATAAGCGCATGCACTGCCCCTTTTTGTCCTCTTTGGCTGATGTGAGGGTTGTGAAAAAGCAATGCACAGCTTCCATTCAACAAACTAGGCTTTGTCAGTGGCTGAATTGAGGAGGAACTCTGCCCTCTGTTGATCTATCAAGCAACCTTCCTACCTACCAACTAAATAATGGCACATGTATTTATTCCCAGCAGGTGGGTACAAGATGCTCGGTTTGGTACGTGTCTTTCTTTAGTCCAGTCTGTCCTGTGCATCAAATGATTTATTTCAAATAAGCTTAATACAGTCTAATTAGGTCTCCAACGAACTGTGTGACTTTTACACAAAATAAATACTCCTGGAGAGCTTTGGCAGAGGGACAGTTATGGTCTGTGATCTACAAAGTGCTTGTTGTGGTAGTCCACTGATACATGTTACTCATACGGCAAACATAAAAGAGTAATTGGAGCTTAGATCTATCCTTTGGAAATGTTGGTGTTGTAGAACATTAGACACATTGTCCTTAATTTAAATGGGTACAACTGGCATTAATAAACAGCTAAGTGATGATAATGATGATGTGCAAAAGTTATGGGGGTCTATCAGCTTCAGCTCTGACTGGCTGTGAGACACCTGGATGGACACGGCGCAACGATATGACGCATGTTTGAGTCAAGGACACTGGTTTCAGGGTTCTTCAGGTTAAAAGGTGCTCCCTTTAAAAAGCTATAAAATTGTTATATCAGGCTAAAAACAGGGCTGCTTTATGAACTCATGCAAAGCAACTTGTCTTAAAAGCATTTGACAGATCTACTCTTGTTCTATGTGGGCAAACCTGTTGCTAATAATACTTTTATACTTTTTTTACACTTACTTTAGTAATGCTTAAATTGCAAAGCTTTTACTAATCATTTAGCAGTTTTAAAATCTGTTTTTTAAAACATGTTTAACCACAGCATAGAGGGTTGCTACACATTCAGATTACTATGCAGCCTTTCAACACACCTTTAACCTAAATATCTAAAATGCTATGATGGAGCCTAAAATAGACACTTAATGCTCAACCGACACTTCTCAGCATTGGCTGTTTGCTGTTTTATCAGAATAAGGTGCCGTGGCTGCCAGATTTTGAGAAGTATGCAACACCAATTAATATCGATACTAATCAATCGCCATTGCTCATCATTATCATGTAATTAGAGTTCTCAACGGGCCTGAAAATTACAGTCCGAACCCGACACAGCGCTACACACCCGCATGAATTGTCTGCCCCGCCCGTTAACTCGGCCGGAGCCCATGGGTCCGGTCGGGTTTGTCGGGCCGGCCCGACCCGTTGAGAGCTCTTCATGTAATAGAGCTAACGTTCCCTCCATCACCTCACAGTCCCTGTATTAACGTTACTACCTCCTCACCGGCTGTACTACACTGTCCCTGTCAGTCAGCATCATCTCTGGCTGCTCCTCTCCTGCCCGCTGCTGCTGTCTTCACCTTCAACCTGCTGTTACTGGATCATTGCTGTCTCAGAGGACGTGGAGGCTACAGCAGCCCCTCCAGTGAACATGTCTGTGATTTTAGTACATTTTGCAGCATCTAAAGTGAGATTCTTCTCTTAGCACGCAACTTCTCCGCACCCAATTTCTTTCTCTTTGGTTGCCCCATGTTGTCAGTCCTCGCGCTCAACACTTTGAAACTAGCAGAAGTTACAGGAGACAGCGCAGGGAGGGGTGGGGCCGCCTTCTTACTATATCCTGATTGGCTCAGTTCACTGTCTATATTGAAGACGGACCAATTAGCCGCCTCCTCTAAATTGTGCACTTAGAAAAAAAAAAAAGGAGGGCTGAGTGAGATTGGATTAGCCCAATGTCCTTCAAGAAAATAAACCAATGGGTCATCGCGGTCGATAAAAATGATATATAATAAAACTTTTGGATTAAATTATGAAAGCCCGGCCCATAAATGTGCGTCGGCCCACCGGGCATTGCCCGGTATGCCAGATGGCCAGTCCATGCCTGGTTCAAACCATGCTCTGACATTGTTCATTTCAGGTCTCTGATGGATCCGCAGATATGACAGGCAATCAGACTGGATATTTGCTTGACACGCAGAACAGTTAGTCCTACCACACTTGTAAACCGGAATAACAAGGGTTACATTATTAGGGAGAGGCAGGCAGACAACGAGTTTGTGAATGCAACAGGTGGAAATGCACACAGCGCCCACACGACAGCAAGCAAAGCAACACAGTGAGGGTCTCCGATCCATAGGAAATCAAAGAGACGGAATAAAAAAAAAACGTACACCTCGGTGTAGCTGGGGAGACCCTGAGTAGCCACAGCCAAAACGGTAGCGGAAACTCTCAAAACCAGGGTTGGCAGCAGGAGAGTGCTGGAGAAATTTGCATGATTGACAAAGAACAATCGGGCAATGAGAGTATGTGTGGCTGGAGTATATATATATATATATATACCGGGTTGATTGGCGATGAGGAAGAGCTGAGAGGACAGGTGAGTGGAGTTGGCTGATTAGGTGTGAATGGCTGTGACTGAGCAGGCAGAAATGAGCAGGTGGCGAGCCATGCCAAACTGTGACACCTGCCGGGGGAACCACATGGTCCTAGCAACAGAGAGGCCTGCATGTGAACCAAAGCCTAACATGTGGCCTCCATGCACTGCAAGAAAGCCTGTCAACAAAGGGAATAGTGCGCCCTCTGTCAGTGTCCAGCAGTAACACCTGGTTGCTACAGTTCACCAGGTTTGAAGCTCCCTTCTCCCATTGGCTGAGAGCGCAACCGTCAGTTCCCTGCAGAAGGAGGAATCTTCTCGACAGCAAGAAGCAGCCAGCTGGTCACAAGTGAGGCTTATTTAGTGTCTGGGCTGATACTAGAGATTCATAGCGTTTGTCGCATGCTCTTTAGCGACATGTGCTTGTGAGTTTGTCGACCAACGAGTCCATTTTACTGCAATTTTTACACTGTAAAACTCAGTGCTTACTACTTTTGTTTTTTTTTTTTTTTCTCTGCCTCTCGACTCTGTGGAGCTTAAGTGTTAGCTCTGCTGCCGTGTCAGTGTACAATAAACTACATTTCTATCAAGGAACAAGGACCAGCAGAAGGTGATTCAAGCCTGAGTTTGTTCACCGGCCGCTGAGTGACCGGGTATTGTGTCTCCACAGCCAATTCCCCCTCCTTCCTGCGCTCCAACTGTTAGCCCTTTTTTCTCTTCCTCGACTGACTCACACATGCACACATACGTTAGGGTAAATGCACACACATAATCTCATGAGCAGCTGGTTGGAAACTAATCGTTAACGACCTCCGGTAACATCAGACACGTGTCACGGTAGCACCTACGCCATATTCTGATCCTCGGAGTTCAGCACTGTCTAAAACCACACTGTGACTAAAGGAACGTGTTAGGTCGTCAGATGCTGTTCCGCCAATGTTTGATCAAGCCTCGCGTGGTCACCTCCAGTGACCAGCCCCTGGCGTGATGTGCCACTCACTCACTCACACACACACACACACACACACACACCGCCGCGTGCTTGTTTGTTGCTTGAGTTGACTTAGAGTATTAGTTTCATAGTTTAGCTGCTGGAGTTGAATGTCTTTTGTTTATTTAAGTATTATTGATTAGTGATCGGATTGCTCACATTAATGAATTCAACTGTTATATTGTACAGGGCAGCCAGTTCCTCCTAATAAGGGTTAATACTCAAACATGCTGGGATATTTTGAGGTCATACAGCCCATGTACGCACAGCAGGTCAGGTTAGAATTTCCCACTCCAACAGTGTGTGCAGTTGGACTCACTATGTCCTCTGAAACAAGACCATACCTTTCAGAGTCTTATCTGCTGTTACTTAAGCACTCTTTATGTGTTTAATGAATAAAATACTATTAGCCGGACATGGCCTCCACCTTGTCCGATGTAGCTTACACCTTTAGGATCAAATTGTAAGTCAGATTTAGATTCCCTACTGTCATATTAAACGAACAAAAATGAGCTGAATATTCAGTAAACTGCATCCAGTTGTATACCATAAATAATAAAAATAATGACCATACTCATTAACACTGCTCAAAATTATGCATGGACAAGAGCCAAGATCCAGATGCTTAACATCTGTTAATTTCTTCTGAACATAGTCATCATGCTTTCAACTGATCCCTGTTTTTTTCTGTTATTTCCCTGTTTAAGCCAAACCCAGATGCTTCTATCACTATGCTAGCTTATGGGAACACGTTTTTTTAGCCGCAGTGCATCACTATGTAACTACACGGTGGATACATTTTTTGAATGTCACAACCTCCTTGAAATTACTCGTTTTACTGTCATAATTTTATGTATTTGGTCCAATAACATAAGGAAAGTCAAGAAGAGCTGCACGATCAAATTTTAGCCAAAAGCTAAACCAGAAGTTAGCCAGCTCAGTGGGCGGAAGCTCATTTCAAATGCACACGCAGGCGTGTCATATGTCTGCAGATGACAAAAAACAATAAGAGAGCTTGTTACATCGGTTAATTACCATTGTTTCACCTTCTTTTACAAGCTTAAGGAACACAGTTAAGGCTAAATGGAGAGGCTAAAAGCAGAAGCTAAATGACTAACGAAATTGAAAAGGAGAAGCAGCGGGTAAATGGAAACGCAGATAGAAAAGGAAATTGCCCTTTTAAATGCCTGATTAAAATCTGTATTCCATATTCAATTTTGGGGAATTAAGCTATTTATTTGTCTTCTTGAACCTGCGTTTTCAAACAGGTTTTTAAATCCCATTATTTATTTATGAGTCCGTTAATGCATTTTTAAATGACACACTTACTGACAGTTAAATGCTGTTTTTGTAAATCCCTTTTTAATTTGAACTATTCATTGATGGATTCATATTTCATATGACAATTCTATTCATCATCTCTTTATTGCCCATCAAAATATCAAATAATGAATAACTTTGCATTTTAGTTTATTTATTAATAGATTCATACATTTATTTGTAACACAGTTAAATGCTTTATAGCTATTTCCGCGACACCTGTGGTCCTCCACAGTCAGTCACGTCCGCCTGTCTGTCTGTCTACCAAAACAGCATCGCTTGAGAGAAACACCGTGCCACATCGCTTCAGCTCACATTGAATCGCAGCCATGTCCCAGTTTTTCTGATGTTTTTGAGGGATTCATTGCAGTTTGTTGCTGCATAATATAACTTCCCAGTGACTAATATGGACACACCATCTCAATCATGTAAGCACTTCTGTTAAAGTGAATCGGGACAATTGATTTTCAACTGAAATCAAAATTTCATTCAGGGTTGCATTACATTTTTCATAATCTTTTCAAAGGATGAAGATTAGTCATGGAAGTAGTTTCATTGCTGTTGCTTTCAATTTGTTCTGTTCGTGGCCAACATGAAATCCATCAGTTTTGGGGAGGTTCTAAATCGCAGCTCACGCTGTGGGTGGTCCGCCTTTTCCCAATTAATAACAGCAGGAGGAAAACAACAGGTTCTTTAGCAGGAAGCATCAGTACGGGGCAAACATATCCTCATCTTTGTCATCATCATAGGGGAAAAGTGATTCTGTTTTTGTATTTTACTCTCTTTGATGAGATTTCTGAGGCCTTCTTAACACAAAAACAGTCATTTTTTAAAATTATTATCCTCTATGTTTTGGCCTTTCCTCCCAATTCAAACAGCGGGGTTTAAAGCAAAAACAAAATCCAGAGCCTGAACTTTGTGTGTGTGTGTGTGTGTGTGTGTGATTATTTTCCTGTATAATTTGGGAGTGAGAATCCTTTAGGTGTAACCGGCACTACAGTGGCTTGCAAAGGTACACCCCCTTGAACTTTTCCACATTTTGTCATGTTTTAACTACAAATGTAAATTATTTCATTGTGATTTTATGTGATAGACCAACACAAAGTGGTGCATGATTTGGAAGTGGAAGGAACATTATACATGGTTTTAATTTTTTTTACAAATAAAAATCTGAAAAGTGTGGTGTGCAAAAGTATTCGCCCCCCCTCACTCTGATACCCTTAAATAAAATCCACTGCAACCAGTTGTCTTCAGAAATCACCTAATTAGTAAATGGAGTCCACCTGTGTAATCTAATCTAAATACAGCTGCTCTGTGAAAGCCTCAGAGGTTTGCTAGAGAACATTAGTGAACAAACAGCATCATGAAGCCCAAGGAACACACCAGACAAGTCAGGGATAAAGTTGTGGAGAAGTTTAAAGCATGATTAGGATATGAACAAATATCCCAAGCTTTGAACATCTCACAGAGCACTGTTCAGTCCATCACCTGAAAATGGAAAGAGTATGGCACAACTGCAAACCTACCAAGACATGGCCGTCCACCTAAACTGACAGGCTGGGCAAGCAGAGCATTGATCAAAGAAGCAGCCAAGAGGCCAATGATAACTCTGGAGGAGCTGCAGAGATCCACAGCTCAGGTGGGAGCATCAGTCCACAGGACTTTATGGAAGAGTGGCAAGAAGAGAGCCATTGTTGAAACACAGCTATGCAGTTTGCTACAAGCCATGTGGGGGGCGCAACAAACATGTGGAGGCAGGTGCTCTGGTCAGATGAGACCAAAATTGACGTTTTTGGCCTAAATGCAAAACACTATGTGTGGCAGAAAACTAACACTGCACATCACCCTGAACACACCATCCCAACTGTGAAACGTGGTGGTGGCAGCTAGCATCATGCTGTGAGGATGGGAAGGTGGACGGAGCCAAATACAGGACAATCTTGGAAGAAAACCTGTTAGAGTCTGCAAAAGACTTGAGACTGGGGCTGAGTTTCACCTTCCAGCAGGACCATGAGCCTAAACATACAGCCAGAGCTGCAATGGAATGGTTTAGATCAAAGCGTATTCATGTGTTAGAATGGCCCAGTCAAAGTCCAGACCTAAATCAACTTGAGAATCTCTGGCACGACTTGAAAATTGCTGTTCACAGACACTCTCCATCCAATCAGACTAAGCTTGAGCTATTTTGCAAGGAAGAATGGGCAAATATTTCAGTCTCTATATGTGCATCGCTGGTAGAGACGTACCCCGAAAGACTTGCAGCTGTCATTTCAGGGAAAGGTGGTTCTACAAAGTATTGACTCAGGGGGGTGAATACTTTTGCACACCATACTTTTCTGTTTTTTAAACCATGTATCATTTTCCTTCCACTTCACAATTATGCACCACTTTGTGTTGGTCTATCACATAAAATCCCCCAAAAATACATTTACATTTGTGGTTAAAACGTGACAAAATGTTCAAGGGGGGTGAATACTTTTCGCAAGCCACTGTACATAAGGGCTGTAGCCTCGCGTAATGGGCCGTGCCATGGCACAATAGCTGCTTTGGCGTTCCAAGAGGACATTGTCAATGCGCAATTTACGCTAGAGCGACTACTCAGGGACGGCACTGATGTCCTGGGCCATATGATAACCGCTCATCATGCGGGCAGAGCGCGGGGATCCACTCTCCTCCTACATTAACATGCACGCTCTCACTGTGTGCAGACATGAGCCTCTTGGCATTTCGTTTGAAATCAGACCACTTGTTTTTTAACTCCTCCAAGGTCCGTGGCTCTGAACTTACCGTGCTTCTGTCACTTTGTGCCCTTCCACCTGCACAACTTTATCGACGATGCCAGAACTAAAGCCTCCAGATAGTACTCTTTTTCGTCCGTCCGTCTGAAGAATCATTACTTCAAGTTTACGGTCCATAAAATTACACTTCCTGTTCTTCAGCGGCTTTTTTGCTTCTAACATTTCTTCCCAATGCTAAACAAATCATGGCCCTGTATATGCAAACCAGGTAAATGCTGATGTGCGAAAGGACCATTTATGGTAAACTGTGGGGATGGTCGGACGGCTCATGCACATGCATAAAATGTGAGGATGATTGAGCTGTATGAGGAGGAGACGCGTGGGATACAGACGTACGTGGGGTTTTATAAATCTGACGAAGAGACTGCATATGCATGTTTCCTGTTTTGTGTGTACACAGACTTCTACACCTCAATATACGCGGAGCTTTATACATTTGCCCTCAGGCTGTTACTGTTACAACTATAACATTATCTTCCTTGCTCTGATTTTATGATTTAAGCGGCTGCGTTCAGTTATTTTAAACATTTCCATGGCCACAGTCATGTCACTGTAATACAATATCGTGGCTCATTTAAACAAGAAAACTTAAAGCTGTAGTTATAAACTCTCCAGAGGAAACGAGTCAGGAGTTTTGAATAATCAATGAGGTCTTTCAGCTGTTCCTTTTGTACAAATGCGAATGTTAATGTAGCGATACACAAATGGTGTCTGCTGCTGGAGGATCGCTGCAGGTGATGTCATTAATATTTTCCTCATTAAGGACGTATTTCTCCACTCTCATCCCACCTGTTATTGATCAGGATGATACTTTTATGACCTGTCAGCCTGATCCACAGACTGACATCCACACACCCAGAGGGATGCTCCCCTCCTCTTCCTCCTCCTTTTAATATCAGTGTATTTTTTCATTTTCACATGCAGTCAAACAGAGTTGTTGAAGGAACAGATGATTGTGAAATGGCAGGGCAGAGGGTCCAGCAGCTGATCACATCCTGTCCCTCAGTGAAGATGAGTGCTACAGTTTAAATGCTCCGGGTCCTGGTGTACCCGGCTCTTCAAGGGAATGGCAGACGACACTCCGATTGGTTTGATTTATCTTCAGCCCAAAACACACACATGACTAACTCGGAGTCTAAATACCACCTCTTTGTGCCGTGCACCGTACTTTGCACCCCCATTATCTGCTGTTTATTCAGCAAAATGGACTTGGACACCCCAAACACGGTGCGCTATAGACCGTCTAAATAGGGCCGCAGCTGTTATTGTCTCCAGTTCAGGTTATGTCAGCTTGGCATGCTGTTAGTGTTCTGAGCAGTGAGCAGTGCCTGTGCAAATGTTGACTGCTGCACAGCCAAACTGCAATTTGCCAAAAAAAAAAAAATAAATAAAAAAATGTATACACAGTGTTGCATTATATTGTCTTCAGACTAATATAGCTATGGATAGCCAAAACAGACTGTAGACGGCTGGGAAGCTTTGCTAGTCTGAAATCTACAAATAAATGAATCCTTGCCAAAAAATATTTATAGCAGTTTGTGAATCAATATACAGAAAAAGCACACGAACACAGAATCAACTGTCAATTTCCCCAAATGTATAAACTCAGGTGTGTGCACAGACTCAGGTAATCTTGTCAAACATCAACATTTTTGTTTGGAGAGACTCAAAAGTCAGAAAGAAAGCTCCCGTGACATCTGATACATTACAAAACAAGGCAGAGTGTAGTGTGAGAGCAGCAGTATTTGGGCACAAACACTGTGAACAGATTGCTGTACACATGCTATTGATTGAACTCTGCAGGGCTCCAGTAGCTCATTGCCTGCAGAGCCAGACGGAGCTTCCCTGCCTTTCATTCTCTATTGTCATCAGACGGCCCAGCTCATCTCTCCCGTATGGAAAAACATGCTGAGAATGCAGGAAAATTAACAAGCTGGGCTATCTCAGTGATCGAAACAGATCATTCCTTTGATGACGGACAAGCTGAGATTGGACACAGAGACGGGAGGGGGGGAGATAATCTTCAATTCTTTCCCTGTAGAATACACACGGATGGACACTACAAGAGCAGATATCAGTCCAATCACTCAGTCATATCTGCTGCTCATTATTAATATTTTAGCTGGGTGTATTTCTGTGGTGCGTTCTGTTGTACAGACGCACAGATTTTACGATCTGATAAATTTGATCCTTAAAGTGGGGACAAATTGCAGCTCATTTTGGCAAAACAAGTTAGTTTTAGTTTCATGGGACCACAGAGTTTTCCTCCATAAGGTTTCTTTCTTTGTCCGTGTGATCAGCAGCAAACAGACTGGTGAGTTTGCCCACTCCCAAGGAAGGACGAGCTGAACACCTCAAACCGATTCACAATAGAGGCCTGGTGTGTTTACTGGTACCAAAAGGAAATTTGTGGATGGGGTCTTCTAAGTTGTCCGCCAAAGTCAATAACACTGGAGTGATATTTTTGCCATCAACCCGATGAGAGATAGATCCACACCTCCGCTGGAGTGGATAAGCCTGCTGGCACATTCCCAACACCGAACAGCCGCAGAGGAGAGACCCGGAAGAACCCTCCGACCAAACTGCACGTCGCCCCAAGAACAACACCACCCAGAGTCAGTCATAAAGTGCTGTGGTTCCCAACCGAGCTCTCAACTCCGGCTCAGCTTTTGCAGCACAAAGTAGTAACGAACCATCTTATGAAACTGCAATGACTGGGTTGAACATAACATAATAATGATAATGTTATTAACAGTCAACCTCCAAATTCTGCATCTTCCTCCACTTGTATACAGTTAATATTCATGTCTGATAATCATTTCATTTTAGTCATTGAATTAGTGTTTTATAAGTAAATAAGATATTTACATTTACACCCAGTCGTTGTTCTGCGTATTCCGTTGTGTGGAGCGGAGAACGGAGATCAATGTAATCGAGAAGTCACACTTTTGGATATTTGACTGATAACGTAATAAATTATTGATTTGATTTGATCTTTCCTCTTTGTAGGTGGTGCCCCTGAAACGAGTGCAACATCATCGAGCCTCTACTACAACACAGACGTGGCTGCAAATTGATGCTGATATCTTTCCAGTCTGCTGAATGTGCCAAAAGGCAGATTTGTGCTGACAAGTTCACCGTATCAACTTAGATCTTTGCACTGAAATTTGAAGTCTGATTTTTGATCAAACAAAAGTTTACAGTTTTATCTCAATATGATAAAGGCTTGTTGTTATAAAGTTACATTTAGAAACACTCCTTATTGATTTGTCTACCATCTTCAACCCATCACTGTATAAGCAGCCTCAGCCAGTGGCTGCATTCACACACTTCTGGTCAGAGTTCAACAATATCTGCAGCCATAAAGGATACACACATAATAATGAAAAAGGCCAGCAGACCAGCTCATCCCACCGTAAAATTTCAGTGAAGCAAAGTTTCTTTCTGGAAGCACAATGAGGAAACTCAGTTGTGGCCTGAACAGTAACTGATTTGGTATCATTACAGCAATTTGATTCAGGTGTGAGTTCACTGAAGTAGATTATTCTCAGCTGACCTGCCTGATGGACCCCAAGCTGCTGGAGAGTGCAGCATACTGTCACCGTTGGTTGCATACTGCAATTGGTACCGTCCATGCATCATATTATGTTAATAGGGTGTTTAAATGACCGATCATTGCAGTTGTGTTGTAGTGGACAAGGAGCACACTTCCTGGAACTGTGTTTTAGCATTATGTCAATAAAACACGGGCTATAATTCCCCTTAAAACACACAGCATCTCCCTTATAGCTGTACTGTAGGGTTAAAATGTAAAAAGATACTGAGTTTCAGAAGAAAAAGACGTATTTATGATAATTTAAAAGCAAAGGAAAAATAGGAACGATGCCATTGTATTAACATATTCAAAATGAAAGTAACCCCTAAATTTACAGGATGAATGATCATAAACAATATCATTCTCACCTGCAGAATTCAGTGAATTTGAGGGTTTTCTGTGACTGTTTACTCCAGGTGCAGGTTAATTGGAGACTCCCAGCATCTGGCCACATTGACCATGTAATTTATGCAGATCCTTCACGGGGCGGATGTGTCACAGAATCTGTCTTCATACTGGCTACACCTGCAGCACACGTATGAAATATGGATGTGTGAGTCACAGGGAAAAGAGGACAGGGAACATTCATTTTGTGATTGTGTGGGATCGTGTTACCACAGCGCCGTGAAACTCTGGTTTTACATTGCTCAGCATCCTGTAGCATCATGCACTGTCCTACAAACACACCATTGTTCCTTAAATCCAATCTGACAATGTGATGAAAGCGTGTCAGCATTAATAAATCACCATTTATTTGAAAGTGCTTGTTGTAGTCTTCTGTATAAACGTGTATTTTTATATCAACGTTTATTTTTAGAACAAAAAGACTGTCGGCTTGTGTTTGTTTGGAAAATGTATTTAACATATTTTCATACTCACAACATCCCTCTGTCTGTCTCTCACACATGTCCTGTCTGTCTTAACTCTTTTATAAAACTTTTGTCTAAAACTAACTTTATTCAGCCCTAACGTGCAGCTAGCACCAGTTCTATAGTGCTGTGCCAGTACAGCAAGATAGTTGGCTCTCTGCTTAGGTTGCCAGATATTTATCTGTAGTGTCAAAATTTTATTCTTTTCAGGAAATGTGTACAGTTTCTGCAACGACTGAAACCCCCTGATAAATGTGCGAAAGTGTGACAGCAGCCCCAAAAACTGAACCCAAAACTTATGAGGAGAAAAATGCAGAAATATTGCAAACCTGGCAACTGTGACAATGCTACTAGAGGCCACAGTGGTCCAAGGTCAATCCCTTACCAGCTTGCGCCTCAAATTTATGCTCCAGTGTATATTTAGATTTTTTCATTCAATTTAAAGGAGCGATTTGCAATATGTGACCAGAATTAAACTTTAAAAAATTCAAAAACTCAACAGAGTGGGAGAAAAACACAATGTTGAGATTATGTCAAACATGTTTATGTACTGTGTTAAG